>NC_088602.1:137612240-137914555 GCF_036013475.1 Columba livia | reverse complement strand
CATCACAACACAAAAAAGGTCATTTCTTTCCACGAAGCAATGCTGGAGGATTATGTTCTCCTAACCACACCACATGAGCACCAGGACAACTTCCACCTGAAATAAGGTGGAGTCAAATCCACCTTATGAGAATGGAGGGAAAGAAAAAATCTGATAAGAAGAGCGAAGGACTGAAGGAAACTTCTGGCCTGTATCCAATCCCAGTAGAAAACCTGCAAGGCTTTTTAAATTTACTGCCATTAATACTCCGTTAAATACCGTATTTTACTACACAGTGCTTAGTACTCCCCAAGGCTTCTGTGTACTCTTGCAGCCAAAGCTGATGGGCACAAGCAGGGAGGGAACAGCGCAATCACAGTCTAGGAACTCACAGTCAGAGATCCCCCACAAAGCAGGTTGATTTCTGCAAGGTGCCCAGCACCAACAAGACTCCTTTATCCAAAAGCAACTCCAGAAACCACAATCGGCTCACCACTTAAGGTACCCATGTTTGACGGGTCTGGGCAAAGTAAATCACCAAGGGAAAGACAGCAGAAGCTGTCAGAAACAGAAGCTAATAGCATTACTCTGGAAGAGAAATGCCTAGTCCATTCATTCAATTCTTGTCTTCTCCATCATGAAGAAATCAGGGAGAAAACAGCACTTCAGTTTACTGTCTCCTACAAACTTTATTTTTTCTGATCCCACATACGAATACAACCGTGTAAACTTTATCAAGCAGAATGTTCAGCATCCAAAAAGTCACTACTGCTGCTCGTGCTAACACGTTTTATGAACTGAGCTGGTTTCCATCCCTCCATCAACTTCTTTCCCCTTCTCATGGTTTGACACCTCATTTCTAGATACCCAACTGAAACCCCCTTAGTTAATTAACAGCCCAAGCAGTTTTACCTGCTTCAGCTTGCTGCTTTCCCCATATTCTCTGCCCCCCTTTCCAAAGGCATGAAAAGGTTAACAGCCACCACCGAAAGTAGTCTCCTGTGCAAATATGAAAACATTTGATGTTGCTTGTCCTTCTGAACACGTCAAGAGAAGTACAGAGTAACAGACTCACTTCTGAAGGCAGAGATGGCAGGAGAACACAAGAAGTAAAAGAAAGGCACCGTCTTCTACAGCTGGTAGTACAGACCCCAACAAACAAACTTCACACAAATAGAAAGGAGGTGACAGCTATGACTTGCAATTCCAAAAAAGCAACTTTTCTGCTGTGAAACATAATTCTACAGGATGAGTAAGCTAAGATAAATGGTCCTGCAAACCACAAAAAGTGCACATGCCCAGTTGCTGGAGTTGCCCAAATGTCACCCAGAAAGACAAGGAAAGCCCTGAAAAATACTCATATATAACAACCACATTTGCAACACACACATTGAGGGTTTTCTAGTAAATATTAGCTTTCAGTTCAACAGAACACAGAACCAATGGAGGGACAGGCAATGCTCCAGACCAGAAACTTTATCCCAAACACTCAACACAGAGTTTTCAGAGTATTGTATAATAAGGTCACTGATGTCCAGCTCTTCCTTTCCTGTGTCCTACCTGCAACCAGGGCAGTAAAGCAGTTTATTGAAAATGAACTGAAATATCTCACTATACAAGCAGGTGCTGCAAAATACAAAGAAATTTTCTCAATGATTTCCATACAAGTCATATCTGGAAAATTATTTTACTTGTTGCTTTGAGGACCGGAGGAGCCTGCCAAGACAAGCACTGCAGTGATAAGCACTAGAGACCTCACAGTGAAAGCAAGACAGGAACTCCGAGCCCATGGTCAGATAAAATTCCATGAGGGGTAGGTACAGTGAAGATAGTGTCTGCCATAAAAGCACTCAGAGGTTTAACTCTGACAGGTTTAAGAAATAGACACCACCACATCCTAACTGAGCTGCTAAAGACCATGTAGAAAGAGTGAAGCCCAGGCCTCCGACTGGCATTCCAGTCCAGTCAGGAAACACAGCCAGCCCAACAATCAAATGAAAACAAGTCCAAAGCACAAGAAAATGTCACATTTCACCAAGTATCAAAAAGACCTGCAGCTGTTATTATTTGTTTACTTAGCACATGAAAGTTTTGCATGATGTGCAGTTCTAGCTTTCTGTGGTCTCTTTTAAAGCCTTTGCACCAACAATACCAGGTCCCAAGAGCCAATGAGGTGGTGTTTCAGTGGGATAGACATCTCAAAGACTTTCAAGCTCAGCTACTGGTCAGTCTCAAAATAGCTTTCTAACTACACAGTCAAAGCCTCTCCAACTCACCCTCACTAGAGAAGCAGCCAGAGCCCACTGGAATCCGTGCTTTCCTCCTCACTAAAACGTTAGACCAAAAAAAGAAAGTTGTCCTCTTACTAGTGTCTTGGTACAAAACCAGTAGAAGGACCCTGATGAGAAGCACAGCTCCACTACACACTCTTGTATTTACATGCTCACAAATCATTAATCCACAGGCTTCGCACTGTTTAAGAAATGTCCTTACTCTGGCCTTTGTTGGGTCTAAGCTGCCAGAAATATGCATAAGATGACTGGATAATTCAAGGTGGAAAGGATATCAGGAGGTCTCGAGCTGAACCTCCTCCTCAAAGCAGGGTCAACTCTGAGATCAGGCCAGGCTGCTCAGGGCTTTATAGTGTCACATCTTAAAACCTCCAAGAATGGAGGCTGCACAAACTCTCTAGGCATCCTGTCCCACTGCTTCATAGCCCCCAGCAGGCAAAAGTTTCTCCCTTTGTCCAGACTGAACCTCATTCCTTTCAGTTTATACCTGTTGTCTCTCTCCTCTGCTATGTACAACAGTGAAGAACCTGGCTCCATCTTCTCAATAATCTCATAAGTATCAGCAGACTGCTTATTAAAGATCTTCTGAAGCAGACTCTACTATAAGCTGAACAACCTCAATTCCTTCAGCTTTCCTCACAGGACAAGTGCTCCAGCCACCATTCCGGTGGCTCACTGCTGAAGGTGCTCCAGTTTAGCTCTGTCTTTCCTGTATTAAGGAGCCCATAAATGGACACAGTGGTAGTCAATGGTGCGGAGTCTAGTTGGAGGCCAGTATCTAGTGGAGTGCCGCAGGGGTCAGTACTGGGGCCAATATTATTCAATATATTCATTAACAATTTAGACGAGGGAATAGAGTGTACTATCAGCAAGTTTGCTGATGACACTAAGCTGGGAGGAGTGGCTGACAGGCCAGAATGCTGTGCTGCCATCCAGCGGGACCTGGACAGGCTGGAGAGTTGGGCGGGAATAACCTGATGAAATTTAACAAGAGAAAGTGTAGAGTCCTGCATCTGGGCAGGAACAACCCCAGGTTCCAGTATAGGTTGGGAAATTACATATTAGAGAGCAGTGTAGGGGAAAGGGACCTGGGGGTCCTGGTGGACAACAGGATGACCATGAGCCAGCACTGTGCCCTTGTGGCCGGGAAGGCCAATGGCATCCTGGGGTGTATTAGAAGGGGGGCGGTTAGTAGATGGAGAGAGGTCCTCCTTCCCCTCTACTCCGCCCTGGTGAGACCACATCTGGAATATTGTGTCCAGTTCTGGGCCCCTCAGTTCAAGAAGGACAGGGAACTGCTGGAGAGGGTCCAGCGTAGGGCAACGAAGATGATTAAGGGAGTGGAGCATCTCCCTTATGAAGAAAGGCTGAGGGAGCTGGGGCTCTTTAGTTTGGAGAAGTGGAGACTGAGGGGTGACCTTATTAATGTTTATAAATATATAAAGGGTGAGTGCCACGAGGATGGAGCCAGGCTCTCTCAGTGACAACCAACGGTAGGACAAGGGGTAATGGGTTCAAACTGGAACACAGGAGGTTCCACTTAAATTTGAGAAGAAACTTCTCAGTGAGGGTGCCAGAGCACTGGAACAGGCTGCCCAGGGAGGTTGTGGAGTCTCCTTCTCTGGAGACATTCAAAACCCACCTGGACATGTTCCTGTGTGACCTCACTTAGGCGTTCCTGCTCCAGCAGGGGGATTGGACTAGATGATCTTTTGAGGTCCCTTCCAATCCCAAACATACTGTGATACTGTGATCAGTTGGAATCTAAGGAGTGCAGAGTAGAGGGGGATAATCACTTTGCTCAATCTACTGGCTGTGCTTCTGTGAACACAGCCTGCGATATTGTTGGTCTTCACAGCAATGGCACACTGCTGGCCCATGGTCAGCTCGCTGCCCACCAGGGCCTTCCCAGCAGAGCTGCCGCCAGGCAGGCACTGCCCAGCCAGCATCACTGCAGGGGACTCATCTTTCCCGAGTGCAGGACTTTTCTCTTGCTCTTGTTGGATTTCAGAAGGTTCCTGTCAGCACACTTCTCCTGTCTGTCTGCCTCTCCCTGAACAGCAGCCCTGCCCTCAGGTGTATCAGCTGGTCACCCAGCCTGGTGTCATCTGTCAGCTATACAAGCATGCACTCCATCACCTCCTCCAGGCCACTGAAGATATTAAACAGGACACATTCCAGGATGGACCACAAGACACGACTTAGGGGCAGTGCCACGGGCAGACACAAGGATCTTTTTCTACCTTTTCTTGCAGGGGGATTGGTTACTCTGTTTGTACTCTTTCAGTATTAAGAGATATAAAATCTTTCACACTCCCAATACAGCTCCACAGAATCGCCTGGCCTCCTGTGCCGCAACACACCAAATTACTCAGCCTCCCTGGAACAACAGTGCTCATCTCCTGTGCATTCAGTACAAAAGCGGAATTCCCCAGCTCAGTTTCAAGGTAGTTGTGTTTGCATTCTTGGAGAAACCTCTTACCAATCACTGTATCAACAACATGTTTGTTTAGCAAATGAAGAAACCCAGTGAGGATGACTCCTACCAAGACTCTGGGCCATACAGCATCTGCATGTAATGCCATTCATGGGAAGAAAAGTGACTCATGAAAAATTACAATTTGTTTTACCAGTTTGTCCACAGAAAAGAAAATCCACAGGTGTTGCCCACTGGCTAAAGAGCTGACAGAGCAAGGCTTTTTACCACATGCTGAACTAGCTTGGCAAATGTTGGTACATGTGATCTGTTTGTTAATATGTAAATTACAGAAATTAAAAGATCAGAAATATACAGTTGGAAAGACAGTATAAAGCAAACAAAGACCTTAAATGTTGAAGTCATGGCTTGGTCAAGCATAGCTCCCTATCCTTCTTCTTGCCCTTACTACTGATGTTGGCAGAGCAACAGCCACCACAGTTTGTTTTTTAAACTAAATGATATGAAGCCAAATGATACTGAGGATCCAAGGTGATGATTTGAACTACGGCCCCTCACTGTGTTAATGCACCTACAGCTGCAGTGCTGCAGTAAAAGTGGGCATTTTCGAGACAGCAGTCTAATTAAGCACATCATGTGTGGTCCAGAGGGAAACTATTAGTCTGAATCTGTGTGAGCAGCCAGAGAAGAACCTCACGAGCAACCCAGTTATCCCAGACATGCCATGGAAACAAATATATACCTTTCGCCTTCAACCATACAGCAGAGAGTGGATTCCAACACCAGTCCCTCTCCCCTGTCAGTGAAATGTTGCTTGGAAGGATCTGCGAAGGTCCAGCTTGAAGCTGGACAACTGCAATATTAGATGAGGTCAGTAATGGCTGCTTCTCCGTTTCCACATGCAAAAAAATCCCCATCAGTTTGTGTGTCACACAGCATCACGTCTGCCACAGAGGCAGCAGATGTGGTTTGCTCCCGGCTCTGCAGGACCATTGGGAGCACAACATCCTGCCCCAAATTAAAGTCCAGTTTCCCAGTGACAGGTCTCCATTACACATGCTTATTTAATTACCTATTATAATTAGGGAGTTAAGATGCCTGTCAGACCAAATTCAGTACAGATCCAAGATATATCTATAGTGTTAGCATTCTTACAGCCTGCCTCATTTTCCAACAGAACCAATTCACTGTAAAAACACTGAGCGCCATACACAGGGAAGAAGGCAAACAGTAATCCCAAGGGACAATTTTCTAACCCTGCTCCTGAGGAGGAATATTAAGCAGAAGATGCAAGCCTGGATGCTCTGGTACTTTCTCCTATTCTACCATTTCTGAAGAAAATCCTGTCGATTCTCTAAAGCCTCTAAATCCATCTGCTGGACTAGAAAAGCCACAGAGCAAACACTATTCTATTTTAAAATGACAGAAGTGTCTGCATCTGTTTAATAACATACGTGCATACATCTGCCAAGCAGACCTAGTGGAAAGACACTTTCTGAGGGTTACACATTTTTCTATTTAAAGACAGCAAACAAGACACTGTGCCTCTCTGTAGACATCACAATAGCTTTCCTCCTCATCCAGCTCTCAGTTTCCTTCCTTATTCCAGATAAATTGTGTATGCAACCATCTCAGCTAATTAAAAATTAGCAATAAGGCCATATGGCAACTATAATGGAAAATACACTATTTCTTTTTACAGTGAATTTCATTATGGTTCAACCACACAATGAAAGAAGTACTAAAGGAGGAACTAGAATTCAGGAGCCAGAACAGCTTGCTTATTTTATAACCAAAATGCAGCATACATTGAAAAGAGATTTTATAAGAGTTTATAAATGTTTGCCAGACAGGTCTCAGGGATTATAAAGAAGCCTTTTTTAACTTGGAGAAACAGTCACTGAGAGGTAAAACAGAATTCCCAAAGATCCTGTTGCTCACCACTAGCAAATCCTGTCCCATGGCCTCCCCTCTCAGCCTAAGGGCTCTGGAGAGGGGTCTGCAGCGGGTGCACAGAAACAAATTGTGCGTACAGGATTCATAATTAGAAGTTTCGTGCGGATATATGTTCTTCCATGAGGAAGTGAGAGTGATTTAAGGGCCATAAGAGTACGTGGTCACTGCTTTAGGCCAGCAGACGCTGCCAGGTGTGCATGTTCTCTCCACATCTGGCTTTCAAGCTAAGACTTAACCAGATTCAAATCACAAAACCCTGAAACCACATATGTTAGCCATAATACTTTTTCCAGCTAAACTAGACATACACAACAGAAGTAACGAATTTCTGGTTGCAGCTTTCTACTTGGACAATAGAAGAATCCAAATTAGGAAATCTATACCTAAGCAGACTGGACACGCTTCACCCTTGGCCACTGACCCACTAGTTGTGCAACACAGAGGTTTCTGTTCCCAAAACCCCTCCATGCTCAGCCCACTCCCAAAGAAAACTGGGGATCACTGCCACTCACGTGGGAACTGCTGGATTAGAACCCCTGCACACAGCGATGATGGGGACAGCGTGCATCACCACTGAGCAGCCTGTCCTGTAGCACAGGTCCCAAGATCCAGCCCTCCTCCTGAGGGCAGGCTGGAAGAGCCCCCTGAAAATCAGGGCTCTCCCATTGCTCACCCTGCCCCTCCTTCCATTCCGCTTCCCTCCTCCTCAGCACAGCATATGCCTCCTTCCCTCAGCCCAGGGCAAGAAGCGCTGATGGAGCCTACGACAACAACCAAGAGGTACACCACAGCCGCCGGGATTGCACATAAAGCAAGGGCCAGTCTCTGTATGTCATACACGCCCCAGGGGAAAACCTGCCAGAGACGTGCATACTTTGCAAGTTACAGTAAACAACACTGACAACTGCATCAGATGATCTCACTGTGCCCTGAGGAAAAAAAAATGAAGTGACAATATAAAACATGTTTCACAGATCAGGCAGAGGATGTATGAGGGAAGGGACAAGTTCAGTTTTTGGACACTCACTACAAGAAGGACACTGAGGAACTAGAGAGTTCAGAGAAGGGCACAAAGCTGGTGAGGGGCCTGGAGCACAAGTCTGATGAGGAGCGGCTGAGGGAACTGGGGCTGTTCAGCCTGGAGAAAAGGAGGCTGAGGGGAGACCTTATCACGGTCTACAGCTACCTGAAAGGAGCTTGTAGAGTGGAGGGTGTTGGTCTCTTCTCCCAAGTAGCAAGAGATATAACAAGAGGAAATGGCCTTAAGTTGCGCCACAGAAGGTTCAGACTGGATACTAGGGAAAAATTCTTCCTGGAAAGGGTTGTCAGGCACTGGAACAGGCTGCCCAGGGAAGTGGTGGAGTCACCATCCCTGGAGGTGTTCAAAAGACATATCAATGAGGCTCTTAGGGACATGGTTTAGTGCCAGTGTTAGGTTAATTGTTGGACCTTATGATCTTAAGGCTCTCTTCCAACCAAAATGATTCTATTATTCTATGAACTACCAAAGTCACCATGCAGAAGAGCTCAGTCAGAGGGCTGTGCAGAGTAAGGCATGTGGACACCAGGACAGATAACCAGAATAGAGCCTGTGCCATCAGTCATGTCCAGAAACTGGCACAGGTCAGATCCTTCTCTGGAGCCACCTGGTTGACTTCCAAGTTGCTCACTTTCGCAAGAAATACCCAGATCCCATTAGTTCAAGAAACCTGAGGGTTTGCTGAAGTCATGATTGCTATAACGAGCACAGGTCAGCACAAGGAAAATCCTTCAGGAAACAGGCCTCCCCTTCCTCCCTTCTTGCTGGCCTTCAGGTCTCCTGAAATTACTGTGAGGAGTTAGTCTGATGCTGCAATGAAGACCCTGCCCCACTGCCGTAAGATCATGGACAGGTGGAAAATGCTGAAAACAGAACAAGACTCCAGGGTTAGGGAGGCAAGCACAGAGCCTCCTCCATCACCAGCAGCAAGGGTGACAAGGATCACAAACAGATGATGTTACAGCACAAGCAGAAAGCTCCTCCTGCTTATGATACATGTGAGTGTCTCTGTACAGTCTTGTGTCCCTGTTAAGACACCAGGAACCCTGACACAGGCGCATACTTGCAGGCCAAAATTTCCAGTAGTGCTCAAGAGATTTATTTGTACACTCAAGTCCCTTTGAAATCTAACAGCAATCTGGCATCTAAATCCCTCACTATAAGCTTTGAACTATCAGCTACATGGGCAGTTCTACTGCTACAAACTCTCCTCGGTTGTGTCCATGACACTTGTATGCATAAGGTACAGACATTAAATTTCCTTCCCAGTTGAACAGCAAAGCTGTAACTGCTGAAACACCAATTCCTGCAAACAGCAGACTCTACATCGAGCTGGTCTTGCCACAGACCACATAACCCTGGATCCCTTAGCAACAAGTTGTTCTAACATGCTTTCACAATGGAAAGAGCTTGCCAGCTAATCGCCCAAATCTCCTAACAGCAAAGTATGATCTAAAGCCCAAAGCTATGCATTGGAAAACTCCATCATCTCCATGCATTTTTTGATCAGCTGGCCTGTAGCAGGCTCTTAAAGCACATAAAAAGACGTTTAGCACTGTCATGCATAACTACACTAAAGCTTCTGGACTGCTGTATTGGTGAAGTACAAATCAGTGTGATGCATTTATATTAATAAAGACCTTAAATATTATAACTCAAAAATAAAAACACAAGTATTTAAGTCAGTATGATACAATCTATTACAGAATACAGCCTGATCTCCCTGCACAGATCCACCAGTGGGACCAAGAATCTCCCCTTCACATGGTCCAGCAGAGAACACCTGCACAGGCCTTGTATGGAGTCATGACATTGCGGCTCTTCCCATTCATACCAGATCCACGTGCAGCCCTCCATACATCAAAGTCTCCCAGGGCTCACCCACACACTCCTCAAAACAAAGGGCCAGATGCCAACACCTAGAAGTCTCTCCCAAGACATTAGTATTTAAATAAATCCTTTAGCAGAAACTAAAATAAACAGGTATCACTGAGTAAGTGCCTGAAACTAATGGCAGACTCATTTATAAGGAGAAAAGGGAGTCCATTTCCAAATCTTTGCATTAGTACTTTTAAGCAAATCTAAAATCAGGTCTTTGAAAATTAGAAGTGTTGATAACCACCATGCTAAGGTTTTACGATGCAACATAACAACGTCCTTACAATGCATCTTACATTAATGACTGCAACTCTGAAAATAAAACAACTCTAAAATGTCTGTTTTTCTTAAATAAAAGCAAGTCACTTTTTTCAATCCACTGCTGAAGAGCTACAGAGCTATTTCACGTATCTTGCTGCTTCCTTTCTGGAAGAAAACTTTCAGCTGTAATTCAAAACTCTATTGTCTCACCGAGAGACTGTGCCTAAAGCTGCGTTGGGTGAACCATCCTAACCCAGCTGTAGTTACAGGAGAAAAACACGGGGTTTATGACATTATTAAAAGGGTGACTCCTGTGCATGTAAAGTGAGACACTGACACAAACTATATCCACAGCAAATCTTTTGCCAGAATAGAACAGTGTCAGAACCCAAACTGGCACTGCTCTAGCAAGAAAAGACTGAAACCAGACTTGGTCAGAGGTATGCCTGAGCCCCACAGGAGAAACTCAGCAATTTGGCTACTCAAGTTCCAACTGGAAATTTACATCTCTCTGTGTTTAATTTACTAGTAGAAAGGATAATAAATTGAACCTGAACTTGCACGTCTGCACACAGTCTATGGATTTATGCATGCCTAGAACAGTGTGTAGCTTCAATACAATTATATGCAAATTCCTCTCTTAAAAAGCAAGTAATTCTGCTTAACCAGCACCCATCCCATCTTCTGTTTGGGTATTTCATCAGCAGTAGCCCATTATGATGCACAAACACACTTCCCCAGGCAACTATCCTGTCAGGCTGCAGCAAACACGCTACTTTGAACCAGGACAACAGATCAGACCCTAAATACTTTGGATTTGTCTCATCATCTAACTAAGAACTCACTGCCACGTACTATGAGCATGGCAAGTAAGTTAAGACGGGAGTGTGCTCCAACACCAGTATACTGAAAGGAAGAGCCTTAAAAAAATAAATCAAGTGTCAGGTTAGGAGATAGTAAGAAGCAACCAGTTGAAGTTTATCTCAAATTGCACCTCAAGGAACTGTGAGAGGCAGATTTGCTCATGAAGCTTCCTGTTGGGTGAGAAATGCCACAAGACTGACCTGCACCCTGCAGGCTACCTGGCACTTCACCGCTACGCCGAAATGCGGACATGCCTCAGGACAAACACAGGAACGCAGGCACCGCATCAGTAACACGCCTCTGTCCTGACCTTTCTAGGCACCAGGTGAATGCCCAAGTCCCACTTCTTCCACAATAGAGGGCTCAAAGCAATTATGCCACCCGTACCAGTTCATTAGCTAGGATACATGGGCACAGCCAGCACGAAACACAATCTGCAATGGCCAAGAATAGTTGTGACTGGGACAAATCCTGGCCATGAATAATACCAGCAACATGAGTGCCACTTGCAAGGCACATGAAGATTGAGTTAAGAGTGTCTTACAGCTTAACATCTTTTTAGGACCTATTGAACAGGCATCTTCCAGCATCATTTTGTAGCTAAATACATTTGTTAGCAGTCCCAAGCAGCCACCAGGCAGTGGCCAAAGCAAAGGTGCAGCACACTGAGACAGAGATATTACATTTTTTGCAGTCTGTTTACACAGATAGACCTCTGGGGACTGTATAACAGACAGCGTTAAAAAGATATTTTAACTATTTTCAGTATATTATGTTCAAATGAAAGATGAAATACATTTTCTAAGCAAGTCCAGTTCTCCTATCCTATTGTGTTCAAGGGGATGCCTTACAGACTTGAGATGTGCTCATCAACACAAAGGCAATGAAGTAGAGCTGGTTTTGAACCTCTTTTCCCTCCAGAGAGCAATCATCTGCACAAGCAGTCCCATCAGTTTCAAAGGAATGATACAGAGACTGTTTCCTCCAATTTAATTCTGCTATTGAGCTTATTTCCTCATGTTCTTCCCTCCAGAAAACCAAAGTGGATCAGGCAGTACGAGCAGCCCAACTTAAACAATTTGGAAACAGGTTTTAGCACATGTAGTGCTGTGGGAAATGCACAGATTGTGCAGCGCCTTTGACTAAGGATCACAGCACCAGAGAGGCCTCAGGACACACAGTTTCTTTCCCTGACTTTGCCACTGGCTTGCCAGATGACTTTGAAGAAACTACCTCCTCAGCCTCCAGTTTTTCTCCCTGTGAAAGAGAAGCAACAAGTGCCACCTTCCTCTGGGAGAAAAACCTTGCCACCAAGCTATTGACCAAACTGGTGTGCCCGCAGGCAAACACAACTGCAAACTTCTCACAGCCACGCCATCTCACTGTTATGCTGAGCCACAGACCCCAAGAACAATACTTAAATCTCCCTTGATATGTATAAAACCTTCATATTATTCAGCTGCTGTCGCAATAATTCTGCCCTCTGTAAAAGTGTCATCTCCCACCTTCTTCTCACATCCCCCCAACTCCTTGGCTTCATCAGAAACAATAAATTGCTCTTTTCTGGAGTGGTTCCCTTACCCTTGTGCACACCCTCAATTGTGTCACTGGGAAACAACACTAAGCAAGCAAGTCTGTTGTATTTTTCTCACTTGACTCCTCCATAGAGGCTATATATATACATACAAATACACAGATAGAACAATAGGAGGTTTATTTAGCCAAACACCTGTTGCCTGGATCTTTCATACAGTGTGTTAGGAGGAAAAGCAAGCAAAGCTTTGCAAATGGGCAAGTAGCAAAGCCTGCAGCAAACCCCCCCCCCTTTTATTTTGGTACAAAGACACCACCTGACTGACAGGAAAGGGGAGATTTTTATTTATTTTTTTTTTAATTCCTTTTCCAGATGGAGATGAAACACAGCACTATCTGAAACTGTATCTTTTACAGGGTCTGAAAGGAAGATAAGGGGTCATTTAGCTTACAAACTGTATCCTGCTATGGGCCCTGCCAACACCCCAATAGCTTCCTAAGGTATTTAAAGCAGATTTTGGAGCTCCTGAACTGATGTGCTAAAGTTTAGTAACCACATTACAGATCTGGCACATCCTGAAAGCCCAAGATGCAACAAGGACACAATGTTGTTGAACACATCTCTGCTCATTGCAGGGGGTTGGACTAGATTACCTTTGAAGGTCCCTTCCAAGCCAAACTATTCTATGATTCTATGTCACAGTAACATCAGGCAAACTTAGATTTTTGCAGATTTCCACAGAGCCTAATGTGGGGGCAGTGGGTGTAAACCAAGGGGTTGCACGAGCACTGGAACAAACACATCCCGCTTTTCTGAAGATGTGTCATGACTGACTGTAACATATTTAGGAACACGGTGCTCTTCCCGTAGACATATCCTTTCTCCAGCTGCTTCCCTCCCAGCTGGGCTCCCTGCTAGCACTTATGGGTTGAGTTCATTTGCAGGTTCTCCTGCGGTGAGACTCCACGGAGATCTTTCTATACTGACATTGGTCACCCACTTCAACATAATCTGCAGTCATTCAATAATCCTTAAGATGGGTAGTTTTCTCTCAGGAGCATATTTAGCCAAACTATGGGTTAAAACTGTTTCTGAGAAGGAAGAGGAAGGGAGAAGCCAAAACAGACGGGGTGATCACCCACCCCTTACTTCCATAGGAAACCAGGGTAAAAACAGCTCCCCCATGAACAACGGTGGCTGCTGCTTCTTTTCAGTCAGAGCTGCCTAATAAGTCAGTTCAGCCATAAAAATTCAGAAACATAAGCTGTAATGGTGTAAAGCAGAGGTTCAAGGTAGAAATTTAAAGGCTTCCTCAAACAGTAAAGCAACTTAGGGAATTTGACTCAAAACACTGAAGAACTTGACCTGAAATCTTAACGCTGCCTCACCCATTGGCACTCACTTGCAAAGCACTATGTCACGCCATACTGCTAAAGCAAAAGCAGCAGCAAAGCTGTTTACATGCTATGGTAAATACTTTGAATACTGCCGTAGTGACTATCGCCAGCGTACCTAGGAACCTTATTTATCCTTCCGTCACAAAGCAATGGTATGAGCTTGTGCTGGCCGCCTTGATAAGCCTAATGAACACTCCTCTCCCAACATAGCTTCTCTAAAAATAGGTTGCAGCATGTTATAAAGTAGTCAGCCAAAAAAACATTTAAATGTAGTAGCTTGTGGGTTTGTAGCCACACATTATCTTCATTTGTTACATGGCTGTCACCAATTATTAGAAAAAGAAAACTGCGTAAGTAACCAAGAAAAACTTTTTCAGTGTCAATGTAAGGATCTCTGTGCTACATGTCTTCTAAGTTGTGCGCAAAGACGAAAAGGATTAATATAAATGGATTGCAATTCTTTATATGAATACAGCTGAGATGGTGATAGCAGGCCTGCATTTATGCTATGATACAAAAGACAGGCAGTGAAAGCAAAAAGTTACGTATGAAGAGTCCTCTGGCTTGCTTACTTTTCATGCTGTCAGAGGCAGAGGAGACAAGAATGATTTTTTAATTGTGGCAAATCTGCAGCCAGAATTTTCATTTGCTATCGTGGACAGCAGCTGTTGGAGAGGGCAGTGTTTACTCTGGGAAGATCACTCTGACCTCTGCTGGTCCCCTCTGAAAAAAACAGCAGAAACTGCCTGAAGGGAGGGAGGCAGGGAATCCCCCAAGGGCAGAGCCATTCCAAAGCACCCAAGAAAAGCTGACTATGGCTCCTATATGGTCTGTCAATTCATTGAAGGAAGGCCACTCAAGCTTCCAATTAACTTCTGCTTCAACGCACGTATAAAGATTTAGTTTCTAGCCCTGAAATGTGCTCCAGCAGCTGCCCAGGTCCTACCACAATTCACCGAACGGCCTCTCTCCCCCTGGTGTGGACCTCACCACAACACATAGTCACTGCTTAGCCCCAGGCCCCCCCTCCAGTTTCACAGCCATGGTCTGGAGAGCCTGCGCTTCAGAGCTGTCCCACTTGATAGAGTGCGACATGTGCCTTCCTCAGGTCTTAAAACTTCCAACCAAAGAAAACTTAACAGGGTAAATAAGCTGTTTCCCCTGACAAGGAAGGGCCTCAGCTGCCTGCGGCCCCACAGCGCGGTGTGCAGGCACGTCACACCCAACACTCCTTTCTTGCAGACTGTCCTTTCTTTGCATTTTCAGGCCCAAATTAAAAGCCGAATCACATGTTTCAGTTTCCCCCCCATCCCGCTGACAGAAGCATGACTGTCATGCTTTACATTACCACAGCGGCGGTTCCCCACTAAGTACCGAGGGCAGTAACCGCAACAGGCCCTTCCATCACCACGAGGAGCTGTGGCCACAAGAGTAGGCAAGTAACGGGCAAACTCAGCAAAATGACTGGGTGGCCCCAGCCGAAAGCGGCTGTCTCACAAACATCATCCAGTGGTGTTGAAATTTGTCATTTTAAGATTGGACACTGCCAGCCTATTTAAGCTTAGACATCACCTTTGAATTAAATACACTCTTGAAGGGTGGGTGGTCCATCCCCTACTGGAGTTGAGTTTTCTCCATCACCTTCCTTCAGAAGGAAATGAGACCATCAGGAAAGTACAAATGCTTCTGCTGCTCCTCAGCAGAACTATGTTGGAGAAACTTGATTAAAAATAGATAATAAAGGAAATACCAGCAAGACACACCAAAACAGCCAGGAGAAGGAAAAGGAAGCAATTTCCTTGAGCCAGGTTTTGAGGCCAAATATTTTATTTTTAAATATTAAAAAGCTGCCTTCTAAATGCTGCTGGCAATTAACAGATTCAATATGGGTAAAACATGTGCTCACTCAACAGCCAGACAAAAGGAGACTGAAGCTCGCATTACATCCCTACCCTACACCCATCAGACACTAGAACAAAACCAAGGCCAGAAAGTCGAAATTGCCTTGAAGCGTAAGACAAGGACACCCAATTTTCCTGCTAGCAGACAGCAGCAGTTTGTGGATAATGTGGAGGAAGAGTTTCTCCACAGAAGTTGGTATTTGGTCAGTCAAAGAAGCAGAGGACGACAGAGTATGTCATCCTGGGAGGAGACAACACTCAGGAGAAAGGTGCACTTTGTGTATACAGGGCCGGACCATCTTTATCAAGTCTAGCGGCAGGACACTGTCCCCTTATCTACAACAACAACAAAAAAGTCACTTTGCCTGAGAGTAAACAGTGCTGTCTCTGCACAGCCCCTGGTGTAAGCAGATGGCTGTGAGAACACCTCGCACGCGTTGCCCACGCGAGCAGGCAGCACCAGGGGGGCAGCGCCAAGGCAGATCAGGGCAGAGGCACCTGCCCCACACAGCAGCAGGGTGGGTGCAGGAAGGAGGATGAGACACCCCAATGCAGGTGCTGGTCTACACAGCACAGCTCGGGCTGAGAAAGCTTCTCCAGCCTCCCAGCTCTGAAGAAGGGCTAACACACCCCTCCTCAGCTGGTGCCAGCGGTGACAACCCAAATGAACTCGGTATACCCGGTTTAAGTGTAGCCATGTCAGATCCTGGTGTTCACAGGCTAGGTGGTTTTGCTGAGGATATCTGGTTATGAAAAATACTCTGGGCAAAGTACCTACGCCAACATGAAGCCAATGAATGAAGCGGCCCTGGAATGAAACACGGGTGGATTTAATAATTCCCTTGTGATTTCTCCAACTCTCAGACTGGAAAAAAAACGACACCCACAGTCTCCTTGGTCACCAGAAGTTTATTTCACAGTGGGTATGGGGGTTCCCTTCCCACCAGCGGGCAGATGTAGGAGAAGGGGAGCCGGGAGCCGGCGGTGCCAGCGGCCAAGCCCGCAGCAGCCCTGGGGCGCGCCCGATGAATGGCCACCCCGCACCGGCGTGTGGCGGCGGCACCTCCCGGGTGCCGGGACCTCCCTGCAGCTTCCCCGCGGCCAAGCCCCCCCAAGCACCCACTCGCGGCGCCTGGGGCCCTGCAGGGCGCACGGAACGCCCACCCACCGCCCCCCTGCCCGGTCCAGCCGGGGTGGGCGAGGCCCCCGTGCCCCACCGCCCCGGGGCAGACAGCAGGCACGCCGCCCCCCCTGCGGCCCCCTCCTCAGTCGCGGGGGCTGGCGAACAAAAGGGGTTTCTGCCCGCAGGCTGCCCCGCGGAGGGACGGGACGGGACGGGGGAGCCGCTGCAAGTCACGCCGGTCGGATGCGCTTTCCTGCCTCCCTTCCGCGCGGGCGAACTCACCCTCCTTGGCTTTCTTCTTCCTCGCCAGGGTCCCGCCTAGCTTGCCCAGGAACGACTCGTCTTTCTTCATCCTGTGGGGCCGCAGCGTCGGGGATCGGACGGGCGCGGCGGACATGGGCTTTGCCTGGGGGGCTCGGGGGGAGGCTGCCCGATCCCTGCTCTGCCCTGCCCGGCGGCTGCGGCGGCTCGCCGAGCCCAACAAAGCCCGGCAGCGGGTGAATCGACCGAACTCGCGACCGAGCGGGGAGAGCCGGCAGCGGGAGGCGGGGGGTGTGCGAGCCGGAGCCGCACGGAGGGCAGGGGGCGGGCTGGGAGCCGCTGCCGGCGGCCACAGCGCCCTGCCACGGCCTGGAAGTCCGCGGGAGGCGGGGGCGGGCCGGCGGCGCCATCCCGCGCCCGCCGAGGGGCTGCGGGGCGGGACCCGGCCGGGGCAGCCGCCCGAGGCCAAGCCCGGGCCCAGGGCCAGCCGCCGGGCCGCAGCCGAACGGGAAGGTGTCACCTGCGGAGAGACGTGCGGTTCCTTCTCGGCTGCGACCGATGAGGAAAGGGGCGGAGGGGCCGCAGCTGTGTGAGCACCATAAGCGTGGTGTGTATGAACACAAAATCAGCCCAAACCAGAAAGTTGGTTTTGATCCCACAGAGAGAATTTCTTATTACTTATCATTTTACAGCACCTGGGAGTGTGATAAGGCACTTGGGGAATACGCTTTAAAAACAGGTCCTGGAGAGTTTATAGCGTTAAGCTCTGACCCTGCAAAGTCTTACACACATACCTAACTTGAAGCCCCTGAGGTGGTCCCATTGGCTTTAATGAGACTATTGGGGACTTGAAGTCATTCACATGCCTTTGGCCGTGCTTCTGCAAGTGGTTCCTGTCAGCAGCCCTTGCCCCAACAAAGAACCGCATTTAGATCAACACGACTTGGCACAGGAGCCGAACACCACACTTACAGGACAGATTTTAATGCTTGACCTGACACAAACGTAACACTACAAAACGCATCCAGAGCATAAGACAGCAGCAGAGACACATCCTTCTGAGTGTGTAGTTTAACTTGAGATCTAACCAGAGCTAATCCTTTCTGTCATGAAGACCTATTCTTGTCCCTCACCTCCAGCTGCTTGTTGCTTTTCTACAAGCACTTAGGTAACTAATAATTAAAAAAAAAAATAATTAAAAAAAAAATATCACCTTGCCTAGTTTTTTGGTGTGACTGAGCATAAAGTCACCCAAGTGCAAGTGCCCACAGAAGGGAAGTGGTAGTAACATATGACAGGGGCTGGGAAGGCCCTTTCAAATGGCAGCACAGGCTTCTATGAACTAAAGATTATCAATAACTTGCAGCCAGATATATGACGGAATGATGACTTATTCTGAGTAGACATTAGTTCTTTGGAGATCCAACTCTGAATATTTTCCAGAGTGAATACTAACTTTTCAAAAATTGTATTTTATTTTGCTTTTTTAATGTTAGTGCTTTCAGAGGAAGGTGCCAAACTGGACTGACACATAGTAATCCAGCTTTGCAATTATAAAGAGAGTACCAAAGAACAGGAGGGATGTTGCTGTTGCCAGTGGCCAAACGTTGGACGGGGGAAGTTCAAATGCTTTTTAATAAGAACTATGCATTCCAGGACTGGGCAGTGCAGCCCACCTCTCGAGGCACGGCAGGGAGCTTTGATCAAGAGCCTGGAACTCATCCTGCAGTCACAGGCCCAAGGGACTCACTGCACCCAGCAGCTATCCCACCATGTCAGCTGAGAATATGATGCTACTCAAAACAGGACAGAGCTGCCCTTAACTGCAAGGAAAGAAACGCTGCACAACACTCAACATTTAATGAAAATGGCTTTTCCTTGCATGAGACAGAAGCTGTGAATAATTCTTCAGAGCACAAACCCAAAACAGGAGGGTGTTTGAACAGAAATGTGGCTTTTGTCCAAAGAGGAACATGGTGCAGAATACAGTTTGATTTTGCCTGAAAGTGTTTCCAAGAGACTGAGAGTTTTGCGTTTCTCTCATAACTCTAGTTAACGGAATACAGAGTAGTTTCTAAATATAGAGATACTGTTAATTTATCTGTGTTGCATTTTAAAATCTGTATATTTTTGTATAAAATCTGTAAATTCCTGTATAAAAATATTTTTCTTTTCCCCATTGAAAGCAATACTTAACACAATAGATAATGAAAGATTCAAGAAAACAATGCTTGCTCATGTGTTTCTCTATTTGTTTTTCTTTTTGCATGTGAACCATTGGTTTGCCTAACAGGCTCTGCTCCTGCTGTTGTGTTTTGCAAATCCACAGGAGAGTGGTGAACAGACAAATACTATTTCAAAGAGCAGAACTGAGGGGTAGTCAGTCACAGGTTTGGACGAGGACCTGCAGCTGTTTTTAATATTCACATTTAATGGATTAGATGCCAAGTTTGTAATTTTCCTGTGCTCAAGCGGCCTACTGCTTCAGCATAGTGAGGTCTGAAGTCACCTGCAGCACTGCTGTGCATCACTGGCAAAAGCAACAAAGGAATGGGAGTGCTGTTGCTGTGTCTCAGAAGTCCCGCGTTGATGGCAGCTCAGACCAGAACTTCGCATCAGATTAATGAGCAGCATTGCCATGTCCATCATCTCCTCCAACCCCGCACTACCATTACGTTATGTGTTACCACATCATTTAAGTATCTCACAAAATAATATGTACTGTGGATTTTAACAGAATGGTCACTCCCACTGGCTGCGCAAGCAGTTCCTACAAGCCATGTTTCTTGTGGTCTGCCCCACCAGCCAGGGTGCCAAGTGGTGATCCTGCCCTGCTGACCTCCATTCAGGAGCCCCGAGAACACTGTCTTGTTCTGCATCATCCCAGCTCCATGTTCCTGTGTACTGGCCACAATTATGTTCTTCTCATGTGCTCACCTCTTCCCTAACCAGCACAGATTTTCCTTAAAGGTTACTGCTGCACTAGGACACGCATGTCTTGCTTTGTTGCAGAAATGTTTGCCTTAGCTCATAGATACCACTGCCTTTAAAAAGCAGTGAACTTTATGCTGTGCTGATTTTGGAGGGTGCAGTAAACCTAAAACCTTCACTCTTAATTAGACAGCCTACTGTCCCGGCTTTAATCAAATAACCGCCTCCCTGCAAATACTGGATCTTTATACCTCACAGCAAAATAAGCCTGCCCTGTGTTTGTCCATAAAGGCAATGATGATGATGACTTGTTATTGAAACTGCTTCTTTGGAAGAATTCTATTTCCTGAAACAACAATGTGCAAAAGCTTTTAGACCGTGAGAACTTACTGAGGCTGGGATCAATACCAGTTACAAATCCACCTCTCACTTAAATGATTTTGAGGTTTCAGGCTATACCTAATTAATGTTTTATGTTGATTTCCTGCACAGGAGAGGGTTCTTCCATGGGCTCTTGCTGGTGGAAAAAATGGATTAGCATACCAAAAATGTTAGCTATTCTACTTTATTCAAATACCTACACTTCAACTATTACACGTTTTTCTACTGAATATTTAATAGAATCATATAGTTGTTTTGGTTGGAAGAGACCTTTAAGATCAGCAAGTCCAACCATTAACCCAACACTGGCACTAAACCATGTCCCTAAGAGCCTCATCTACGTGTCTTTTGAACACCTCCAGGGATGGTGACTCCACCACTTCCCTGGGCAGCCTGTTCCAGTGCCTGACAACCCTTTCTGTGAATAAATTTTCCTGATATCCAATCTAAACCTTCCCTGGCGCAACTCATGGCCATTTCCTCTTGTTATCTCTCTTGCTACTTTGGAGAAGAGACCAACACCCTCCATGTTCCAACCTCCTTTCAGGGAGTTGTGGACAGCAAGGAGGTTTCCCCTCAGCCTCCTTTTCTCCAGGCTGAACAGCCCCAGTTCCCTCAGCTGCCCCTCATCAGACTTGTGCTCCAGGCCCCTCACCAGCTTCGTTGCCCTTCTCTGCACTCTCTCCAGCACCTGGATGTCTTTACTGTAGTGAGGGGCCAAAAACTGAACACAGGATTCGAGGTGCAGCCTCACGGGTTGCTAATGAGATGCACACCCCATTTGCCATACAGAGGCACGTATGGTATGAATACCTGCATCTTCCACACAGTTCTGTGTCTACATGTCCAGCACCACAGCTGGACATCTGCTCCAGTACCGGGTTTGTTAGTCAAGTGTGGTGTTGCAGCATTTAACAGCAGGAGTGCCAGTACTGCAAGTGTTAAAAAGTTGCATCATTTCTTAAGTAATTTAATTCAAATACAGCTCCTCCACCTTTTTGGAGGAATGCTATTAAAATCTTCATAGACAGGAACTTATAACCTGTGAGTCTTGTGTGTACAATACAAACACTGATGACAAAATCAACTCCCATGCAGCAAATGTGCGCAGATAAAGATGAGACACGCTTTCCATCTACAGAGAACAGCACTCCCTGCAGTTCTTTCTACGCTTTAAGTTAATATTACAATCAATACGTCAGGAAAATAGGAATAAATAAATAACAAAGGAATAGCTTTAATTATGCTGAAGTAGTACACAGAAAGACTTTAATTGGTTAAACTGCCCGTTTCATTTAAAGTTATTATACACTTTGCAGAATTAAATAATTAGCAAGGACATCAACTGCATTCTGCTGGCACAAGCCAAATGGGAAACTTTAGAAATTCAAAGCTCCATTTTAAATGCATCAAAAATAACCTGAATCCGTATGAAAAACACTAGTAACACTAAAGCACACATAGATGTTGATCTGCAACAGGACTGGCAGAGTGGGTGTTTTCCTTACATAAAATTCATACTGAACTCTTAGGTTACATTTAGCCTTAAGCCAGTGTGGAAAAAGTATTTTATCCAACCTCTGTGGAAAAAAATAAAATCAATTCTCATACCTGAATTTTTTATGAAATCGTAATCAGAAAATCCATGAGTACAATCTTCAAGCAAGAACACACAGAAATTGGTTCACAAGCTATACACACAGTCCAAACAGGATATAAAACTTCACCGACTGAAGTACAGCACTCAATATGTAATGACTTACAAGCAAGTAACCTTTAATAACTGAAATAAAACCACACAGATACATCCATTCACCTCTTTGATGCCCTATGTATTTATAAAGAAATGCTTAAATTTGTAGCCTAAGTAGAAAAAGCCTGTCAGCCTATTGCAAAGCAGAAGGAGGCTGGGTTGTTTGAGAGAAGAAGAAGGAGCCTATGGCAAAAGAAAGTAAAATTACACTTCAAAAAAACCAAAACAAAACCTGGAGACATTCTGAGACACATCACGGTGGTTCAAACAAACAGCGCTCTTCAAAGTAGGAAATGAAGAGCTCGTATCAGTACTTCCATCACATGTGTGGTAGTCTTTAATAACTTAACTGGCTGATGGCCACTGAAAGTGACGCAGCTGCTGCCGCATGAGTTGAATGGCCTTTGGTTTGAAGTGCGTATTCTGTCTAAAGACAAGCCTGAAGGTGGCCAGCTGCGTTAGTCCTTTAAACCTTCCATACCAGCACCCTCCATCCCAGAAAATTCTCTCTGGTATCCCACCTCTCATCAGGGATGAGATTCCTGTGAGTGTATGCTCATTAAGAAACCTATCGGAGCATAAGTATGTCTTCTCAGAAACAGAGAATTACACTGGAAAGACTAAAACTAGTTCAAAATCTGTTCTTAATTTCAGCCCTAAACTGTTAGCTTTAATATTTAGCTGAACATTTTTAAGTCTGAATTCACATTTGCTCCTTTTGATATTGCTCGCCTTCTTTTTTATAAAGGTTTTCTGTTTCTCCTACTTCAGCCTTATAATATTTTTACTGTATTCAAAATTTAGACTTCACGAAATAAGTAGATGCATCACAAAATAATGGTGACGTTGAATATATGGTCTCTTCTTCACATATTGCAGCAAAGCAAAACAACCCACTTTTTAAACTAGAAAATAATTACATACAGTCCTGTTCTAATATTATAATACCTTTACTGATTTTTCTAAGGTGATAGATACCTTATTGTCACAAGACATTGTTACAGTTGATTTTTCTTCCTGGTCTACCAAATGAGTGAAAATGTGTTGGGGGGGTTGGTGTTGTGTTTTAAATAATATTACTTATAGAGTACTGAGGTAGAAATGTACCACCTACCTGATGCTACTGATTTGCTTCAGAATAATTTATTTAGCTGAAAAACTTTTAAAAATACCATTTATTCTGTGCAGACATTGGCTCTACCAGCTGCAGACCGGGCTGCATTTTTTGCTTAACGATGGAAGAACGCCAAATGCTCCAGCTTGCACAGAATACATCCAGCGTAAAGTCCTGTCCCAATTAAGTTTAAATCATCTAAGAGCACTGCAGTTGCTAACAGCGATTTAGCACTGCTGTCATCAAACATGCCTTCAATTACATTATTTCAAAAACCTTTCCATGGTGGAGAGACTGTGTAAAAGCCCTTCTGAAAAGGATCCACCACTGCTGTAGCCGCCAGGCTCCAGCCTTTCTAAAGACAAGAACGGTACAACAAACCTACAATCTTATACACTCAGATTCTATAATTTCAGAATTATTTTCTTATGTTATCCCATACAAAGTTCAGGATAATCTCCCAGACGTCTGACCAACTCCTTAATATTCCCACGAGGGAATAATTCTTTTTCTCTGTAACATCACAGTCAAAATTTATACTTTTTAATTTGAGTAACTGCTCACACACCCCAGAGAAGGCAGAGCCAACCTGACCCCTGCTTACTTCTCTGTGGGTCTGTACGTTTTATCACCCATGAGAGGAAGACCCTGAATGCTTCCTTCAAAGGGCACAACGTGGACAGCAATTTCGACAAAACCAACAGGTATTTTGGAACAGCAGTATTATCAAACACCAGTTGCTACATCTCTGCAGAGATTTCCATTGGCAGCAGGTACAGACCTGTATTAAAAAAGACACAGAGCAACAGCAAATGTACTTATGTCGAAGTACGCTTTCAAATTATTCAGAAGTCAGCATTATGGTCTATTTTTAAATAAAATACAGTTATGCTTTTAACAAGATGGCAGCAAACCTGCCCCCTACATTCTAACAACCTCCTCATTTCCTCTTCCACATTCCCCCAAAGCTCCCAAGCAGCTTACTAATGAGCAGTACCTAATATCACCAGATGTCCCAAAAAGAAAGAGCATTTTCAGGTTTTTTATGTAGGTGGAACAGCTCCAAAAAGTCAGTTAACTGTCTTACAGCTGGTGATACAAGCATTAGTCCTGTTTCTGAGCTATTACAGCATTCTCACTGGCTCAGAGGTGTCCCCAATACAGCAACAAGAGCCCTTGTCCCCGGAAGCCCTCCTCTCCTCCCCAGGCCTCTTTTAGCCCCTAGAAAGGACTGTAAGCAGTAATGTAACAACAGTTGAAGAAACTCTGTTTCAGACAGTATTTGCATCCTCAGCTCTGTTCAGATAAAATGAAGGAGTCCACAAGCACGTGGGCAGTGCAGTTCCATGTGTGCCATTTGCAGGCATTTATCACCATCTCCCCATCCAAAGCAGCAGGCATGGCTGTAAAAACAAGAGCATCCTGACTTCTCCATAGGTAAAGTGATATCCAAACCTATCCATTTAAGCAAATACCACGCTTTTGCATTAGCTAGGCTACAAGCCTTCCTTACGCCTTTTATCTTTTCACATACAAACTCTGGCCAGAAATGCAATCAGCCAGGAATTCAGATCTGTCCAGAGCTGTTCTGCCACTGCGACTGCTCAGTACTACAGCAGCTTCTGCTGGGATTCTGATTCCTGTCTTATCCATCCCAATTATTAGAGCCTCTGCAATGAATTTTAAATGCAAATATATTAATCATATCAATATTCTACAGAAGTAAGTGTAATCCAGATGTTGCTTCTGGAGGAATGCAGGAATGCTTTATGTACCATGATAGTTTTTGTGCACTTGTTCATATGCTGTTAGAAAATGTTATCTTTTGATGTACTGCAATACAGGTGGGGAAAACAGTGACCCAGGTAAATGCTCATGTAACGTGATTTTTCTCCCTTTATCCTTACTGGATAATTCTGTAGTATGTGGTACAGCGTGGTCTGTCAGCAGATGTGCCTGAAAGGCCTCTTCAGCCTTCAGCAACGTTTCCCCTATTCATCCCTTATTTCTGATACAGATCACAGTTCTTTCCAAACTTAATTGTGGACTATCTGCTTCTTGGTGTGCAGGCTGAGGCTATTTCTGTAACTCTGCTGAACTCAGGAAGGCTACTATGCCCTCTAAAATGACCCGCTTAGGGCACTCTCACGTAATACCTACTACACTTTGAGCAGCCTTTAGTAAGAAACAACGTGCACAAAATGTAGCTTTTAAGGCAAAAGAATACATCTAATATTATCAAAAGGACCAGAATAAACTTTGAAGTCCTAGGAGAGAATCCTAACAGTATTAGGTATTTAAACATTCCCATTAAAAATATTTGTATATGTCAAAATGTAGATAGCGCTGGAGATAAAACAGTAACATTTGTTGACATTCTTAACATAGTGTCATGTTTTATCTCATAACAACAAGAAATCATCAAAAATGCTTTGTTAAATATATCTTTGCTACAGCAGCTGTCAGATATACACACTGAAAAAGGTTCTTTATATTAGATTTTGGTATTTGAAACAGACCTGACCTCTGTCATACACAAAATTTTCTGTTTTGAACATCTGTGAGCCTGTTGCTGCAACTTTATAAAAAGGGAAGGATGTTTAGTCAAGCAGAGCTCTGCAAAACCAAGATGGATCAGTTTTTAGCCTTCATATTTTAGAAAGTGAGTTATAAACATGAACAGATTTAGTTACTGTATAACAGCAACGGCAATATATACCAATGCCAAAGCAATGTATAAAACTGTGGTCTCTTTCTTTAAAGAGTGGAGCTCCAGTGCTAACCTGACTGGGGACAAGACTTCATGGGAGTCCTGGCAGCATTCAGCAAAGCTGAGCAGCTTGTCAGTATCTCCAAACCTGTGTCTTTACCTGAGTGGAAGAAACCAGGAGTATAATAGCTTGTGTATTTCCATTCTGCTCTCCCAGAATTTTCTTTGTATTGTGATTTAAATTTTGCCAACACCTAATAACAAAAAGTGCAAATTTAGATGCAGGGAAAGTGGATTCTAGGGTCAGATTCTCTTAGGATGACAGCTCAAGATTGATGCATATAGAAAAATTTAATATGTAACCAAGTTGTTAGGACTAAATAAGTGAATTAGTCCAACCTTATAAAAACTGGAATACACGCCAAGTGATAAAGCAGGATGTTGCTTTTAAGTTAAATCAGCATCTGAAGAAGTCAGTCAAGAGGCCTCTCACACAAGAACACACAAGGTAGTATCACACCATCACATCTGGACATCACTTTTTGCAACTGCTACAAAAAGATCCGTTTGCAAGACCCAAATCACTGGCTTTCCTGAGAGCACTAAAACACTCAAAACTGCCTCAGAGATGAGAACCCTGAACCTTTCAAAGTTATTATTGAATTTAGTATTTACTGTGCTGAACAGCTAATTTGAACTATTACAGTAAGCAATTCAGATTGTAGAAGGCATTTAAGTATCATTATTTTACAACAGAAAAATATATTAGAAACAGAATATTTTGGTTCACTGTGCTGATTTTGCTGGGGTCGAGTTAATTTTCTTCATAGCATTTATAATATTTTCTTTTTAGTAGCTAACACAGTTTTTTGTTTTAGATTTAGTATGAGAATAGTGTGACAGCACACTGAACTTCCCAAGGGACAGAGTTATGTTTTCTTTCCGGTAGCTAGGCTATGTTTTGGAGTTGATACAAAAAGAACGTGAGAACTCACTGATGTTTTGGCTGTTGCCAAGAAGACCAAGGACTTTTTCAGCTTTGCAGCTGCAGGTGCACTTAGAAACAGGAGAACACCTAGACTGACATCCAGGTTGGCCATATTCCTGACCTGCATCATGCTCCGTATAGAACTGGAGCTGTCTTTTCCAGCTCTGTGGTTTTGCCATTTTGTGGGATCAGTTGTTTGGGACCAGAGCATTTTCCTTTCTGGGACCGGCTGTTGGCGTGATCGTGTTCAAGCATGAACTGCTGCTCGGATCTCCACTCTTCCAGGATCAGCTGTACAGAACCAGTGTTCATAAGCAATTGCATTATATATCACTTATTTTATTATTAGTAGTGTGTGTATATATATATAATCATTATTTTTATTATTATTTTCTCTGCTGTCTTTAATTAAACTGTTCTTAGCTAAACCCATGAGTTTTTCCCTTCCCTTTCGATTCTCTACTCCCATCCCACTTGTGCGTGTGTAGGGGGCGAGCGAGCAGCTGCACAGTCCTAGTTGCTGGCTGGGGTTAAACTGCAACATTCGCTTACAAACATTATTTGGATAAAATAATTTTTGATGCATAACAGAATTTTTTCAGGGTCATTTGCTCACAGAAGCTGATGGAGAAAAACTGTTCCCCCTTAATTTCTACCCTAGTCATACTCACAGTTGGTCATCTCAACACTTCTGAGACTTGTGTTTGGAAGAGCAAAGGCTGTGCAGGCCAATGGCTACTATAATAATGTGAACTGTATCCAAGAGTCAATTTCTGACAGAAATCTCTAATATTAATAACAATAATAATTAATAACTAAAAACTGTAAGTTAAAATAGCTAGAATCTTACAAAAATCCTCCCATCTTTGATAAGAATCAGAAGTACAATGAACCTTTAGAGCATAATTTTTTAATGTAGTTTCTGGTGGAGTCTGAGAGGTAAATCACTCAGATGCGTATCTGTATTCAAGAAAAAAGTTAAACCGTATCAAGCTATATTATAGTCTTGATTTCAATTACAGAGCACAATTTCATATACTGATGTAAAAGGTTTCTGTATTATAGAAATCTGATTCCTGCTCCAAACTGAACACCATCGCATATCCTGAAAAGAAACAAATAGTGAACAATGTAAGTGATATATAAGGTACTGATGAAATTAGAATTAATTCCCCTACTCCCAAATTCCCAAGGTTTCCAATCTTTGGAAAGTTACAATTAAAATTTTAGCTGACAAAGGCTTTTTAAAATAAACGCTTTGCCCATCTGTCATACATACGGAGCATTTACATTTGCAAAATAAAGGCCATAATTTTCAAATTGCTATTATTCATTCACATGAATGACAAGTAGAAACACAATCCAACTCCTATATAAAATACAGAGTATCTTGCACAGTATTCAACAGCAAGAACAAGCCCCCTGAAGCTTTTTATTGTGTACTACAGTATTTGCTTCATGTAGGATAATTGGTTGCTAACAAATTAATTTGTTCTCCTTTTCTCTTTGTCTATAGTTAAACATGTTTTCATTTTCAAGCAAAGGCATTAAACTCATTATTTATCCAACAATTTGGTTTTGGAAGGCTTAAGAAAATCCCATGAGGTGTTTAAGTGATCACTTCCCCTAAAGAAATAAAACCTGCTACACAGCTATTCATACATTTCAACAGCTGATCTCAAGTTCAATGAACTTTGAAATTTGAGATACAAAGTCTTAAACCACAAAATAGTGTGAAATCAACATGAATATAGCAAGCTGAAAGAAGAGCAACAAGTGCTGGAAAAAAAGCTAAACTGGTATAGAATAAACAAAATCAAAAGGCAGCAATTTTCTCTGCCAAAAGCAGATAGAAATATATTAACCTATAAAACCAGTCCCCACTGAAGAAACTGGTATAAAAAACCAACCTGTCACCAGACTGCACTCCCATTGGGAAACAGTAGTTAAGTTCTAATCTAGCAATGTTTCCAAGTCGGAGCACTATTCCGGCACCGTAAGACCATCGGATATACTCTGCCAGCCTCTGCAGGTGAGCTCTGGGACCCTCACCTGAAAGCAAAAGAGCAGAAGAACAAGAATTAAAGTCAAGGTGGTCAAAGGTTGTCAAGGCTAACTGGATTTTCAGAGCTAGAAGACAGACTACTTGGAGCACCCACTGTAGATTGAACATTTACTACCCACAGCTCCCATAAACGCCAATCAAGTACCTTGTACTCAGACTACAAACTTCTACAATTCTAGTTGGATTGCTGGTTGATCTTCATTTCCCTCCACAGGGTACCTACTTATATGAACCTGGAAACGAGTACTAAAGACCTAACTGAAAGTCTTTACTGGGCCTCTGTTAAAGTTGATTTGTCTGCTTTTCAGTTGTGCACAAAATGTTCCCCTCCTATATGAATGCCATCTCTCTTCCATCAAGAGAGGCAGACATCAAATATCACTACATCCCCAAATTAATTGAAATGATAATGAAAAATTGTACAGTAATACTCTAAAATCTTGAAAAAAAGTTGGGGATGGAACTAAAAAAATCAACCAACCAAACCAACAACAAAAACCAAACCATCAGTTACCACACCCTCATGATAACTTTTTATTTAGTTCATCCCAGAATACACTACAATCCCACTAAAACATCATCTTCCAGCCTCCCTTTAGATTGGTGTATAGCAGGTGTAAATCAATTACCTTACTGGTCTGCAAACATCACAAATTCACAGATACTACTGTTACTATCCTAGTTTTCTTTCCTACAAATAGTGCTAGAATTTATGTAGAGAGCTAAAAAAAATTACTGGCTATCAGTCAAATACACAAGTTAATAGCAGCAGCTTTTTGACAGGCTATACAAGATATACACAGTAAACAAACTGCTTCTGAGTAAACAGACACATAACAGCTCTCTTCTTTTTGCCTTTATATATAGAGAGAAGCAGGTTTTGTTATATACAATTCTATTGAGTCTTACCATAGTCAAGATTGCAGAGGTTTCCAGCATTAAGGAAGAAATGTGTTCGGAAAAGGTCTCCAAACCCTCCCCGGCCTGGCCGAAAAGGGAGAGGGGTGTAGAGATGCAAGCCTCCAGCCCAGTAGGCTTCTCCTCCCAAGTAATCACCTATTTAGGGAAAACGTTGGAATAAAAGCATTTACTGTGGTATATATATTAAATGAACAAGAACACATCCTTAAATTGGTTTATATTGCACTGCTACCTCTTTTACAGCTCTTGCCACTTGCTCCCACCTCTCTCCAACCTCACCACTATCGAGTAAAATATCAGCACCTACACAATTCTTTAAGCCTTCCAAGTGAATTGTCCTTTTTCTTCATTCCCTCACCCAAACAGCCTGAGGTATGCACCTACTTGTGGTTCAGCAGAGACTAACCCGTGAACACCTCTGAAATACTTGTCTTAGTTTCAAAAATTAGCTTTAAAATATACTGAATACTGAATCCACTGATAACAGCAAGTCAGCAGCAGAGTAAGGAATAGAACTGAGGAAGGTTCTGGCTCTCCAAATGCCTTTATTGATCAGATTACTCTTCCCCTCAGCTACCTGAACATGTGCCGTACCAAAGAGAAATTTAATGTGGCTGTTGTTGCTTACTAATTCAAGTGACATGCTGGAAGTATGCAAGTCTGAACACACACTGGGTTTACCAAAGTAGCTTATGGCTTAACTATGAACTGCCAGGCTTCATTCCATTGTGAACTAATATACAGTAACAGACCAAAGACATAACACTTCTCAAAGTGCAGAATGAGTGCAATTATTTTTAAGTTACGCAAAGCTTAACGACGGAATCTGATTCTTTGTTACACACTAACATTTACAGTATTGTCAGAGGAGCAGGATTTAAAAGTTTCAGACCTTCACTCTGGGGTCCAATGCTGTACATACTGAATCCACGCACGCTTGTTGGTCCACCAAGGTAAAACCTAGCGAATACAGTCAAATTTAATTTAATGCTTCACTTCAAGGATATATTTGAAAATACTTAGCCATACTTCTAACACTGCATTTCAGAGTTACAGGTAACTTTGTAGCAGGTTTAGCACAGCATATCTAAAGAAATACAAGAAATTATATCTAAATCCTACTGTGTTTGGCAAAAATTCAAAACAAATGGAAGTATTAAAAAAACCCACAAACCACCCCAATCAGTCTTCTGTCACTTACAAAGATCAAAATCAAAGGTTCCCAGCAGTTAAGAAGAATCAGAACACTGTCTGATTCTGTCTGTTGTAATAATTTTGATAGAAATACTGTGGTTGACACTTGGTATTTATTGTAAATAAATTTAAGCCTAAATGGTTTCTGCTAGTGATCTTTAAACACACGTCTTAAAGGGCAAAATTGCCTATAAATCCTACATAGTTACAATATGACTTCTAAAAATACCTACAGTGTTACCTATGCCTGATACAAAATTTTGCAGATAGTAAATACCATTTCGCAACCATAAATATTGGCAGGCAGAGCTACTATATAGCACATTCAAAGTTTATACTACTCTAATATGAAAAGCAAAAACAGGAGGCTTGAGTACTAACATTCAATTAAACCTAACTGGAAACTCATTTGATTCTCCTCAGAACCAGAGCTACTACTGCTTCTCTCTTCTACTACAGAATGTTCTTTATACATTACGTGGGTTGGCTGAAAAAAATTAAGAAACATTTAAAAGACTTGCCTATCAGCTATACTGGATGGCTTGTCTCCAATAGGTACTAGCATTCCACCCCAAAGTGATGCTGAAAAAACCTTTGGAGAGAAAAAGAAGGTGTTTATTAATATATATTACTTAATTTCCCTAAAAATTCATTGCTCAGTAACAAGCAGAGCTCTCCTTGGTTTGACAGAAAGTTACACGTTCTCACAGTGTATACTTGGATATCACACCATCAGTAATGGTATTTTCAAGAAACTTGATCATTGCTGCCCTCTTTCTTTCATGCAGTGCTACATCTTGAAAAAGTCAATACAGCACATTTGAAGCAAGTGCCACTTTCACAATAGCCAAAGGGAACACTCATCCAGCTCCTATTTTCTTATGAATTTTCATGTTTTGAAATAAAACAACACTGCTGACAGAAATTACTCCTGGCAATTTTAAACCCATAGGAGGCTAAGTCCAGAAAATAGCTACCAAAAATGCACAATTATTACCTGTCTGTAAATCAGCCTTATAATTGAATGAAACCACATTCTGCAACTCACTATATTGACATCAAATACACTTATATAATTACTGCTTATCTATATAGTAATTCTTGGGAGCCAAACCACTATAATAAATACATTTAATGATTTGCCTGCTGCTTGTGTACCAAGTACTACTGCCAGATGGTGAGATGTATTGTCAATACCAAGGCTGCAGGTGTTGGGTATTTTCTCTAATTTTACAGCATATTCCTGCTGCCTTCTGCCCTGAGAGTCCCCAGATGCCTCGCCTGCCTTGATCAGATGTGAACTCATCACACACATAATATCTCGTTACACAACACACAGTGTGCAAAAACTAGTGGCACACAAGCCTACCTACACTCACAAACAATGTATCATGTAAAATTATGTGCACCACACGATGAGATATGCCTCACTTCAATTCCCAGTGGAGGAATACTAGCAGTCACAGGAAAGAGCAAAGTCCTCTTTGCAAAGCCATTAAATTACTTCACGCTGTCTTTCTCAGCTGAAGGTCAGTGAATCAATGTGAGATGACTAGAAGCGCACTCCTCAGACAATGCCTTTTCCTCCACCACACAGAAGGTGCAAATATAACGGTATAGTAAGAACAGGGTATAGCAGGTAGCCTTAAAAAGCCCTTCTGTGTTGGCCTCATTGGTCTAAGTCAAGAACTTCATTGTACCAAGTCACCTAAGAATCAAAGTACAAAACAGCAGACTGACAGATTCTTACAGAATCAGTTGATTAGTATCTGCACTACAGAAGTAGCTTGGAGCTTTTCAGTCGTTCTGTTGGCATAATGCTAACATAATTCCAGCCTCCCAAAATTTCTTCGTTATTCCAATACTTTTTAAAAAGCTTTCAAAGGGCAGAGATCTTCTCAACTCTTGGTTTGGTTCAGTATGTTGGTATACAAATTATTGTAACCTCTGATTTTTAATTCTTCACAATTAAAGTTGCTGTTTAATTCCTCATTAATCTATGATACAAGAAATTACTGCACAATCTCTGTGCGGTAAAAGATTTTATTTCTAAATACAGACAGAAATATTTCTAGTATATAGTTAAATTCTTATTTCACTAAGCAGAAAAACACCTATTTCCACCTAATACTAGCTCTGTTGCTGTTAAAAATGCCTGAAACTTAAGACCTCTATGTTCTTGCAAGAAGCTGGAGTACATTAAACATGGAGTTATCCAGGGTCATTTCCTCTGAAGGAAATATGGTGGGGATACATAAGAACTGCTCTGCCAACCAAACCAAGTGATAATGATATAGAAATTGGCTTTGAAACCACACACCCCAAACATCAAAGTACGAATGTGGACATCATGCCATAAAACCATGTACTCTGCCTACAGGTTGGCCATACTGGGGTCTCATAAACTTGTCACACTACCATGTGTCTTTCTTAGTGGAACTTTAATTCTTCATTGTGCACAAATATGAAGAAGTTCAAAATGTTGCAGTGGAAGTTTAGTGCTATAGTGAAATCAGCCTTCCCGTTCTTGCTCAACAATTTTACACAAAAGAAATAATTATATGCTATGATAACAAAATGAGTAATCATATATTCATCATTTACAATGATAAAAGAAAACTGGGCCAAGATTAGGCAGAATGTTCAGAACCAGGTGAAAGTGAGAGAACAAAGGCTGTAATAAGTTTTGGGAAAATCACTCTTAAGAAAGATCACAAAGGACAGGCCTGTCATCAGTTTTGAAAGGAAAACTGTTCATATAGTTTAACCATCAAACAAGCCCTTCCTTCCAAAATGCACACTTCTCAATTGATGGTACAATGCAGGAACATCAGGTTAGAGTATTTACTTTCAAGATCTTTACACCAGCCATCTTTCGCTTCCGTGACCTTTTTCTAATCCATAGTGAACAACCATCATAAGACACAGACTCAATAACCTCATTTGATTACTCAGATCAAGTACTAAAATATCTTTAAAACAATTACCGAATCCCAGATGAGTTGCTTATTCAACTGAAATTCAAAATCCTCTTTTAGAAAGCTCACGTCTCCACCTGTATAGCCAGCCAGCTCCTGCAAAGACATAAGTTTATGAAAGCTGTAACAGATATTACATGTTTCTTTTCTCTAAAAGGTCATCATGTCTGCATCAGCAAAAGCAGTGTTCTCTGCGCCAGAGATAAAAATGCACTGATATGGAGAGACAACTGAACTTGGGATCAATGAAAAACCACACGTGACCCTCACGACAATAAGCTGCGTTCTTCTCCTCCAAATATTAAACCAAGCTATCACTTTCAAAGCCACTTTGTAAATGACAGCTGGAAAATTTACCATCTGAAATCAAAACTCTTACTGTATTTTCCTAGACCTGAGAAGATTTCACATGTACTAAAGCAGGGCTGAAGAACCAAACAGCCAATTGCTTTACACCAATTCTAGTTGAAAATAACAGGTGAAGTGACTGAATCAGTGTTAGAGGCAGCATCTAACAAACGATATGCTAACTAAACCCTGAATTGTATCCACCTTTCTCACTCAAAAACAGAATAGTTCACTGCTGCTAAGGAACAGCAGCACTTCTAGTTCCAATGGCACTTCAAAGCAATCTGCTTCTGAAGCACTGGAGAATTTAATGCTTTTGAAGCATTAACCCATACAGCAGAAAAGCCAGCTTTTTAAAAAGCTCTGAAAGTAACTAGAGCGAAAACCATTTTCTGTGCCAAAATGCCATATGCCAGTCTTTCATTTTTAAGGCTTATAAAAAACAGCAACAGGACCACAGTGTGGTAGTTCTGTGTCACAGTGTTAAAAAACAAGGACTAATACCTACTGTAAAGTTTAAATACTGTCAGGGATAATGTATCTCAGCTAATAAACAATTTAATGCTAATGGGAAGATAAAATGGCTATGCTGTTTGAACAATGGTATATAAATGAAAATCTGCCACCATAAAAAAGGTTTCATAGATTTAAAAGGCACACACTGTAAAGATAAAAAGTAAATACTGGTCATTACTGTATCCTAGTCAATTTACCGTGAATTTCTAACTGCAGACATTTTTAACATGAGCATAAATTAGATAAATTAACAGTTAACTCAAACACACTTAAGATACAAAATTCAGCAACAGTTTAAGTGATTTAATACTACCTGATTAATTTTCAGCAAAGCACCTCGTCTTGGCAAGATTGAGGAGTTGCGGGAATCAATTACCATGGCATGCTGAAAAGAATCAAACAATTATTTTTAGGTTCCGTATCTGTGTAATACCACAGAGTGACACTATTCTTTTCCTTCAAAAATGGTGCAAACTGTGGAAAACAACCACAGTTCCAGCTAAGGCTAGCATAGCTTCGTTGATTTGGGAACATTATATCTACAAGACTAACTTAGTTTTGAAGGTTTAGTTTTAGAGGCCACATGAAACACATAAATTTATATCTTTTGGCCATGGTATGCACCAGAAATATAGCAGCAACAACGACCCAGTGTAAATAGCCAATTTTGTGACAGTAACCAGCAAGGAGTTTATCTCCTACAATTTGTATGCTACAAGTTAAAGATGACGAGTGATCAAAGACTGCTATAAGAAATAATATTTAGAAATGGCACAGCAACTGCAGGGTGAGGAAATACACTGATCCTGTCCTGTCATCTACCAAACAAGACAATTCTCCTAAGAGATGGCACATGACATGGAGGGAGACCCAGAAAAAAGAACAAACCAGACTATGCAACAGTCAGCCATGAAAATATGTTTTTTCTTTAGACATCCTGGATGACTCTGCATGAACGACCAAACATGGCACAAGATGTCTGAAATAAAACACACTACCTACTAAGACAAAAAGCTCCTTTGCTATCATTCAGAAGTATTAGATTGCTCAAAATAATGTTTTAAAAAAACGTCAGGAAGGAGCCTTACAGAGAGAGAAGATTTAAGAGAATGTCCACTTTCTTCTCGAACAGAAAAGGACGCTGTTCTAGCGAGGCAGCCAAGCTCTCTCCACACACCTTCCCACTTCAGTGTGTGATTAGTCTTCCAGACTGGAAACTATAAATAAAGAATTGGGTATGACATTAACAATTTTTGATACAAATTAAAGTAAACATTTCCCTGAAAAATCTTTTTCTCTAAAGTTTACTTAATCATGAGTCTACGCTTTTCTTTCCAAACTTGTGGATGAGAGAGAAACCCTTTTTCAATTCAGAGTAATGCTAATTCGGCTCCAGTCAACAGTTTCGCCAAGTAGGTGCACACTACTTAATCCATCCCAAACAAAAAATATCTTGAATTGGGCTGATACAGTGAGCTAGGATGTCTCTCGGAAATGATACTTGAAACATTAACAATTTGGAGAAAAACATATTGGTATTTTTATATAGACAAAATAAGATTGAATTATAAGAAAAAGACTAAGATTTATTACCTCAGTCATTTAAAAATTGTTGACCTCTTTCAAATAATGACAACTTAGCCCTGTGCACAAGTGTTTCAATCATTAAAAAAGTAAAACAAATATTTGTGAAAGCCAGCTGTGACTTGAATTAAATGTAGATGAAGAACACGTTCCACAAACACTTGTGCTACACTTACATTGAGTTCTGTTGATATTCCTCTATCAGTTTCACGAATAGAGCTCCAAGGGAACTGCCCAGTTACTTTATAGAGGTTAGCTGAAAAACTGAAACACAACATTACTGATCGGTTTGAAAGTGAAACTATTTAAGTAGGTGGAATTTTAAATTGTCACAAACACTTGAGAAACCAACTCTGCTACATTATTAACAGACCCTCAAAGGAATAAATGTAATCATTACTCAATGAAAGATCTTACTAATTGTTTTATATGCCTTCATTCATTTAAAAAAAAAAAAAAAAAGTACTCAAAAATGCATCCCATACTTTCTTTCAAAGTTTCCAGGCTGTGGCTTGAAGAATGACAGGCCATATGAAGTTTCCTTTGTTCCATAGGAGAACTGGAAGGTTACCTTTTCTGCACGTCCAAAGAGATTTGGGAACTTGAGCCCAAGTACCTATGGAAAATAATAAAAAACCAATTTCATATAGTTTGCTATCTTGCATCTTAATCATATTTTGAAGACAAGCATACCTTACCCAGAGAATGAGAAATTAAGATATTCAAAAATGGTTGTAATTAAATCTGTTTTTCTTGTCAGTTAAGCTTCTCTTTGCTCTGGCAGCAAAAGCCATCACAATAGTGCAAGTTACAGTTAATCACCCAGTTTCTAGTGCTGTGCAGTAGCTGCTGACTTAAACCTACTATAATTAGTACTGCTATTATTTCAAGCAAAATCTCCCAGCCAGTCTTAGAGAACTAAGTCTTTGGCATAATAAGCAACTGCTCTGCAGATGCAGATTTTCCAGCCAGGTAGGGTTGATTGGAACCACAGCAATAAGGCAATGGAAAATTATCAATACAGAGCTACTCCTTTGTATTTTTGTTCTGAGAAACAAGATAATTTTGCAATCAGTCCTGATGGCAGTACAACATACCATTACAATTCTCCAGAAACGACAGTTAAACACTTTTGCCTGTTCTGACAAATTCCTTGTGTCCCTTTGGCAGCAAGGAAGAAGCAGACTTTCTCCAAGCACAGACACTACCAGGACTGTTCTCCTGTTGTATGTTCTATTTTAAAAGAATGTTAAAATGCTACCAAAACCTAATTGCCTTTGGCTAACAGGCACTGGAAGCAAATCAGTCACCTGAACTTTGTGATGACGGCTAATATGCAATTATCCAACTAACCAGAAAGGGCTATTATTATGAAATATTACATCTATAGGCTTCAGATGAATTTGAGGGATTAGAATAAATGTCAAATCTATTTAACTCTTAAAGAACCATGATCTCTGCTGCTTAGACCAGTGTATACAAGTCATGCTTTCATATCACTCAGAAGTTTTACTTCTCTGTAAGAAATGAAAATCAAATCAAAGGAGAAGCTGAGTACAAAAAGAGAAATCCAACTAACTTTCAGACTGTTTCCAAATGCAGTAGAACACATAAATAGGATTCTGCACTGATTTTATTTAGGCCACGACACTCTGGACATTGCTGTCACCAGCAAGGCCACATAAGCAGCTCTCACTGAGTTCCTGTTTTCCCTCAACTCGCAAAACACCATCACCTGAGTCATGCAGTATCTTGTCCAGGTTAAAAATACTCCTAAGAAGAAAAAGATGAGTCCCTTGATCTGGCTTATCTACCAGCAGCACGCAGAGCTGTACTGTGCCCATGAGAAGGCAGAATGGGCACAGGAAAGAGCACCTGAAAGCATCATCTACATACACCAGCACTTCTGTTAAAAGTACGTTAACAGAACAGCACAGCTGTTACTTTTTGTGCCAACTGGTAAATATTTTTCACACAAGATTTTAATGTGATGCATCCTTAATTGAAACAAGTTCCGCAGGTGATACGGTTCTGGAAAACCTTGCATTTTGCAGCCCAGAATAACTGTTACAGCATTAAAACAGCAAAAAACAACAACAATTTCTAAGTCAAACATAAAGCATTTCAGCCAAGAAGAAAATTACTTTAACTAGATCTCAGAGAAACTAAATGCCAAACTTACTAACCTCCCCAGTAGATAAAGCGCCTTAAATATTACCACAAAAAAATTCAGTAATTTTTAAGAATCAAAAAATTAACATGCTTAGTTGGAAACGATACCGTTCTTCCCTAGCTCAAAATAGGCTTTTGCTGACTGAAAGCTTGACTAATACAAAGACTCTTTAGAGACAAAGGTCTGGCAAAGCCTTCGTAAAGCTGGATCAAGAAAATACTTTGCCTTGGATCAAGTCCTCACTTATTTAATCACCAAATTCCTTGCTAGGTTTGGAACATGAAAGTAAGAGGAATATCAAAAGATATTAATAATTATTTGAAATAATCCATACCATACTGCCTTCATTGTTGCCAACCATAGTGTTATAGCTTCCAGTTAGTCTTCTCAATTCTGTTACCTCAAAGATTACATCTAAACCATTTGGAAGGGCATCATCTCCTACATAAACAAACATATGTTATCCCTACAGAGCTATTTAAAAGAATGCAGACAGAAGATGACTTGAACTATTTGAAAACTGGTTTAATTAAATGATATAGTTGAAGTCTACATTACAAACTAAAATGGCTTGAAAAAGAGAAGTTGTTTGGATATGCATGCAGAATTTTGTTCAATCAAAGCATGACTAGCTCTAATCAATAACACATTAGTTTAATTATGAACTAGTAACATTTGTTTGTTACCTACCCACTAAAAATAAAGATGGAGGCAAATTCTTACATTAGAATAATTAGAAACTGAAGTGGTCCACACATGGCAAGAAGGATGCCGTCCCTAGGGCAGAGCTTCCTGCACACTGTGGGCAAGTGCTGAACAACAAAAAACGCTCAGTTCCTACAGCGCTCCCCCTGGCTACAGCAGCTGTTCCAAACCACAGCTGCAGCCAAGGGTGCCCAGTTCTGCTCAAAGCAAATGGGCCCAGCGTCCCAGCACCAGCAACCTGTGGGACTGCACTGCGTTTCCTTCTCAATAACACAACCTTCCTCCGCTGAAGAGAACAGCAACAGGTTTGAACAGCAACCACAAGCCTGGGAATGCCAGCTGAGCTTTACTGTGAAACCTGCACACATTCAGCTGCCCCATATACACTACAAGCCAATTTTTACTCATAAGCACTGACACAATAACTAGTATTTCCTGAGGCACCAAGGATGTGCTGATATACTGTCAGTTATGTGATGTGTAATACATGAAAGTAAAGGACATGTTTTCAAGCTTTTCCTCAAGTGTTTCCCTGAACCTTTGGTTTAAGGGATGTGCACTGCAATTAATTTAGTGCTGGAAATTCACTCATTTTTGCATGTATACAAGTAATATTTATATTCACATACACAGATATATGGACACATGCAAATGCATCTTCTTCATAAGGGTAATGGATGTAGACACATATTCACATATATACCACACCTACACAAGCATCTAAAACATATAAAGGTATATAAGAGAGCAAGTTATATACACAAAAATGTCCAACCTATTACATAGGGAAATATACATCATGTTATGTCTATTTGTGTATGAGAAAAAAAGGTAAGGATTAATGAGGCAATACATACCTTGACAGGTATCAATCAGAACCTCTACCTGTCTAAAGATTCCTAGATGAAGCAACTTTTCACGAGCTTCATGCGATTTTCTCATCACCTACATGACAAGATAATTAGCTCAGTCTTTCAGGTTACCAAAAAATAACGAGGATCAAACAGTAGAAATGCAGCTAAGTCATACAACGTTCACAGATTTTTTGTGCAAAGACACATATATGGGCCTTCAAAACACAACCAATTTTACACCTGAATCTGTAAAGAAAAAGATTAAATCAAATCCAGAGCATTCGTCTCAATTCCTGCCTTTTGTTAGTTTGCACGCTAATTGTTATAATACTTAAACCTACTATTCAAACAGGTTTCAGTCTTTAAAACTTACACACCTATTTAGAGAGCCCATGCTTTTGGCAAAAAACCCAAACACCCTAACCTGTTTAGACTGATTTACTAGTCTGTCAGGCCCACTCTGAATCAAGAAGGAATCACCACCTAAAAGTGCAAGGACATACAGCCTAACTCACACTTTGATCCATACAGTATCTGCCCGTATTACATATTTAGGTTTGGCTCCTATAGCAGAAGACCAGAATTGTCACAAAACTTGATGAAGTTGCTGCATGTCTGAAGGGAGCAGCCCAAAGCAGGAAAAAGAGAGAAAGTTGTAACCTGAATTTTTAAACAGTAGGTCTGATATTCGCTGCAGTACTTACATCAATAAGATTTTTAGCCTTGAAAACATCAGCAACTTCATACATGATAATGTCATCTTTGGTCCTTCCCAGTCCATCAAAATGCACATGCTGAACCACCACCTAAACAAAACAGACATAAATACTGAATTTGCCTCTAATAATGACCGTCACAATCACCTATGCAGAAAAAAATATTGTTGTCCAAGTGAAAAAGTGAAGATTCCTAGGCTAATTACTGCTAACCAACATTAGCAGAAATCAGTGTTATCTACAATTCCGGAAAGTTGTTCCCTTACCATGAAAATTAAAGAAAAACAACTCTTGATATGAAAGCTTATATTGATCGTAGCAGAAGCAGCAATAATGGATTGTAGCTGCTGGGATTTTAGTTGTGTTGTATTGACAATTGAGTCAATGCAGAAATCACAACAAGATATTACATGTAAGACAAAACATGGAGTTAGTCACAGTTAGCTATTTCTTGTAACAGCTACACATAAGCAAAGTGTTAAAACCAAACCTAAAGGCCATAAATATTTAACTATTATAATTATTACTACCACTGGAGCATTGTAGTTTAAAATGCATATTAAGGTCACTACAATTATGAGGTTTTATATTTTCTTAAAATCATTCCTCTTGTTATATAATTATCTGAGATAATTTTACCTTAAAAACCACAACACGCTCTAAGTTAGCTGGTACAAATGGACTACACTGATTGCATTTCCCTTACTTTTCCAACCTTTTCAGTGCATTATAATTTTAGGGGTAAGTGTAAAAAAATATATATCTTCAGGTATTCGCATATAATAAAACAGCAGAGTAAGAGCAACCAAGCATTACTGCAAATTGCTTCAAAAAACCGTATCACAATATATACATAATGAACTCAAAAAAACACAAATGTTGTTACCAAGCTTCTAGTTAGGATGACTCTCAATAGCATAAGGGAAAGGAAAACTAATAAAAACAAAGATAACGCATGATATCTCATCCCTCTGCCATGCCTTAACATATTATGGGCCAAGACAGACAGGGTCTTGCATGTGAAATATATATTTTTTAAAAGTTATCATCCTCTGCTGAAGTTAATATTTCCCTTAGTGACATAATCCACGTGGTGGCAGTTTACCCTAACCTGTCCAATACTGTTCTCAGGCAGATTAAGGACAGTTGCTTGGTTTGCTCCTAAGCAGTGCTGCAGAAGCAGTAATCTCTTATGAGAGAGAGGGGAAAGTAGCATCTGGAAACTGGTCTGTTAACTCAAAGCTGAATTTTAATAACAGCTCCTGTCGTAGGGAAAAAGAAAGAACTGGAACTAGACAATATCAGATTAAATTCACTGTACTAAAATTAATTATTTCACATCTCAAGCCACAGTTTAGAAAGTTCCCTTAGGAAAAACAAGCAAGTAAGAGTGCCAAGATGTTTCTCTTGGCACTGAATGAATGAAAAAAATCAGTACCATTGTTCAGGTACTTACATCTTTATTTTCGAGAATTTCCTGCTTGGCCTCAGGTTCAACTTCAACCAGCTCAGCTTCCTCTCCTAGGGCACCAAAATCTGGCCCACCCATTGGAAGAGGCTCCAAACTCTGAAAGCATAAAAGAAAACAGCATTTAAAATGGTACGCAGATTTGTGATTTATGCCTTTTGCAAAGGAAAAAAACTATGGTTCTTGACACTGTGCTTATCAGATCATAAGGAGGAAAAACCGGAAGAGAAGAACTAAAATGAGGGGAATTACCAGCACACTTATTACCTACCCAGTTGCTGAAATTTTTAATGAACCTGAAGAGCTTCCATGTTGAATGATTTCTCAAAAACACTCTGCACTCTTCCAAAAATAACCTTATTTTTAAGGCATGCTTCCTGTGTTAAAGATAAATTCTACCTTCTTAAAAAAAAATCAGGGTGTCACTATTTTTTTTGGGGGGGGGAGGGAGAGGCGTGTGAATGCTGAACAATGAAAAAAATTGTGTTTTCAGCATGTTACTTTGCTTTGCATATATTTATATGCTTATATATATTAGTATTTCTTTTAAAAGTATCCTTCTAGGTAATGCTCAAGAACCTCAGGCCCCACCCATTAGAGGAGAACATTTTAATCAAAACTGTTTCCAGCACAGCATGGCTTTATTTACTATACCTGAAAGAGTTCTAAAATAAGACTTATCAGAAGATAATGGATTCAAGGAGCGAATAGAGGGTTGCCTGCAAAAGCAGAGGTCAGGATTGGATAATTCAGTAAATCTACTTTTAGTCTTAAGCCACTAATACACTACTGGCTGCATTATTTAAGGCTGGCTGTTTTGCTGGAATAGTAAATTGCTGTTACGTATCAGAATCAAGTTCAATGAAGTCAGAATCCTCTCTTGCTCCTGATAATTTTCAGGCAGACACAAAACACTCTGCACCCACATAACATTGTATATCACTTTATACTGCAGAAGGATATAAACCCAAGAATAGAAGAAAACAAAATTGACTCAGAAATTAAATTAGTCATGGTAATTAGATACTCTGGAGCCTTAACTGCCCCCTGCAGAAATATATTCCTGAGTTTAATTAAACACTATGTACAAGCCTGCTGGTTTTCAACGGGCCCACAGAAAAGAGGAAATCTGCCTGGCATCCTGAGGAATCATCCAGACCATTTTTAGCCCCCGAAGAGGTCAGTCACTCATTAACCAGACCTGAATTGTCTACATCACAGTTTTAAACAGCCCTATGCAGGCTCGCCACGGTTGTTTTAAGGGGAAGGTAGTTTAAGCCAAATTTACAAAGTTTTTACCAAATGGACTTAAGATTTGTTTTGTGATTCGTTTGCTTTACAGTCAACGGTACCATTAACCTTCTCTACATTTCACTGATATTCTTATAGCTTGACTTTCTCATAACCTGTCACACAGAGCTCTTCCACCTTTCCACAGAATGCTCATGAGTGGACTGCTTATCTAAAATTATCCTGAGAGGTGCTTCCCTAAAGAAGCCTGGAAGCATGGAGAATTCAATGCCTTCCTAAAGCATTTCAGAGCTGCTTATCCTTATTCTTTGAAATTATTTTCTGATGTTTAAGACTTACTCTTTCTGTTGCCATTACGATCGCTACTTCTTGTCCTACTGCAACAAACACTTAAAACTTTACCTTCCTCTTTACGCAACAGGTTTGGAGATTTACGCTTCTGTTCGTGAGGTTCGCAAAGTGCTTCAGGAACGTGAGACACAGCCGTTCTCTTTAAGCAACGCGTCTGTTTTCTGGGAAGCGCAAACCTACAACCTCCACTTTTTGCTGCCTGAGGGCTGCACTTGGGGGGCAGGTTCACTTTACCTCGTGCTTTGGATTTGTGGTTTTGCTGTTGCTTTGGTTTTGTTGGTTTGGTGGTTTTTTTGGTTGTTGTTTTATTGGTTGGTGGGGTTTTTTTGTTACTTTGTTAGGGGGTTATTTGTTTATTTTTTGGATAGTTGATTTGGTTTTTTTCCTGTCTTCTCCTCAGTTCAAGAAGGACAGGGAACTGCTTGAGAGAGTCCAGCACAGGGCAACAAAGATGATTAAGGGAGTGGAGCATCTCCCGTATGAGGAAAGGCTGAGGGAGCTGGGTCTCTTTAGCTTGGAGAAGAGGAGACTGAGGGGTGACCTCATTAATGTTTATAAATATGTAAAGGGTGAGTGTCACTAGGATGGAGCCAGGCTCTTCTCGGTGACAACCAATGGTAAGACAAGGGGCAACGGATACAAACAGGAACACTGGAGGTTTCACTTAAATATGAGGAGAAACTTCTCTACTTGGAGGGTGTCAGAGCACTGGAACAGGCTGCCCAGGGAGACCGTGAAGTCTCCTTCTCTGAAGACGTTCAAAACCTGTCTGGACGCCTTCCTGTGTAACCTCGTGTTCCTGCTCCAGCAGGGTGATTGGACTAGGTGATCTTTTGAGGTCCCTTCCAATCCCTGACATTTTGTGGTTCCGTGCTTTAGGCAGCTCGGCCCTCGCCAGCCCACCGTGGCAAGGTCAACCCCACTGGCCGCCAGGGAGGGACGCAGGGCCCGGCAAGAAAAGACAAGGCGCCTCCGAGCCCCGGGACGGCGGCAGTTCAGCCGGGCCGGGCCCCTTCCCCCCGCGCCCGCCCCGGCAGGACGTCGGTTACCGGCGAGGCTTCCCCCGGCGGCGCTGGGCACGAAGCCGCCGGGTGCCGCCGCCCGGGCCTGCGCGGAGCCCCTCAGGCAAAGCGGGGCACGGCGGCCCAGTCCAGGTCCCGGGGAGCCACACTGTAACCGGCGGAGGAACGCGGCCCGTCTCCGCTCCCGCCCTAGGCCAGGCCGGGCCAGGCCCGGCCCGAAGGTCGCCGAAGCGACCTCCGGGCCAGTCCCGCGGCGAGCACCGGCCGCAGCCGCCGAACCACCCTCCGCCCGGGCCCCTCCCCGCCGCCCCGCGGCGCGGCGCTTACCCGGGCGTGCACGGTGCCCATGGCGGCGGCAGCGGGGCTGCGCGGGCAGGGGGCCGCTCCTGCTCAAGGCCTCGGCACGGAGGCGGCCATGACAGGCAGGCCCGCCCCGGCCCCCATTGGCCAGGAGAGCGGGAAGGGGCGGGGCGAAGCTGCGCTTCCCGGATGTTTCCTCCGGGAAGGCGCGCATGCGCAGCCAGGAGCAGGGGGCCGGCACCCTCCTGAGGGGGAATCGCTGCATGGAAATAGGCGATAACCGGTTTTCAGCTGTATCCCCTCACAGGGGCACGCTGAACTCGGGGCGCTCCGCCTCTTGGAGGTGGGTGATCAAAACTAAGCGCCTCCCAGCCACGCTCAACCGGCGACAAGAAATTTAATAGACGTTGCAGCAGGTGGAGCGGCCGCCGCTCACCGGGACCCAGGGAAGCGGACCCGTCCTCTCGAACCGACATTTAAAACACCTTAATTACTTTAAATGGTTGTTTAACGCTGTTACCCGCACGGGAATTTTTCTTCTTCCAGACCCAAGTATGAACTTCGTTTTTAATTGCCTTAGTTTACAAACAACTTTTTGTATTTGAAACAAATTGATTGCAAATAAAGTAGGTTTAAAATTAAGGCGATTTTCGGGTCCAGCTGAACCAAGCACGAACGTCACAGCGTATCTTAAGATACCTCGTGACCATTGAATCTTTTGAATCTCCAGTGAAATAAACACATTCTGACTTAATTCACACTAGGTGAATTATACTGAAGAAAGCTTAGAAAACATGGTAACAGATTATCTTTTTATTTTAGAAAAAGGAGACAAAAATCAGAGCTATGCATAACAGATGTCGTTCAGGTAGATTTAAATGTTGTTAATGGATCTATTCAAGTACACAGAATGGAAGAAAAACTTGGCATTCCTGCTTAAATTCTAAAACAGACTGGTAAAACCAACATTTTGCAGAACTTTATAAAATTAAATTAGAAATTTTAAAGTTATAAATAAATATAAAAACATTTTGTCTTGTAATTAGAGTAACATTTTACATTTTTCTTGCAAATTCTAAGATACATACACGGAAGAAATGAACTGAGATGAAATAAAATGGCACCAGTCTTCTGCAGTACGGTAATGGAGCTTGAAACCTTCTGCCCTGTCCCACACCATTCTAAAAATCAATGTTTTAAATTTTGCACTTCAAGCTGAGGGAAATAATGGAGAAACTGCTTAAAGGCTGGTCTAATTAGAAATGCTACATTTTGCTCTTTGACAGACTTCTGGACGCCACAGTTTACAGCCCAAAGTTCCCTCTTCTGAGCATCACAATCTAATGGCTGCTACTATTAATACAAGATACTCTCAGTAACCATCCGTAGTCTCTTCCCTGGGTGTACGTGAGTTGCACGAATAAGAAACCTTCACATGTCACATGCCTGCCCCAAACACATGCACAAACTCTACTTTAAAGCCACCATCATTTCCTTCTACTTTTAAAAAAATTGCACAAGACATGGTAACAAAATTGAAATTATGCAGAACCTTTGAAGCCAAGGGTGTTTTAAAATGCTCATCGCTCAATACAGATGTGACTTGGCTAACCTTCAGCCCATTCTTTGAGACCTTTGCACAGCTCCCTGGGTATTGATACTTGCACTAAGTCTTAGTCTTTGCTTCTTCTAATGATCTGTCTTGGAAAACTTCCTTTGGGTTATCATACCTCATTGAGACAGGAGAGGCCCTGTTTTCCTTCCCTCTCCTATCAAGAGGGAAGTGAAAGAAGGGAAGAAAAATCTATCCTGTTGGAGGGGAAAATGAGAACAATGGGGCATCAATTCAAGAGAAGACCTAAACATCAATCACAACTTGCCATAAGTTGATTTTTTGTTAACATCTGTGAAGTTTAACACGCCTCCACAAATTACTGTTTGCTACTAATCACAGTCACCATTTTACCTACTTTTCAACATTCAGTGAAGTATTAAGCTCTTATTATGTACAAAAAAAAGTCATCTGAAATCACTGAAACTGTACCTGTTCACACTTCAGGGGAATGTGTCCTATTTCTTATGTCTTTTTCCCCTTGAAGTCTTTGAAAAGGGAAAGAGCCATAGAGGAGAAGCAATGTGGACTGTGGAATACATACAACAACCTAGAATCATACTGTTCCTACAGTATAGCGTGCAGCCAACTTTTCCATAAACACAATAGTATGTTTAAATATAAGGCAAAGGGACACTGGAGGCCACTAAAAGTCTCACTTGTGTATTTCCCTTTTGAAGTAAAAGTCTGATTTAAGTGCTATAAAAGTAATCCTAATACATAATATTGTTAATTATATTTTTAAAAGCTTTTGTTAGCTGTGGTTGTTTGTTTACAGAATTTACATTTTTATGCTGAAAGTAGATTTTTTTTAAACATTTATTTCCAGAGACACACCATTTACTGCAAGTCTTACTACAGCTGATTGAGCTGGTGCCTCAACAGAATTGCAGTCTGTTACTTAGTGTAGCAGCCACCATTTTTATAATCATTGAAACAGTAGAATTCCAAAGGCAGATTTGTCAGGAAGCTGTAAACAAGTAATGTTCAAAGACTTATTGGCAATAACCAAAGTGATCTTAGTCCTTAATGATTTAAATTTCTCTGCCAAATTGGAATTTTTGAAGCTGTGCAATCTACTTCCAAATTAATACTCTGGAGCAGTTTGGAAACTTGTATCTGAGGAAGAGTCCAAATCTATTTCCAACCCAGACCCATCAGAATTTGGCAGAAAATTAGGATAGGGGTTTAAGTCTGAATGCTCCTGTGTGTCAGCAGAAGCACCTTTCATAGCTGAGTGCACGAAGCATGAAGATTCCCAGAGCCAGGTTTCAAGGTCTGCAGAAGAGTGAGGCATTTTAAGGTGGCAGTATGAAGAATGAAATTCCACAGTAGATGGGACAGTTTGACATTTTCTTAGTGATGCATAATTGTCTTTCCTGTTAAAAACAAAACAAACAAACAAAAAGATTTAGCATTTCAATTACGTTTCTATTACTGTTCAGATGTCTGACAGGAAATTTTCATATAAGGAGAAAACGAGAGGAAAATAGTTAATTCTAAATGCACGTAGTGAGTAAGGATACAGGACAGTAGGAAGAAGATATTGAAGTGATCATATATAAAAGAAGGGCACTCTGCCATTATGTGTTGTCCTCAGAAGTAGGTATAAAATATTTACATTAAAAATCACACTACTCTGATGAGCTCAGAGGGGTGGACCCAGTTTGTGCATTACCTCTTAAGTAGTACTCATCCTTCCCCAGCTATCCATTTGGAACATTTGGTGATTTACCAGTCATAGCACTAACTGAACATTAACAAGAATAGTAGCAACATTTACAAGTTGAGTAGCAAATATATCTGTTCAGCTTCCCAAATGCCACCTCTGCATTCCACTTTACAACCAGCTAATTATCACCAACCTGATGACGGCTGGAACAGAACTTTCCTACCCTCTAAAAAGAGCACCAAGTTAAGTCCTTTGCACCATGAGAAACAGGAAACTGAAGGTGTCACCAGGAATATTAGAGTTTTTTCTTTAAAGTTCTCTCTCCTCCTTTGGAGTCCTTTTGGGAAAAAAAACCCCAAAACAACCCGCAATGCCTCTTCTCCCACACAAAAAACACAAGTCATGGTACACGCACCAATTTCCTTATCCTGATGTTTAGATGCGCTAAAAGATACCATCCACCAGCTTAAGTTTGCTGAAGGGATTTTCAAACTGTAAACAGCGCAAATTTTCATGAGACTTAAGTTTGATTCCAAAACAGAAGCTAGATCTTATTACATAAGGGGAAGAGCATTAAAAAAAAAGAGGTGGTGGTGGGGATTAGTTTCTGCAAGAGAAGCAGTAGGTTCTTGGTGGATGCTGAAACAAAGTACAAGCCCACAAAGAGTCACCTGCAGAATACAATGCAGGATTCCACAAATGGAGCCTTGGGAGCTAGTTGCCTGAAAAGGGAATCCACTTAAAGGAAAGCTTTAGAAAAGTTTGACAGCGTGAACAGTTCAGTGGAAGCTGATCACCTTGAAGTTCTCTTAAAAGCACACAGGAAAAGCTGCATAACCACTACATTCTGTTTTAGAGCCAAGAGCTTTGTGCTCTTTCCACAAGCAGAGAAGCAGTGTTTCTGGGTTAGTTATGACTCGGTGACCAAATAACCCCTCTGAGAAGGTAGATCAGATCTGAGACAGTCCTGTGATTTTCCAAATGTCCATTTCCAATGAAGAGTCTCACAACTAGCAAGGCTGGAACAGGAGGACCAGCAAGAAGCTGCTAAATAAGGGTAAAAGCAGGGAGATGACTATACGCAAATTTATTGTGGAAAGGAGTCAAATATCATTAAGAAAAGAAGGGAAAAAGGACAGTGGATTTGATGTGGTATCAAATACCTGAAGAGGTGATAGTAGGATGATAGCAAATACATAGCAAGAACATTTGTGCTCAGAGAGATGGCTTCAAAAGCCAATTAGTGTTTCACAAGAACAGCCTTTAACTGATTCAGAAAGAGAGAGGAGAGGCTATTTTCTCTACAGGAATTAAATGCTTCTGAATTCTCAATAAAACCAAATATTGTAAAAAGAAAATATTTTTACAGCCTAATATTAAAACCACCATTTAATAATTCCAAAAGGGGAGCGAAACCCAGGCTTCAACCACATGAAGTCTTCCATTAAGCCAGAACCTTTAGCCGTAAGTTTGACTACCGTCTGCTTTTAAGGGATGGAGCGCATGAAGCAGATCTCTTACGACACCCTTATAAGAAGCTTTGTGAGATTCTAGATTGAAGTAGGATCAAGCAGTTCTTCTCAGACATATCAAATCTGCATTTCAGGTTCTTCAGTGCACAGCATTGCCAAGGCAAAAAAAAGACCATCCTTGATATTCCTCCTTATCTAACTATTACTAAAAACAGGAAGACGAAAGCTGAAGAATTCTTGGCTCAAATGAAATGGATTTTGTTTGTTTTAATTTAAAAATACACTGTATATAGAACACAGCCCTGCTCTAATTGAAATAACTGCTGCAGTTAGGATTCTCCAGTGCTAAAGCTCTCTCTTGGAAGATTTTATGGAGCATTTAAGAATTCTGTCCAGTCCTAATAGCTCTTTGGGCTAATTACACTCCCCTTTCTTCTACCTCCTACCCAGCAGCTCTGGTTGAGACAATCATTAGATAAAAAAATTGTAAAATAGATGTGACTCACTCTGCTAGTCTGGATTTCTGCTTTTTCAAATAAAAATCTTAGAGATTTCATATTTATAAGCATTTGGACCTCTCAGAGAGCCTGTGGCTCTCTGCTCATAGCACTACTGATATGGCTGTGCAACTCACTGTTTCAGCAACAAGTCCACTTTTTAACATGAAAACCTAAACTGAATGGTTTTCTTATTGTGAAAGTTTGAGTTCCTTAGGCAAATACTACACTCCCCAGGTAAAGATGAAACAATATAGTATTCTCATATTCATAGTGAGGCAAGTTGTCACCGATTCCTCTATACATATAGTGCTACCAATATTAACAGAATTAAGAAGTCTGAAAGGCTAAATGTCTCACCAGCTTGGTAAGAGAAGCATAATGAACCTAGTTACAAACAGCTTAGAACTAGAGGTTCATAAAAAAATTCCACATTTGGAATTTTTAAATAATTTAATTGGAATTTAAAAAATTGTAAAAATCATGTAAAAAAAAATTAATTCTTCCCAGCTATCGTACAAGATGGCCCTTCATATTATTCTTTTACTCTCAGAACCTCCTTTGTCCAGACTCCTGAAACTCTAGTCTTTCTCCCAATGTTTTCCAGTTCCTACCTGCCCAATCTGATTTAAAACATCTTGAGCAACCTTTTCCTCCTCCTTTCCTCCTGATTGATACAGCTACCGTGAAGCAGAGCAGAAACAAGGTCTCTCATCTCAGTCCAGTGCCTGTTCCATAACCCTCTCAAAAGCATAAGCCTGCCCACAGGCAACATCTCATCATCTACAATACGTAGCAGTCATTGACCAGTCACAAACAAGAAGCTCCAGAAAAGATTAAGAAACAAAGCTAAGGATTAGAAGTGGCGAGAACCGTTTTGTGCTACCTTTGAGAAAATTATTAAATCCTGTTTTAAGAGATAAAAACTTGAAGTACTCGAAGTTCTGCCAAAAGAGAGAAAATGTCTAAAAACACATCATTTGCACACAGCAGCGCTCCAGTTTACCTGGATGTACAGAACAGCTTGCTTTTAGCCTGGGAATAGACTGTACCAGCAATCTGACAAAGCTGTTCTTGCATCCATCGAATATCAGCAGGCATGTCAGGAAACCAGTTTACTAACCTACAATGAAAAACAAAATACACTTGTTTCGTAAGCAGTAGATCTAATCCACGATATATTTTTACATACCACATCCAACATCCAACAAAATAAGTTTTCATTCTCCCCAAGTTAACTCCCCCACCAAAGTCTCCAGTTCTTCCCAACCTCCCTAAATTCCCATCTAGCCCACTTACCTCTTTTCTACAAGCTAAGAAAAAGGGCAGCACAGACCACAGCATCTCTGATCTATGCTGAGTGGCTGACCAGTATGTGCGTTCCACACCCTGTGACAAACATTTAGGAAACCTGCAAAATACTCCTGTCTCTGATACCTCTTCATGTGTGGCAGGAATTTTGTGGTTAGTTTAAAGTTAGGTGGAAGAGGAAGGAAGAACAAAAGAAAAAAAAAAAACAATGGAAGAACAAATAGAAGACAGCAATCTAACAATATCACAAATGTATTTTTTCCTTATGATACACATAGTAGAAGTCAATAACACTGGAGGGGGACGAGAGGGAAAAACCCCACATAAAAATTCTGATGAAACTTGCTTCCTCCCCATCCACCACAAAGTGTCACAGAAGTACCACATTCAGAGGCATAGAACCAAAAAAATATTTTACTGGACTTCTATGTGGTTCCACTTACAGAACATTTGATTTTTCAAGTATTTTCTAAAGATAGCAATGACATCTGCTGCCCAAGGACTAGAATTCTCTTAAATACACACAAAGCTTAGGGTTCATGGTGCACTCATTTAGCAGAAATTCTCCTTTACTGGAACACTTATAAAATTCAGCCCTGTTTCAAGAGTACAACTTGCAGTCAACCTAAACAACTCTGGTAAAAAAATTTATGTGGTGGGTAAACACTGGATTTCACTCCTGACTTCAAAAAGAAGCTGAAGCACAAGAACTATCTGGATAGAGTTCAAATACAACTGCAGAATATAGTAACAAAGAATGTGCTCCTGGAAAATACAATGAAGTTTTTTTTCTTTCGAGCATTTACAAGACAGCTACTAGTAATAAGAGTAAATTGTTTAAGAATCTTCTTAATGTGTTTATTTCTCTATCTTTAAACTATAGAACAGGATGCATTATGTAGGTAGGAATATGGTCTTTGGACAGTTACCACTTGAATTCTAGAGTACCTACGACATAGATTAAGCTCTCAGTGAGTATATTTCCAGAAGTATAATCATTCTAAAATTGTTCATTAAACCTTCCTTACCGTAAAGCAACAGAGTAAGCAGACTCTACTGGTAGCGTATACGGTAGCATCAGATAGGATATCACCCGCATTGGGAAGAGTTTAGAGAACTGAGCGTAGAATCCATTCTGTTCTTTACAAGCTTCCTGTAGTGCTTAAGAAAAATTATTTTTGAAAAAGATGTTAGACTATTTTAAAAGAGTTTAAATAATTTGCTCAAAGCTTGGTAATCTTCAGTCAAGTTTATCAAGAGTTACTGAATAAGGCTCAGATAGAAAATGAAAGTAGTAAATCTCAAGGCACTCTTACCATAAGCCTTCTTCATGCTATTTTAAAATATGGGAAACACAGGGACGAAAGGCATTAACCAGAACTTCCAAGTACTTTAAATGAATGTATTTACATTTAGTAAGTATTTAAAGAACTTTCTTGGGTTGAGCTATTCTCTAATATCACATGCAGTTATAAGTTCAAATAAAAAGCATCTTATGCAAATTATAAGAATAAGCAGGAGAAAAAAATAAATCAAAGTTTGCCATTCAAAATTATAGGAAAAAGCCTGAAGAATGTACCTTTACGAAGTCTAGGAGGTAGACTCTCGAATATACTCATCTCCAAGGGCTGTGGATTCTGCTTTAGCTGGTCACTAAGCACTTCCACTTTCAAAGTTTCTACTCTATTATCTGTCAACTCTTTTTTCTTCATATGGTCAGTGTGTTGTGCAGCTTCATGAGGATTTCTTTTTGTGAAGGACAAGTGGATATAAATTGAGTCACTCACAATACCTGAAAGAGTCAAGAGCTTCCACTTAGGCTTGATCCACATGTGTGCAGAGTACCCGTATAGTACCTGTAGTTTCTGTATCTGTACAAAGGCCTATCCTGAGGGAACTTTATCTACTCAACATCAAGTACAGTGATGAATCCTCTTTTGCAGGTTTAAGTCTAACTTTAAAAGAGGTTCTAAAGAAAAGGGAAAAGTGAACAATTAACTGAAACTGCACTGGAAAAATACAGTAATTTACCAAAGCTGTTTTCCAGCAACAAAGCAAATGATTTAAAGGAGAGGAAGAGAATCAATGTAGTATTTCTTTGAAAGAAAACACCTAATGCAAATCAGACGTTCGCAAAATTTAACATGGCAGGTGTGAGTACTTTGAGGCACTGCTACAACAGGGTGGAGAAGGAAATCGAGTACAATATTTTAAGATATATCCAAAATACAGATCTAAATCAACATTGGTTGCCTTGCAAAACTGGTGCCAATTAAGAAATAGCACTGATAATTACCTTAGAAACAAGCACTAGATAATGAGCACAAAGTGAAAAACACCATAAGGGTATTTATACTCAGTTTCCAGAAAATTGTTATGAAGTTATTATATATAAATAACTACAAAATTTGACTAGGATCCATACCTACATATAACAGAATCTGCATCCTACTTACAATTACTCCTAAAAGACAAATATCAAAAGAATATGCAGTGAATTTAGCAAAAATGTTATCTGAAGTGTTACAGACGGAGGGAAAAAATTAACTCCTACAGCTGAAATAACAAGAAAGGAGATGCAGGATGAAATGAGTTTGGAAGGTTATAATTACCACCGATTAAGCTTGAAGCAAGACAAACCTGTGACAGTCTAAGAGCAAAGGTGATCACAAGGTCAGTAGTATGAAAAAGGAGGGCAATAGTGTGATATAGAGAAGATGTGGGGGACAGGCACCAAGCCAGAGCTGGAAGGAATCTCAGATATTAGTGTCAGATGGAAACACGCACACAGGAAACTTGTGAGTGCAGTACAGCAACAGAACCCATCTTAGCACTGACAACCACAAATTATAGGCTCTTTCTATAACTTGTGCTTTTAATCACCTGGTAAAAGGTAGAAGGTAGGATGTTCTCATTAAATATTTAGTAATATTACTAGAAAAATAAAACTCTTAAGCAGAACCATGACAGTCTTTAACAGTGAAGAAAATTGTTCCAAGCAAACCTGAATATTTAATGCCTAGTTATAACAGAGTATAAGCCATAAGCACATCGAGATAGTATCAGCTGCAGTATTGCAATGCTGCCATAATATCTGTATCAGTGCAAATATCCCATTTCAGTTTCCATTCCTCTAATCCAACCCAGTACCAATTTGCTTCTGCATCCAAAGATTACAGGGGCTATGCATATTCAACACATGGTTAATTTCACCCTACAGCAAGTTACTGTATTTAACTTGTTTGTCTCAAAATGTGCAGAGCAAAAACATGTATTAATATAAAACATGTTACTAGAATTCTAGTAAGTAGAGCAGAAAAACTTCCAATTCTTCTTCAACAACTGCTACATTACAAGTCATCTTCTAAAGTCTTTCATTATGATTCTATACAGACTAAGGATTTGTCTGTGACTGAGTTTATATTGTTGCTAGCCAGCTCCCAGTTCTAGACTATAGGGCTTTACTTAGAAATTCGCTTGGATTATAGCAGAGATAATATAAAGGTTTCACAGGATTGGGAAAAATAGCCTATTCCTATCTTTCATGATTACCACAAAATAAACTAATATGATTTCCCTAGAACTGGAATTCTTTGGTAATTTCACTTAACAATACCTTAACATTCACTTCACACAAATTTGACAAAAATTCAAAAGTTCAGCTTCTGTGTGGCAGCACAACTTAAGTCAGGTGAATAGTTACTACAACTATGTGATTTCTAGGAGTACTAAACTTACCATGATCCCTTCAAAAACCTCAAAGACATAGCCTGGTCTTAGCTACATAGAACCCCTTCATATTTTGGGGCTTTTTTTGTGAATTCAGATTAAGACCACATCATTAATAATTATCCACAAGTGTAACATACCGTTCTCTTTCAAGAATTTAAGAGCATCTGAATATCCTTGCTCACAGATCTCTCCCAGTACCTGCAAGCATAAGGTAAATGAGTCAGACAAAAAAAAACCATAAGATCAACACTTTGCAGAATGAAAAGCCACTTTCATTCCTAATTAGCCTCAATTCTTGCAAGAAAAATTTACATTACTAATTCAACTGATTTAGGCTAATACGCCTACTGTGATGATGCAGACATGACCATGCATACATGAACTTATCTTTCAGCTATTACAGATGCACTGAATGATTCACCTAAAAGGACAGCATTCTAACAGTTTGCAGAAATTTCCTCCCCCTCTCTTTCTTTGACTAGCCTTTCAGCAGGTGCAAGCAACAACAAAAAAGGGTGGCTTGGAGTATGCCAATTCCCCTCCTTCCCTCCCAGTGCTTCCCACTGCCCAAAACTATGAAAAGTCAACTGTGCAATTCTCATGCTCAAACTCAGACTGAGTCCTCCACATGAAAACATCTTTCATCAGATGCAACACCAGCTCACCTACACAGTAGTCCTAGACAAAAAAAAAAAAAGAAAGAATTAAAGCCTACATAAGTAGAATTTAACATTTTTCTTCGAGCGGTCAAAAAGCTCTCAAATGGAAAAAAAAAATCTATAGCAGTCAGGAACATTACTTTTCCTCTGAAGTATATGCCAAGCCAACTGTCAAAGCCTGTTTTCATTTTTCCAGCTACTATAAGAGCAATTCAAGAGCATTTCCCTTATCAGATCTGCAATAAACACCACTTGGCAAAGTTTAATGGCAACTTGTCCACATGAAGTATTAATCAAGAACTTTACAAAATGAAGCTTTAGAACTGCTTCTAAATTCTGAAGCACCTGGTTAGCAGCTAAACATGAAAGGACTACAAACTGAAAGTTAATTTACCAATGTTGATTATATGATAGAATCCTGTGCTAATTCCCAAATAAATACTGAAAGCCTGTAACAGGACATGCACTTTTAGTTTGAAAGAGACTAAAAATAAAGAGAATGAAAAAAAAATAGAAACAAGAAGAGAAATGTCACCAGATAAGTTTATATGACTACATGAAATGCTAAGATTACTGTAGCTTTCTGGAAAAGCAAGGCTTTTATATGGAAAGCTGTTTTAGTAACTACATGAAGGCGGTGAGTTACCTTAGGTTCTGGTGGAAAGAGCGCTTGCGTTAAACGATAAAGGTTCCCCAAACTAAGCTGAATGCTGGTGTTGGTCAAATTCATTTCATGGAAGTTGGCAGAATTCCCCTTTGGACAGATATCACACTCCCCAGCGAAAGGCGAAACTGTGATGGTATTCTTAGATTCATAGTGAGGTAAGTTGTCACTGATTCCTCCATCCACGTAGCGCTACAAAAATTAACAGAAATAAGAAGTTGCAAAGGCCAAAAATTTGTAACTAGCTGATTTCTCATGCAAGAATTAAATAGTGTTTAAGACTGTAGCAGAACTGTCTCTGCTGATGGCCCCAGGCTAAACATTTTGAGTAGTGTGTAGTATTGTGATTTTTTCTGTATTTTTAAGAAAGAGTAAGTCCATTTTAAAGACCATAATCCCAAACAACATGCAGAAAAAAAGCAGCACAGCTGTCATCTCTTCCTCAAAGGAGAGCACCAACCAAGGAGCTACCAGGGTACTTCCTTAGAAAGTATGTAAGTAAAAGAAGAGCTCTACACTTCAAAGCTCCAGCTCCATCATACTAAACCATTCAGTTCAAAAAAGAGTATCTTAAAATTACTCTTACTAAATAGAATTTTATATAAAAGCATCAAAAATATTTGGACATAAGCACACTGCAAGTAAAAATGGACAATGCTTCAGAAACCTTGTCAGTCACAGGTTTCTATTCTGCTTTAAGTGCAAGCTTACAAGCTGTTCCAGGTTATGCTTTTTATCTCCTTTGTGTTCAGTTGCCCATTTCTGTAGTTCTAATGTGTCATCACCACACACATTTTAAGATCCAAGACCTGATGAGTTCTGTGCTGGGGTAACTAATCTGTAGTGCAGAAGCTGCTATGGCCCAAGACAGCTCTTCCAGACACAACAGCAAACCTTCCAGTGGCACCAATTGTAGCCAGTTTGTTCTGGCAGCAGAAAACCACTCCAGATTACAGCTTTGCCAGTCCAGTAGCTGCATTTTCCTTCTTCCCAATTAGCCAACAGAAATAACCTATAGGCCCTTGTAAAATGTAAAGGTAACAGAGCAGGTGTTATAAGCAGGAGCAACCTGGATTACCAATTTCATCAGCCTTGGTACTTGCTCCTTGGCCGTTCTGAGAAATAAATTAGGAACAGGATGGTTCAGAGCAATTTATCCAACATACTCTTCTAGAGCAGCCTGCTCCTACCTGTTAGCTTTCTTGGCCACCTTAAACCCAGCAGCATGCAGCTCCTGACAAACTTCCTATAGGTGTATAACACAATCACTAAGGTACCCGTGCAATCACCAAGTCTCTTGTGGAAGTAGCAAGAACAACATAACAGGTTTGGCAAAGGAGGAGCCATAGCATGCAGCCTTCTTGTGAGATCATTAAAAGGTGGAAGGATGCCTCTGAGCCACTGTTCTATAGAGGTAAATGGTTTTTATTATTTGGAGTTTCTGCCTGTCGGTTCCCTCTAGTAATTTTTCTAATCTAAAACCACTGCTGTGTTGGAAAGGGGTAAAAACAACCAAACAAAACCCACCATACCCAAAAGCTTCACAACTGGCAATCAGATATACCTATTGAAAGTTATCCTTAAGTCTTTGTTTTAAAGTACACATGCACGAAGCACCAAGCCAGTAAACAGCAAGATGCTACAAAGTTTACCTGCTTTACATTCTACTGTGTTTAAGCCCTGCAGGAGTCATGCCAAACAGATGCAACTGTGCTATTCTTACCAAGCTACATAAAAAATGCCTCCTAAGCATTAAAATACTACCAAAATAATTGCAAAGATCAAAATGATACAATTCCTTCCTTCCCCTTCCCTCAAAATAGGGCCAAATAAAACATCACCTGTATGTTTTTGTACTCTGAACTAAGCCTTTTAAAATAACATTGTTGTCTGGTGACAAGAACTGAACAGCCAGATTAGCCTGGATCCACCTAAACCTTGGATTCAGTCCAACGTCCTGTTTTCATAACACCTTTAATCTGGGAGAGTTTAAGGAGACATAGAAGGTTTAGAAGTACAGATAAAGAAAAATCCCTCTGCAGTTCTAATCACTTTTGCTTAAATTTCAGCATGAAGAAAATGCATTTCATGTCTATCCTTAACCTTCTAGCACTTCCAGATGATCTTTAGAACCATCTGTAATCAACTGCTGTTGAAGATATTTTGAGTTTTCTTTCAGTATTCTTCCCCTTTCATTGGGGAAGAAAGGAAAGCAAATGCAAGTTAATACAACACTATTAACATAAAGCCGTGAATATCACCGCCTTGATTTGAAGTGCATGTCTGCTTCCGGACCTGTTAATCAAAACACCTACAACAAACTATACTAACTTTTCTGCAGTTGTTGCCAATTTAATGAGGGATTTTAGAAAACCCAGTATAGCCACAAAGTATTAAGAGATTTTGTAACCAGCAGTTCCTGTGAAGTAATAGAACAGACTAATATACTGACACTTCACCTTCAAAAAGCAACCTTCCTTACACTGAATACAAATGACAGAAGACATTTAAAAGCTTTATTTCTATCTAACTGAACATGTAAATTTAATCCAGTTTTAATGCAGATCTACCTACTGCAAGGACACAAAGATATACAATAAACTATCTTACAAGATTATACCTGTTTTTTTTAGAAAAAAAAATAGGTGACACTTCCTATAAACCTGTGCAGGTGAATGAGCATCACTTTAATCCATAAACATTCATCCTTAAGTTAATTATTTGCTAGCTTAGAATACCCTCTTTTAATGACTGCATTAGCAAGTAAGAAGAGAGGGAGCATGTGCTTTGCAGGCTGAAGAAGAAATACACATAATAGATCTTTCACACACTTAGTGTTTCCTTGCTCTTTTGAAAAGCTGTAAGATACAGCTGCAGTACTAGACACTATGATTAAGGCATTTATTTTACAGTAGGATAACTGAAAAATCATATGCATTGTCTCTTAATATTTTCAGAATAACTAAAACTCTTTTTAGATCTTAATAGACACTTACCACACCTCTAAATGATGGTGGAATTAGGCCACAATAAATAGGGACAAATGAACTACAGATTAAAGCCTGTAAGAAAATAAGACCATATTAATTAAATGGCAACTGTGCCATTATTGAAATTATCATTTATAATTATCTCTTTAGACGTTAGCAAAAACAACTGAGCAAGCAACTGAAAAAAATCTTCAGCAAATACACCTGAATAAAAAGGTGGTGGTGGGGAAACTACTATCGAGCATTATTTTAAACAGGATGAAGATATTCTACATTTCTTTTTTGGAATGTAACCACACTCCACCTAAAAAAATGGTAAGACTCATTAAAAGATCATTCCTAGAAACAGTAATTAGCAAGGAAAAGTTTATGATCATTCACTCAAGCTATACATTTTCTAATTCTTGGATCATATTACACTAGCTTTGTAACTGATATTAAGAATTTTTTTTAAAAACTATTTTTGACTGTTTCTTGATCTTTGACTTATTTCTTATAAGAATGACCTTAAAAAAAATCTTATTCAAGAAGTATATAGTTTTATTTGATACACTACACTTTACAGGCATTTATCCTTTTAAAGATTGATTCTTCGTACCTACTCATTAAAACAGTTCGCAGATATATTGACTGGGAAACTTAGTAAGTGAATTTAGCATAATGAAGCTTGAATTCATCTTTAAAATACTGTCAAAGTCACAATATCATAAAATGTTTAAAATGGAATCCAATGGATGGCATTAAACTGATTTAAGATTACAGAAACTTTTTAAAGTTGCCAAAAATAAACATACCTGGACAACTTCTTCCTTAGAGTTAAAATGAGATATCAATGTATTTTTACCATCTGATACTCTGGTTAGTGAAATACAGAGTCTCCCCGAAGACAACTGGTGAGTGTTTTCTGGAAGATTTCTCATGAGTCCATCTCTTATTATCTTTATTACATTAAAGGAAGGATGAAGAGGACCGAGATTCCGCTTTCTAGCTTCTTTGGCTAATGCCATAACATCTGCACAAGCTTGAGCTGAAAATAAAATGCATTTCATTTAATAACAGAAGATATGTCCAAAACCAAAAAACACACTTCCAGTAATAAAGCATGTCTAGAGATCCAGCTTTTCTCTCTGATTGCTAGCATGAAAATTCGAAGGCCTTCTTACAGATAAAATAACTGCCCACGAGTGTTTAATGGGGTTTAGGAGTTTTCTGAAGAAAAATGAGACACTTAAGACTTTCAAATAGAACTCTTTGTGAAGACCCAGCCACTAAGTTACTTATATGCCATTTATATGTAGACTGTGCGTGTAAGATACCCATATAAGACGCTTCCATTTGCAATTATTCATTCCAGAAATTTTCAGAAGAAACGAAGATGAGTGACCTTCTATAAGCATGTACACACAGATATATTCCTTATGCAACATCCATAAAAAGCCAGTGTATGATGCACAGATTTAAGGTCCGCACTATGTCTACTGAATAACCAGAGCACCCAAGTTCATCACAGCTCTAACACTTGTTGGACTTTAACCAAACTAAAGGTTTCAGGGCACCATTTACCTTCATTTTATATATAAACACAATAAATGGAACATTAAATCTGAACATCAGAAGGGAAGTTTTTAAAGTAGTGGGTAAGGAAAATGGAAGTGATCTGTAACACCTCTCACGTCTCCACCTAAATAGGTGCATTTTTACCAATATGCAACAGACCTAATTTTTTCTCCAATTAAATCAGCATTTTGGAACCAGACAAAATCACCACAGAAGACACAATTGTTCCCAAAGAACACTAGAATTGTCCTAGCAACCACGTATCTAATCATAGTAAAAACAGCAGCTCATCCACCTGCAATGTTTTGTTTAGATCTTTAATGTCATGTTTCTCCAGGACATACTTTGAGGAAGCTGCCTGATAAACTCTTCAACTTGGTAGAGGAAAGGGGGTGGGGAGAAAGGTCAAAGTAACATGTTGTTAACCTGAGTGATATGCTACAAGGTCATCCAAAAATATTTTCAGAACTTGCATATTTTAACATACATAGACTCTTTCTAGAATAGATAGGATTCAACTTACCAAGTTAGATTGACCACTGCACTGGAAAAAACTTTGCTTTACGCCTTTGAATTCAGATTAATTTCCAAAAAAATCATCTCTCTACAATATTATTTCCTCGCCCCTCCCCCCCAAATAGCAATACCTAAACCTTTCTCATTCTTCGCACAGTAAGCCAAGAGTCTATATTCAAAAAAGAATATACCTAAAAAATACCTGATGTATCAGACATACTCCATTTTTACCACAACTTTTTTTTTTCAGTCCACCCTTTGAGAGTGAAGCCTTGGGCCATGAATCTGCTGATACCAGTGGCCTGACCCTGCCTTGCACCCCAGAAAACAGCAAGCAATTCATTAGACACAGCTCACCATTCATGGTCAAACACATGCTTATGTTAGCGAAACACATTTTACATGCAATTAAAAAAAAGGCACAAGACATATTCTGGCAAGTGATGAAGTTATTTCCAAAAGTAGTTATGTAGACAGTTTTAGCAGTTCTACTTTTTAAACACTCACATATAAATCACAAACCAATTTAGCAATGTTCAGTCTTCTAAACCTTCTAAAGAGTGAAATCAGGCATGTTACAGGAGTTTTGAGATACTGAACTACCAGAACTCTGTCCAGGAACAGCAGTCTCCGTGCATGCATTACTTCCTTTTGCAAAATAAGTACTTTTTTGAAAACTTATGCACCAAGCAAGTAAACTGCTTGTTCTAGAAAACAGACCAAAAGCACTGGGTACATAGATGCACAAGCAAACAAATACACACACTCTCAACTCTCTGCCAGGTCTCGACCCTGTTTTTCTACCTGGCATCCTGTCAAATTTAAGATCATGCTATAAGATCATGCTGTAAGTTTGAAGCATGGGCACAGGTTCACTCATTTGCACTGCAGGCCTGTTTCTGCGTAAGAATATGAAGTAAAGCAGTGCCCTCTACTAGCCTTCTGTTGCAAATATTTACCTCTCACTATAAAAAAAACATCAGGCAAGTATCACTTTACTTTACATACCCCATTAAAGGGCTGCAAAACTGATGACTTGAAACAGTTTAGATTTTTAACTCCTGTCATTTCAGTTTCCTTTCAGAAAACAGCTAACCATCAAAATTAAATTTGATTTCACAGTTTCCACATCTCTTCTATATATGAGAATTTCTACATTTGAGGTAGTGCATAGGGAAAAAATAAGGCAAAAAATAAAGTTTACATATTTTATTTATTGTAACCTACTTTAAATACAAGAAGCAGAGAAAGTAACATGTTTTGTCTACCCAAGAGTATGTGATATTAAAACACTGACAATTTTAAAAGACATTCATTACTAATTCAAGACTTCAAAGTATTCAAATTTCTTTTCCTTCTCCCTTCCATCCTCAACAGGAATAAAATGCAGTTACCTGTTAGGCTGGTGTATTCCCAAATGGGATCTTCTCTTTCCATGACAACAGAAAGAGACAGAGGGATAGACCTCAAGTCAGAGTGGGATTTTAGGCAGACCTTGGTACATCCATATGATTTATTTTATATGCAAGAAAGGTAAATAAATTAATGTTCCTATTAAAGGTGAACTATTTCTAGTTACATTTCTATATTCCTAGTTATGTTTCTAGGTTCCTTTTTTTTTTTTTTTTTTTAATGGTTGAAAAACTATTGATTTGTTTCCCACAGAGGAAAACCAGACATTGTATTTACAGCCCTCAACAAACTTCTGCTCTTTAATGCCCCACTAGAATGGACGACTACATTGCCACTGAAATACCAGATCTCCAACACATCCACGGGGAACACCTAACAAGAGTGCACCTTAACAGTGCCAGTTTGGAGTAGCTTGGAATGCACTTCATCCTCAAAAGAACAGCACCTCTAAGCTTCTCCCTCTGCCTTCTTGCTCAGTCTGGGAAAGTACACCTTTTTATTCATTCAATGGCTAATGTTGACAGTTATTCAAACTTGAAATTCTACAGACTCTCAGTTTGCCTATCCAACAGGTAACATGAAGCACAAAGAAAACCCTTTATTTAAAGCATCAGGCTACAAATGTGTAAGAGACAGAACGTGCATGTTAATTCTAGTCAAAAACCCCTGGTCATATGTACACATACACACTCAGCTTTCTGCCCACCAAGTGTAGTAATTCAGGGCTGGGTCCAGTCAAGTCCCAAACACCACCAAGGATGGAGATCTTACAACCTGTCTGGTACCTGTTCCAGTATTTTACCACCCCCAGGGTAATTTTCTTTTCTTTACATCTAACCAGAATTTGCCGTGTTCCAGTTTGTGTCTGCTGCGTCTCCTCTTTCCACTGCACGTCTCTGAGAAGAGTCTGGCTCTGACCTCTCAGTGAAATGCAACTGTGACAAGATGTGGGACTTAAAACCACAGCTGCAGAAATAACAAATACTGTGTATTAAAGCATACCAATGTAAGGGAGGTATAGGACATAAATTAATAAAATATATCAAATTATGGTACCACATAGTGTTTCTTTACAGCTTATTTACAATCCCCTGCTTTCACACAAACTCACAAAAAAGTAACAGCTAAAAAGATATAGAATTAACACAGGAATAGCTTTTTACTTTAATTTACAATGATTCACAGATTTTAGAATGTCTTCCAACATTCTCAAATGGCTTTTTTTTTTTTTAAGTTTGCAGAATAAATACACTTGACCATTAAATACCTGGGCAGTGGCCACACACATACTGTTCTATTAGAGAGAAGCAAAAATCCTTGTTGGCAAATGAGAAGGGACAGACAAGGTAATCATTTGAAGTCTGCAAGTCTCAATTACTAAAATGCTATTTTTTTAAAGCTGTTAATAACACATACTTTCAGGCAAACAACATACTTTCTTTGTGCTTAAAAGCACTTCAAATAATTAGAGAAGCTTCCTTCTTAAACCATTTACAATGACTTAAAACTGGATACACTCCAAAACAGTTATTGTGGATAAGTATTTCTTTTAAAAGCTGACTTTAGGCTCATAATGATTCAAGCATGTTATATTAGGACATTACAGCAAAGTTAAATTAAAAAGTTTAAGTAGCACAGGTTTATTGCTAAACTTTTAAGAAATGAAGCATATGTGATAGAGATCAGTGGGCAAGCAGCAGGGACAAGCATTTCACAGTATTACTGTCTTGCACATAGAAAGAACTTCTGTTCATTTTAGTGAATTGTTCCCTCCAAAATTTAAATGCAAAACCCAGACCTTCTCCAAATTCAAAATAATATCTCATTGTTTTCTTCCTCTAAGTAAGATGAAATGTGAATTTACAAAATCATCTAGTTCTACACCTGTTAAGGGTACCGCTAACAGAAATAATCAGTGTTGAGTCATGAACTAGACAAGCTTTTACTCAGTGGACCTCTTTGATTTAAAAAGAGAACCATTTTCAGATTTCCAGGCGGTTTCCTTTTTAACTGCATTCTTAGACACTGTCCTGAACACCTTGATATTTTACTTTTATCAAGCTGCTTTAATGCGCAGCATGTCTGATTTACTAGATAAATGTATATTTGGGTTCTCATGAGCCCAAAATAGGTGAAAGTAAGGTATCCTTTTACTGTTAGGAAGAGTTGATTTCAGAAGACTATTCAAGCAAGCTAACAGCTTTTTATCAGAAAAAAGCCAGTACAAATACTAATCAGGATTAACTCTTATTGCTCAAATTGCAACTAAAATCAGTTATTTTAATCAAGCCACTGTTTATAACTGTATAGCTAAGTGACCTATGCGATATGCACTGTGCACAGATTAAAGAAGAAAAGCACATTAAAGCTAACCTAAGCCCTGACCTTAACTCTCTTAGCCTTACCCCAAGAAAGAAGAAGCTTTAGAGGAAGCAAGTTAAAGCTCGCTGAAACTTCATCTGCAAAGATATCTACAGAACAGATGCCCTTGCGATTTTCCAATAAACTGTTAATATCTCGTTTCAAACTGATGACAGGGTTCGATTCTTTGCCCTGAAAGGTGTTACTATTCAGCGGCATCCCGCGGTAAAGAGCAGTTGTCACCAAGGCGATGTTTGCAACCCTGAGGCCAGGAGGCACAGGAGCTCCTCTGACAGACACACATACCTGTCCCTAGGGCTGTAAACTCCGACCGGTTGACTTACACAAGTGTTGAAATCGGATGAGGCACCCGGCAAGATCGTTTCTTGTGCCCGAAAGGTTGCTAAATAACCACCCGAGGCGAAGACGCGCTAACCTTACCGCCCGCCTCTTGCCCTACCCTCAAGGAAACATAGGATTTTAATGTATTTAACTCGGGATGGGACGTAAGGGAACAAAAAAAAAAAAAAGCCATAGAACCTGCTCGGGTTTAACTTCAGAAAATGGGTCGTGTTCCTCTTTTTGGGGCAGAAAACGAGAAAGGGGAAAAGCGCCATCCCCGCCCCGCGGCTGTCCCTGGCGGAGGCTCTCCCGAGGCCCGCAGCCGCCCTCCCCCTCCTCCGCCACCGCAGCCGGCCCGACCCGCCACCCCCGCGCCCTCCCCGGCTCGGCTCTCCCCGACCCGCTCCCCTTATCTCGCCAGGCCCCCCGCCGCGGCGGCAGAAGCGCGGGGCCGCTGACCCAGATTGCCGCCTCCGACGAGCACGGCGCCGGCGAGCGCCCCGGCGGAGGCGCCGTAGACGTGGCGGGCGTCGCGGATGATGTGCGGGGCGCGCTCCTGCAGGCAGCTGGCGGCGCCGATGTGGTAGACGCCCAGGAAGCCGCAGCCGGCGAAGGAGACGCTCCAGCCGCGCTCACGGTCCAGCATCGTCACCGGCAGGCGCGGAGCGGCGCCAGGCGCCTCACAGACAACACAGCTCTCCCGGCGGCGGCGGCCGCCGCTGCCCAGCAACTGAGGCACTAGCAGCGGGGCCGCCCTGCGGCTTTACATGGCGGCCACGCCCAGCGCCGCCGGCCGGCGCAGCGGCCAATCCCGCGCTTCCTTTCGCCCCCGCCCCGGTGGGCCAAGGCGCCCCAGCCAACCCGAGGGCAGATGCAAAGGAAGCCCCGCCTCCTCGCTTTTGTCGTCACAGGGAGGGCGCGCGGCGGGCAGTTGGAGCGCTGCGTGACCGGTGCTCCCCGTGGCAGTGTCCCGGGATCCACCCGCGGTCTCTTCGGGCCCTCCGGGCTGCACAGCCCCCCTTGTGCCCGGCTCCCCGCCCTGCGGGGCGGCTGCTGCTCCCTGCTCTGCCCAGCGGGGAGCTCCCCAGAGCTGGACTATCAAAAAACAGAGAATGGCACATCTGGCACATCATATCCTAACAATGCGATTTAAAAACATCTCAAGAGTCCACGAGGAGCTCATGCTTTCCAAATACACCTGGGAAACGTTGTGTTGAGCGATTTTTTGTTTATGGCAAGCAGACTACCAGGAAGAGAGAGCAGGATTCAAGCTCTTTTTCAGTCTGAGTGGGCTTGAAGCCATACTGAGCAATCACTAGACAGTGTTACTAGGGAGATTTTGGATAAGCCTTGGCAAACACTATGATGAGAAACTCAGGATTCTGCTCCAAGTGAGCACAACAAGCACTTGACCATACTTCCACCTTTCCAACCTCTAACTTGGCTTTTTAGCCACCTCTGTCTTGTTGGGCCATGCATCTTCATTCAGCATTTCAATGAGCAGAGAAGAGAGTGTCCTAATCCCAATCCTGCCTGTCATTTAAGCACTTCCCCTCATCTAGGGAACAGGGAGGTGCAACACTGAACCCATTTCAGTTCACAGGGGAGGAGGGAGCTGAAAAGGGAGAGGAAACTACATCCCCTTGTTTCCTCTCATGAGAAAGGTGATATAAATGCTACCCAACCCATACTGCAACAGATTGGGTTTCACTAGAGCCTCACACGGTCTTTGCTAGGGAAGCTGAATCACTGATTCTGATTGCTTATAATCATATTATAATCAGACAATAAATCTCAGTCCTTCCCCATCCCACCTTATATAATATATTTCTTTTAAATGTGTTGCAGTTCCCCAGGACACATCATCAAGTTTGTTCCTAACACTGAACTACCCTTCCTGCGTATGCCTAGTCTTTTTCAGTATCTGTTTTTATCTCCTTGGGCTTCTCCCTAACAGGTCTTGCAGTTTCTTCACTGCATCATCTCCATCTTAGCAAATAGCTTCTCATGCAAAGAAAAAAAAATAATCAGCTGAGGTACAGATAGAGAGAGTGGATGCCATTTCCCTCCCTAGGAAAAACAGCTGTGTCATCAAAAAGGTATATTAGTTTGACACACTGAACCTTTGGTTATGTCATCATCACTGGTTGTCTCATCTCCCTTTATCTCCAGGCCTATAAAGATAATTGTCCTTTTCCCCAAAACTTGTTCTAATCCCTTTTTTTTTTTCCTTCCTTTTTTTTTTTTTTTTTTTTTCTTCACATTTCTCAGTTTATTCATTTAATTCCAATTACAGATTTAGCTGCCCTGCACATAGCTGTTTAGGATAAAGATCCTAGAGCTAGCTCTAAAATCTGGGACATCTGAGAAAGCTGATGCTACCTCATCACAAACACTGCCTACCCTACTGCAGTTGTACAATATGCAGTTTCAAGATTGTCCCATTTATCTCAAGTATCACTACATAAACTGTGCTGCAATCTGTGTTGCAGGCACATGCTAAATCCTTTACTGAATCCAGCCCATAATTATTTCCCCATAACTCCAGGAATATGAAGTAAGGCCTGAAAGGCCACGTGATGAAAAACAAATATAGTTTTATGGGGGTAAAATCTATAAGGAAACCTGCATGCAGTTTACAAACTTTGGTAAACAGACACCAGCCTAGCCCAATGTTTAGCATGTAAATTCAACAGGCATTCAATCTATCCAGCATTTAACCACCAAAAGCTTTTCCCTTAATCCTTTCCATTTAGCTACCACATTAATTATGATATCAGCATGCCATTTTCCTCAAGTACAGATAAAATCAAATCTATCATAGAAGAAACTGATAGTGCACTCGCAAAGTGCCTTTAGCTCCTTAGAAGAAAGGTACCTTTTAAGTACTAGGTTAGATGGAGGCATATAATTGGTAGCAAAAGGAACCACATAGGATAGAGCACCAGCATGAGGTAATGAGCACTACTGGACAGGTGGCAAGTCATCATATCTGAGAACTTGGCCAGCCTTGAAAATCTGATGAGATTTTCTGTCATTGGAAAGAGAAGGATATGAGCTCCAAGAGATGATTGCCAGGCCCTGCTTGGAAACAGTGAATGTTTCCAATTACCTTTTTGACTTCCAGGGATTCATTTGTAATCATTGATTTCTCACGTTTAATAAAGCATTGTAGAAGAGATTGCTATATCATGACAGCCATCTTCATGGGGGAGGTGGTAAGGGATACCAGTAGTGAAGTTGAGCCAGTATCGCTCAGCAAGGACAGTTTCAAAGGTGGAGGAGAAGCCTGATTTAATGAGTGCTAAGCCAGATCAATAGCCTAGCACTTCTCCAGAAGGACGACAAAGTACCTACTAGAATTTCTGGAGCCCAGGAAAATTGCCTTAACTTACTAATACAGTCTGTCATGTGCGTGACATTACTCTGGCCTTACCGAGTGATAATCTACCTAATCTAAAAACATCAAGGGTTCATCTCTGCATAACACCTTTTTGTGAATGCTCTACTGTGAAAATTTTCTGAAGAAACACAAAGCATTTGTTGGCACAGTTTAGGTGCCTTTGGTGAAAAATGCAACCTTGTCTCATGATAGAAACCCATCTTCTCCTCTCCCTAAAAGGATCCAAAGAGCAAAACTTGCTTATACTCCCTTTGAGATCTCTCATATGCGATGTTGCAAGTTTACCCCTCTTGTTTCAATGCATGCAGGGGAGAAAGTATGAGCTATGTGGTCTTTCTTATTCTGCTAACTCCTGTTTATGTTTCCCTGAAGAAGCCAATTCATCCCAGAAATTATAATCAATAACAGAGATTAATTTTACTCCTTTTGTATGATCATCCCGTATGATTATCCTGCTTGGGCAGACTATAAGGGAAATCCTACTGAATCAGTGGCCAGGAGACTGTTAAACAGCCTTTAATATTTAAAAAGCACAAGGAGCCACATGGCAGAAACAGAGAAGTGTTGAGTTACAGAGGGAGGTAAATTGAGGACAAATACTGATCATAACCTGGGTGAGGAATCCCATTGCACTCCTTGTGCCAACGCCCCACATGCACACTGCACCACTCTCTTCACCCACTTCTGCTGCAGGGCTGTACACTGGGGAGCAGGGACAGAGAAAGGATATTTAAATTTTCCTAGCCAGAATAAGTTCTTATGGTTTTTAATCTGCTTGCAGCACCATCTGAAATACCCTCACTACACTCTACACTAACCTTCACAGAGAAAACACACTTGGCACAAGCATTGCTCTTGTTCTATTATTGGCTTCCAGCAAAGACATAGGCACTTTGTGAGGATGATTTTCTCTTTGCATGTCATATCATGGCCCACAAAGCTTGCAAAGGTCTCACGGTAACTACTCTCAGGTTTCTCTGGTGAGACATGGAAAGTAGGTCATTTCAGTGAAAGCTGCTTTTCCCTTGGGCCTGATCTTCTAGCATTTGAGCAAGATTTTGGGGTTTGGGTTAACAGTCCGGTGATTCTATTCCTAAGTGATTATTGTAGTGCATAGTAAAGCTGCAGAAGTTTAAGAGTAAGGTCTCAAAAGTTGACTTGTACACATCTAATACAGTAGACGCTGACAGTTTGAACAATTTTAGTGTAGCTTCCAAGCTTCACAGCATAATCCTAATGATTGCTTTGAGCTAAGCTAAGAGATCTGTTCTCCCAGTTTTTGTTGTGACTGTGGACTAACAGGCTCCACTTTGGGCAAAGGGAAATCAGCTATGAAGACCTGTATGAAAAGAGCAATACAAAATCTAAAACCAGACAGATAAAGCAACCTCTGGAGTTTTCTATAGGCATCTGCTCTGATCTTCTTGAAAATAAAAAAAAGCATCTATTTCACATACCTTTTGCTAAGATCTAACACTAAGTCATTCTGTAGAGGCAGACCCCTATTTTCTCTGTAATATGGCGGAAGCATGGGGGCAGTAGGGCTAGCTTTTGAAAAAAATCTCTTTACAGGCCCTATTTCAAGCTGTATGTTCTTAAAAAACTGGCAACTTCATTTTGGAAGCTTTATCGGAAGTATTTTCTCTTGTTACTCTGCCTGGTATTGCGTAAACTATTTTGTAACTATTGATGAGTCTCAAAATATATAGGAGGTTCTCAGATTCAGGTCCATCTAGCGTCCTAAAAATTCTGTCTGTTGAAATCCTAATTCTGCTGCCAACCCTCACTTACTCCACGTGATGTGGGAGGGAGAAATGTGGCAATCGAAATTTAGAAAAGACAATACAAAATGTGTTAACTAACAAAACATATTGAGTGCATTTGCCTTTGACCAGCTTGTTTGTAAACAGGTCTCTCTAAAGAACATAAAGTGTTTTAAGTGACAGCAGCGTTAGGAAATCAACTGCCTGAGTGCGTTGAGCAGCAGGTTGAGAAGAGCACGGTGCAACAGGCACATATGCACCATGAGCTTTGCAGCACTGTGCAGCTGGCAAGGGTCTAGTTAATCTAAAGCGCCTGTAATCCACTCACTGATAATCAAAAGCTATCCACCCATGCTAAAGGAATGAAAACAGTGACTGAGCACTGTGACCACAGTCTTGCTTTGTCAATTTATTTCTAAAAGCAGGAAAAATTATCTAGTACTTAGCAAATTTTTGTATTGGAGGGTGGCTGGAAAGCAGTGTAACTGGTTCTGGTAGGACAAGCGATGAGTTTTTGTATCTTGAATTCCTTGGTGTGACCTGTGTTTTTCATTCGCAAAGTTAAACAGATAAATCCTGAGAGTTAGAATTTGCTTCTCAGTCTGTTGTCACAACCATTACCTTTACTCTTCATAATTTCAAAAATATTGCACAGAATAAATAGCATAATACTATTTCACATGAACATGGTCCATTTTTTTAACATTTTCACATTATTTTTGTTTCGTAACTTTGTGGCCTGATATGTATGTGGCAACAGTTTATTGCAAAAGATCCCATACAGCTTTATATATCCTACAAATGAGAGAGAGCAATGACCGTGCCCATTGCCAACTTGCGACTTTATTTGATTAGTTACTTTTGAAGGATTTGTTATTCTTTAAGACAGAAAACTACAAAGAAAGAAGAAAGAATATGGATAACAAACTGTGGAGGAAATTCAGATAGCCATCAGACTTAACTTTTTCAAATCTCGTCTTGCAGAGCACAAGTTCATTTTTCTGTTTGTAACGGCGCTATTGTTTTCTCTCATAAGCTGTGTCATTTCTACATTAACTATATAATTATTTTTAATTACAATTATGGATATTTATCTGGTAACTGCGAGGTGACAAATAATGTTGCATCTTGAAGACCTACTATCTTGTCATAAAAAGACCTAATAATTAGCACCTTAGAACAGCTGCTGAGACAGATTCTCAGTAAAGCCTCCTTCTTGGTCTTGATCTAAGAAAATATTTCAAACCTGTTATTGCTCTAAAAACTAGACATCTGTCTTCCCAGATTTTAAGACAAATAATATTTAGTGAATTATTTTAGAGGTAGATATGTGTCAACTGCCTGAGGGACAGGATGCCATCCAAGGGGCCTGGACAAGCTCCCGGAGTGGGCCCATGCAAACCTCCTGAGGTTCAACAAGGCCAAGTGCAAGGTCCTGTACCTGAGTTGGGGCAAACCCCCGTAACAATACAGGCTGGGGGATGAAGGGATTGAGAGCAGCCCTGCCAAGAAGGACTTGGGGGTACTGGTGGATGAAACATTGGACATGAGCCAGCAATGTGTGCTTGCAGCCCAGAAGGCAAAACATATCTTGGGCTGCACCAAAATGAGTGTGGCCAGCAGGTCGAGGGAGATGATTCTGCCCCTCCACTCTGGTGAGACCCCACCTGGAGTCCTGTGTCCAGCTCTGGAGCCCTCAGCACAGGAAAGACATGGACCGGTTGGAGAGGAGCCAGAGGAGGCCAAGAAAATGATCAGAGAGCTGGAACAGCTCTGCTGTGAGGACAGGCTGAGAGAGATGGGTTGTTCAGCCTGGAGAAGAGAAGGTTCAGGGGAGACCTTATTGTGGCCTTTCAGTACTCAAAGGGGGCTTTGTAAGAAAGATGGGGACAAGGGGTAATGGTTTTAAACTAAAAGAGGGGAGATTCAGGCTAGACATGAGGAATAATTTTTTTTACAAGCAGGGTGGTGAAACACTGGCCCAGGTTGCCCAGAAATGGTAGATGCCCCATCCCTGGAGACATTCAAGGCCAGGCTGGATGGGGCTCTGAGCAACGTGATCTAGTTGAAGATGTCCCTGCTCATTGCAGGGGGTTGGACTAGATGACCTTTGAAGGTTCTTTCCAACCCAAACTAATCTGTTATTCTATGTACACAAAGAACAATTTATCTGACAGAATATTTCACAAGAGTTACAATGCATTTTGAATCTTGTCTTGCAGCAAAACTATCCATCAGCTAGGAAATACACGTGAAGATTATTTTATATTCACCCACTTACAGAGGTTCTTGTTCTGCAGAGAAACTGTGGACACAGAAATAGCTGATCCTTTATTTAGCACTCCCGAAACGTAGAAACTCATGAGAACAGTGTGGCACTAACATTTGTAATAAAAGGAAATTATTGTTTGTGTAAATAGTAACCAGTAAGCTGCTTAGTGTGTATTAGCTCCTTCTTAACATTTGAAACTGTTGTAAGAAATTCTGGAGAGGAGATTACGGAGCTGAACATAGATGAAGATGCCGTCAGCAGAGTGTGTGGGTGGGATATAAACATATGCGCTCTTCTTAAATATAGGCCTTCGTTATAGTAGTCCTGGTTCCCTTGATTCTTTAAATACCATGGATTTGAAATTCTCTGATTTTTTTCCTTCCAGTTCAAGAAGGGAAGAAAATTATACTGAACAGTTGCACCTTGCAGATGGCTAAGCCAAGGCTGGGTGGCAGAACCACATAATGCCAGCAAAAAAGGAGCAGGGACTTCACAAGTGCCACAGAAGATTGCCCAAAGGAGTTCAGGCAGTTTGTCTTGCAAAACAAGAATGTCTAGTGAGCTTTTGGGCAACAATACCAACCCGAGCAGTCACTGCCAGCCTTCTGCCACCCTTGGCTGTGCTCACAGAAACATCCATGCACAGTGGACCAGCTGGAGGAACTACATTGCCAGGACATAACTTTTTTTCCCGTGGGATGTCTCTCAAACCATTCTGCTGAACGGCTAAACACTTGTGGCCTCACCTTGGACAAGCTTCCATGCTGTTTTTGTAAACCAGGTGACCTGGGGAAAGGCACTCACTGGCACGTAACAGAGGGCGAGGGGAGCTGAGAGACTGGGGGTGGGAGGGGAGCTGCCTACATGGGGGTGATGTAAACTGTATGCTGCACAGTGTTTAGGAACCTTGCTGTTCAAATCAGCTATATTGGAGATTTGAGAGACTTAATTAAAGTTATCCCTGTGTTGTGAAGACAACTAGACAGTGCCCATTGTGGCCAGTCACAATTCTGTAACCTGTAGACTTCCTAAAAATGAAAGTAAAGAAAGAACATAGGGAATATGCCTTTTCCCAAATGGTCTCTGAGGACCCTGTTTGTGGAGCTGGAAGTTTGGAGCAGTTATTCCAGAGCACAGCTAGAGAAGAGTGACTGACACCATCAGAGCTGGTTACAGCTGCATCTATAGGCCAACCAGCTGTCTTACAGGAGCTGTCATAAGTGATCTTCCTCAGCCTGGACCTCTGTTTTAATCATTGAATTATAGTTCAAGGAGGAGGACTTGGGGAATGCTCTTCATCCTATAGCTCTGCTTTAACAGGAATAGAGAGCTTTTTCATTTTGTTTATAGAGGAAGGATGTCATCTAAGGTCAGTGAGGAAGGCATCTAAGCTATGCATCTCTCATTGGCTTAAAATAAACATCCATCCTCATCATCCTCCTGTCAGTTATTTTAGGCAGCCAACTGTGCAAGGCCCTGGCCACTGTGAATCCCATTTTGAATAATTCACTATTCTTCCCAAGTGTCACATAGGAAATGCAGGCACAGCCTTAACTCTAGGCTGTAAATTTTATGCCAGGGGATCTAGTGTTTCAAGAGAGCTGTTGAAATGGAAAATATAACAATACCTAATTCATTTTTTTGATCTAATTACCATTTCATTTTCATCTAGGTGGCACTAGATATGATCTAATTGTTTAGTAGGCAAATAATCTATACAGCAGAAAATGAGAACCTGTTAAGTTGGAACCTACAGAAGTTCACAGTCAGCAAGAATATTACTGTAGGCTTCCAGTGTCACCAGTTGCTTAAATGCCATTGTAAATCAACAACTCTCTATCCATTGGTATCTGGATTTAAAAGTAAGTGCCAGGTCCGGACCTTCAATTGCTGCAAGTCATTGTATTCACATTTCAAAACTGCTGGTGAATTTGTATTTAGTTTTAGAAATCAGTAAACTGCTCTCCTTAAGTAACACTTTGAGTGGTCCCCCTTCTGTGACGCTTTTCAGTGAGAAAAAAATAGTATAAAATTTGTACCAGAAAGACTGCTGTTCTGTACCCATAAAACAGGATGGCAGTGATTAACTGAAAGGAGACATGCCACCTATGTGATATGGCTGCCTGAACTTCAGGTGAAGAGCAGGGATAACTAGAAGAGACACTGCATGTACTCGTGGTGTGGTTTGAGGTGATCCTGAGCAAACATGCTACTCTGGATGGTGAATGATGGGATGGTGACTGCTGCCATTCTCTTCTCCCACTAAAACATGTCCAGAGAAGGGGCTCTAGCTCCAACTTCAAACGAAGAGAACAGCAAAGAGGAGGAACAAATGTAGGGGTAGACAGTGAGAGCAGAAATTAAGCAAATCTATGAAGTCACATTAGTTGCCTTCTACATGTACAAAGCTGAGAAGTTTGCCCAGTGTTCCCAGTCAATGGTTAGTATGCTCAGACCAAGGCAACGCTTTATCAATTTTGAAACAGTTATATGAATAGGATTTTCTCATAGTACACTCAAACTCACACTTCAATCTTACAGTGATAAGTGAGGCTAGTGAAAGTCTTTCCTCTGACTAGAGACCCTGGAGTACATCCTTTAAGCATGACACAAAGCTTTGGAGAATTGAAGTCTTGGTTTCACACAATGGCAGTGTAGGATGTGATAATGAAGGAACACTTAAACAACCATCTGTTTACAAAGTAAGCACTTGTCAGGGCTTACCACTTCTCTCACTATTGTTCAACAATCTTCCAAGCAACTCAGCAGAACAAATTAATGAGGGATTTGAGAGCACATAAGATGACAACTGAAAGATGGATTCCCCTCCCCAGCCATTAATGTTTATAATTAAAATGTAACTAGGTTTACTTCTTCAGCTAGAGACAATTTGCATAACCAATAATAGCATCACGGTCTGCATCATTCAAGAAACTTCTATTGGCCTCCACAGGAAGAGCTTGAAGGCCTCATTTAAAACACTGTGGTGACCAAAGTTGTCCAAATTGCAGCCCATCCCAAGATTTATCTGCTAAATAGAAGCATCTAATTTCCCTGTTATAACTGAATTATTCTGAAACTAACTAATGTAGCTCGTCCAAGAATTTGAGCTGTATGTAGAGCAAGTTCATTTTAGAGTTATTTTTATAGGTCAGTGCTGACTGCCACAGAATTTTTTGTTGTTGTTTCTCAAGAAGAAATTGCATGCATGTTCTCATTGTATGTTTGCTGGTTTTCTACTTCTGGCTCAGTCAGTTCAGTCAAATTCATACTACAGGACTCATTGTCTACTGTTAAATGAATAGCCCATAGTAATAAACATTTTATAATATAGATTTTAGTTTGATAAGCATATGTGTTCAGAATTTGTCACTGGAGAAATAAATTCATACAAAGAGTTTTGACTAAATGCTTGAAGACTGAAGCAGATTTCCCAAACAAGCACTGGCAGTTCATACACTGTGCTGATGCTCTGCTAAATTTTTGTTTCACTGCCACATCTGATCTTCATTTAAATATTTGCTAGTTTGATATGAACCTTTACCTAGCATGTTTTTCCTCTGACCTGGTAGTCATATCTGATAAATCCTACTCTTGTATCAGCAAAAGAGAAGCTGTAAAATGAGAATAGAATCAATACGTCTTCTTGTAGCTGTTTTGGGCTCTATTTTTTATGATTTTACACCTTCCTTCCTCTGAGAAAGTCTAATATTTTCAACTATTGTTGCATTCTGGTTTAGAATTTAAATGAGATTACTTTTCTTTCGCTGTGAAGAAGAAAATAAATGATTATTTGAACTATTTCAGTGTGAAAATTCAAATATTTCCTTTAAATAAGTGGGTTTGATAATGTTAAAATATATGAACCAAATTAATGTTAATATGGAGCTAAAACCAAATGGGTATAAATATTTTACCTTACTGGAAGTAAATTGTTTACTAAAGTTAAATGCAAAAGCTGAAGCAATTTTTTTCTTCTTTTATCACTGAAAATTGCTGAAACTGCCACATTCCTGTGATTTATTATTTCCATAAGACTGAGTTTTCTGAAGGAAGAACCTGTTCTTCGTGGTTTTTTCTATAATTTAGTTGGAACTGAAATATAACTTTATTTTTATCGGTCCTCTGGCCAAACTTTAACCACAGAAGTTTGAATAATCCTCATCTTTGATCTTCACTTGTGCTTACAGATAAGGCCAGTGACAATTAAACTGAGAGCCACATATAGCACATGATAGCCTTTATTCACCTTAAACCAACTGTCCTTTCCTCCCTCTAATAATAACCATTGGTATCTACAGATGCCCACTGTTTCCACAACAGAAATATGTGAATGTATTCCTAGTACATAGGGTTGATCACTTCTTGGCCCCTATTTTGTAATAGTTTGTCCATTTGCTCAATCAGATTTGCTCAAACCCCTCATGTAGAGGGACACCCTGGGACCTTGCTCACTATTTTATCATTATTTGTAAGATTTCTTGTTCTGAAATAAGGAATTATGCAGGTGTTTCTTTGGACCAGGAGTACTGACATCTTTCCCAGCTCTGCTCTACTGCAAGACCAAGACACTTCACTTCTTGATACTTCCATACTTCATTTCTTCACTCCTTGTCCTGCTCCCAATTTCCCTGTTCCTTCCTCCTCTGCTTCCATGTTTGTATGCTCCCCATCTTCATTTCCTTCTCCTGCCACTTCTCTGATCCTAGGCTTAGCCAATTCAATTAGCTAAATTCAGAAAGACTAGAGTGGGTGAGAAAGCTGCATTGGCTTGGCAAGGAGGAGCTCAGCAAGTACCAGAGCCAAGTTTTTCCCTTCCTGGCAGGAGCCAGCTGGTGGCCTGACTGTCTGTAGCATAACTTCACCTTAAGATGGGGGTCACGGCAGTGAGGCCCTGGGCACTGAGGCACATTTGTCATCATCTCATCTTGCAACTCCTGGGCAGCCCCTGCTTCCCTCACTTGGGAGAGGGCTCAGCACGGTGCCAGCAAGAGCTGGGCAGTGGGTCAGACTGACCTTCACCTCCTCTGCCCTCTGCCATTCCCCAAAAACACACGCCATAGAAAGCAGACTGGTGCTGTATCTGCCCTCAGTTCTTTCAGAAGCCTAGTCTTCTGCAGTTTCTGTCTCTCCTGTGACAAATGAATGACAAAAGGGTGGGGTTTTTTGGTCTGTCCCCCCTCACCTCCACATCTGCTCCCTGTATACCCCAGGCACATATAGGTGCCACTTGATGCACTTCTGATGTCTGTGTGCCTGCTGAGGAATGCCGCAGTGTACCAAACTGTTTACATTTTTAACCATTTTAAGTTGTGTACAAACCAGTAACCGTCACCTTCTCATGCCTTAAGTTCTTGTCCATATACTAGGAAGACACAAAATCCTTTTCTCCCTTTCCCTTCCCTAATCCATTCTAATTTATTAATCTAGGCCACTGTGTCACACCACCACCCCATATTCACCACTCCCCCTTCTTTCCCAGCTGCAGAATGTTGGTATGCTGTAGGAAATTTGGCTGTGGAATGACATATCAGTCATGTTGTGAAACAATCAGACTCTGATTTAACTGCCAGCTGGCACATTCAGAGAAATTCTTAACTTCAACTTTACCCACAGTGATAGATCTGGCCCTGACTTGTCACATGGAATGAGTTATATTGTTACAAAAATAGAATAAATAAAATGATTGTCCTTTCCCGAACTAAATATTGGCTTGGGTCTACCTAAGAAGCAAGGTTTGTTTGCTTCAATCAATTTCAAAAGCAAATAATACAGTTTAATCTCACTAGAGTCAAGTTCTGAATAAGAAAATTCCCTGTTTCTACCCACACGTCTTCCAGGGAATGCTGGCTGCCAGCCCTCTGCCTGCTGATTTCCCACTCAGCCCCGCTCAGTGTGCACACACACCGAGACAAAGCGCAGTCCCAAACCTTTTACATCTAGCTGAACCGTGCTCCTCAGTTCAGCAAAAGATGATGTTTGGAATAAGACACTGCAGTCCTGATAGCTAGCAGATCAATCTCTTCTTTGCCACCTCTAAAAGGGGATAATATGCATCTCACTGTACGAGAGATCAGGCTAATACTGATTATTGTTAGGAAATACAGCAAGGTCACAGGAAGCTCACAAGGACAGCAGCAGTGTGCCCAGGTGCCAAAAAGGCCAACAGCATCCTGGCTTGTATCAGGAATAGTGTGGCCAGCAGGACTAGAGAAGTGATAGTGCCACTGTACTCAGGACTGGTGAGGCCGCACCTTGAATTCTGTGTTCAGTTTTGGGCCCCTCATCACAAGAAGGACACTGAGGTACCAGAGAGAGTGCAGAGGAGGGTGAGGAAACTGGTGAAGGGCCTGGAGCACAAGTCTGATGAGGAGCGGCTAAGGGAACTGGGGCTGTTCAGCCTGGAGAAAAGGAGGCTGAGGGGAGACCTTGTCGCTGTCTACAGCTACCTGAAAGGAGGTTGGAACATGGAGAGTGCTGGTCTCTTCTCCCGAGTAGCAAGTGACAGGATGAGAGGAAATAGCCTCAGTTGTGCCAGGGAACATTTAGATTGGATATTAAGAAAAAATTCTTCATAGAAAGGGTTGTCAGGCACTGGAACAGGCTGCCCAGGGAAGTGGTGAAGTCACCACCCCTGGAGCTGTTTAAAAGGTGTTTAGACAAGGTTCTTAGGGACATGGTCTAGTGCCAGAGTTAGGTTATGGTTAGACTTGATGATCCCAAGGGTCTCTTCCAACTGAAACAACTCTATGATTCTATGTGCCAGGCAGAGGTTTTTTTGGTTTTTGGTTTTTGTTTGTTTGCTTTGTTGTTGTTGTTGGGTTTGGTTTTTGTTTTGTTTTGTTTTGTTTTGTTTTTCCTGAAACACAGCAACAGTTTTTTCCTACTGCAGCAAAAGTGTTCTGTCATTTCTGGATGTTTCAGGGAAGGGGGGAGATAGTTCTAGCATACCACAGAAGAAACACCACTGCTTTTTTTCCCCTGGCCCAGGCATACAGCAGTATAAGTGAAGATTAACTGGGAGAATAGGAGGAAGAAAGAGTACAGGTAGTTAGGATAAGCAATCTTATCTTTAGATGACCTCTTTTAATCTCAGTTGTTGCCAAGATAAACACAACCACAAGCTCTGCATATTCAGAAAACAAAAAGACAACGCACTTGGTAGCTTTAATCTCTATCTTGCATGAAACTTGCCAAACAGAAGTAGAAGCTTAGCATGATTTCATGGGGGCATTTCAAAGTTCAGCTAGATAATCATGCTTTATGCACAGGATCTTTCAGTGTGTCATCAGGGTAAGCTGTTTCTCTGGCATAATTTAAGGCACATATTTTGATCTCTCTCTACTAGAGAAGACTTCTATGTGGCTTTGCTGACCTCCATTCCACCATGAAAAATACTACATGTATCTACAGAACAAATAACAGCATAAGCAGTGAAATACAATTTTAGGTCTTTTGCTGCATCATAGGTTTATAAACTGAGGTGTTACTCTATCACAAACTATTAGCATAAATGGTTCAACTACATAGACACATATATGCTTATAGACACACTTACTAATGTTGGTGTCTGCTTACATTTTTCAGCCTTTTTATGAGTACCAAGATAATGCTGTTCTGTGTGGGGCCATGGAAATCCTGACCCCAAAGAGCAGGGTGCAGTCTCTGAAAATACCAAGATTCAGTCATCATTAGCTGCCACAAAGATTAGTACAATTTGTCCCAGTCCATGCCCATTGTCTGTTACTGGGCTGTTAATTCAATTTCAGAAAACCTCAGACCACAACCCTTGCTTAAGACAAGCATATAGGAGACAATACTACAGCCTACAGCAAGTGTTTTCATATCCAAAGTTCTACAGGCATCCTTTTAAGGGCCATATCTCACATCTAATAGTTACTGAGGTTGAGATATGTTTAGCAACATAATTAAGATTATAATAGGGAACAGCTGAAGTAAAAGTTGCCTTTTCTATTTGCTCTCCAGACATGATGAGAGGTTATTTCTTAAAGAGGTACTTGAGAGCTGTGTGCTCTAAAGTCAGAGTTATGGTATACCGGTGGGTGTAGGGAGCAAGGAACCTGGTCAAGGAGCATGTCTAGCTAGACAAAGGGTGAAGTCAGAGAGAAAGAAAAAGATCGGTCTTGGGAGCACTGTTTTGTAAACACTTGGCTCTGCCCTCTAGGCTTAGGAAGCCTGTTGCAACAAAGCATGGCAGCTCCTCATGACTCCAGTTACCTGTACAAGCTTGCAGGACCTGCTCAGGTGTCAGCAGCTGCTCTTTTCTGTGACTCAGTACAATAATTGCTAGAAGAGGACACCAGCTGGGTTTACATTACCAGGACTACCATTTCCTGGCATTAGGACTGCTACCACTTGTGCTTCTGCCTGTCCTTGAATGCGCCTCTGCCTTGCCCTTTTCCTTTGCAGACAGCAGACTCCTTGCTCTGTTGCTATAACACCAGGCAGCGCTACAGCCTTCTTCCAGCATGTGCTGCAACTCTGTCCCCACTGATCTGGCCAACAGGCCAGATCAAAGTGGAAACACTGACAAACACGGGACTTTTTCCTGTTGTTAGGGGCAAGCAATCTGTTCTCTTCATAGAAAATATCTATTAGCAATGGGTAAGCTATGAAAGCCAGCCCATGACATCAATACTCCAAGGGCTGTCTGCCCCATGGAAAATTAAAAATCCAGAAAAAAAACTTTTCATGGATGCCTTCTTAAAGAGGCATTAAGAGGTTTATTGAGTCTACAGCTAAAAATATTTTCATGTAGGTCACCACTAATGGGTCAGCTGAGATTAGTTATAATTCTATAATTCTTTCAAGGAGCATGTAGAGACAAACCACTCTTCCTGGATCCATTTTTAAATTGGTGGGGTAGGGGTGCACCTAGTCTGAAAGGATCTTTAGACACATTCCTACAACTCCTAATCTTGTGAGTTGGCTGTGATGTCCCCTACTGAGGGGAAGCATCCATTCCCTTCCTTGTTATCTGTTGCTAGCTTCAGTGAACCCAGAACTTCAGTCCCAGTCTTCTGCTTAAACCAACACCATTATTCCTTTTCCCCTCCTGAGAAATCAAACCAGACCAAAGCTGTCCTCAAAATTCACCAAGTCTCCTGACTGAAGCCATAACATACTGCTTCCTAGCTTTGAAGAACACGTGCCTACTTCCAATTGAGCTGCCTAAGAAACATCCACAGAAAATGTGGAAAAAAGGAAGTTGTCCCCACATCTCATTTTCATCTTCCAGTTGCAGCTAAGTGACTAATTCCTCAGATCCCCATACCACCTTTAAAAAGAGCAAGACAGAACACTTAACTGCCAAATAAACATAAGGAAATTTGTTCAGTATTGCCATCCTGGTCACCAGGTAATACCAATTAAATATTAGATTATAAATATTTTTATTTTCCCAGAATGGAATGGACATGAACATGTTTCCATTTCTGTATCAAGATTTCTCTCTTCTCTTTCATGTATCAATAATGCACAGGCTCTAGGTCAAAGAAACAGCGCCCTGCAGTAGCAACAGGCAATAGTTCTATGCTGCATTGTTCCTAATACATATATATTTCTGCTTTTCTTGTAAAGAAAAATCTCATTCTGTATGTCTCATTCACTGACGTTCTGGTAACCAGAAGCCCAGCTCCCTAACAGAAAATCATTCCCAGTTCAGTGCTTAGTGTCAACAACCGCACACCTTTTATTTCCTCTTCCCAATAAAATCTCTGAACTTAGAGAAGGCTGCAGCTTATCCTCTCTCATCATGCTGTGTTTTGCAAAGTGAAGAAGCAGCCACAGAAGCAGTCAAATAACATGACTGAGAAGCCGTCTCAGAAGCAAATAAGCAAGAATGAACAGCTGAGGTTAGGCAAAAGAGGGAGATGGGCAAGTAACTGATCAAGAGAAAGTATGGTGGAGCAGCAGCCTGAAACTCTTCTTTAATATGCTAAGCTTTTTGTGGGATTGGGGATATGTGCTGTCTTTGCCTCACAACAGGAATGATTAAGTTTAGTGCACACAAAATAGCTGCTTTAATTGAGTTTAAGAGATAGTCCTAATTCTATTTAAAGATGTTGTGTTTTGTTTAAAAACATTCCTGATGTCAAGTAAGCTTGATTAATTTGTAGTTTCCTGCAAGCACAAAATAAGTTAGATCCTTAGAGCAACACTGCAAAGCATGACGATGCAACCCAGTCTGTCAATTGTTCATTTCACAATTAGAATAGCAGATTAAAGGACCACTGAATGTTACCTCTGTATTCATTATTTTTAGTGCAACATCATGTGTAGAAAATATAACTCTTATTTTTCTCATTCTAACTCTTTCACTTCCCTTTACAGAGAAGGAATAAAAAGCAGGTCTAAGACCTAACTGCTCACCCACTTCTTGCAAACTACAAGGAATCATCTATACAAATAGAATTCTTTTGGTTGAGGCTTAGCACTTCAGACTAAGATTTGTTATGATCTAATGGACAATGTATCACTAAGCATTTACAGAAGGAAAAACATAGTGCTCAATATTTAGCTGATCTAAATTGTCATAGAAAAAAAAAGTAAATGGTGTTATAGTATTGACAAGTAGTGCAATAACTATTGTTTTGCTTTATCCTACAGCTTTTCCTTTGTAATGCCAACAGCAGTAATCTGGAAAGCAGGTCTAGCACAGATTAATGCAGTCCTACTCCCAATAGGGAGTTTACAGTCTCAGTAGCTGGAAGGCACATACACAGGCAATATGAATTCTGGTTTCTCAGTTCCACAGCCAGACTTAGTAAGCCAAGTTTTCCTTTCTTATTAATTTTTTTTTGCAGTTTCATTTGGATGTAAGAGCATATAATGCTGATACAAATCCAGTGAGAGAAAATCCAGGTGCAAGAGAACTAGAATGAAATTAATTTAGTTTGTTGTACAAGAAGGAATACTCCCTTTCATGTCAGATTTTCAAAATCTGGAAGGCTGAATTTCTTCCTAAATTCTGACAGTCCCATTTGACATGTACCTGGCTTTTGTAAATGCAACAGTATAATAAAGGACAGTTTGAACAAGAGTTACAAAGGTTAGGTCATGCAGTACCTGGAACTGGGGAGGACAACAGACCCTCTGTTACAGCTCAAGTGCCACTCTGTCTTCTGTTTATGTGCTTTTTCCATGCATATATTATTTACTTAGGCCATGAGGTATCCTTTTTTAACCAAAAATCATTTAAATCCGTATTTAAATCCAAGACTGCTTCATCCCTATGACAGAGATGAAAAGCAATGGAGTTTACACTCAATGTGTTCCTACTGTTGCAGAATGACAACTGGTAGTCACAGCTGTAGCCCTCAATTGGAAACCACCCCCTCGAAAGAGAAAGAAGCATTTAAAGGTGCAACAGTCATTGCAGTTTCAGTCTGTGAATGCAAATTGCATTGTCTGAAATTGCAGTGTAGGAAGTGATACACTTTTTAAAAAGTTGCCCTGAGTTATGCTTCTGTTATGTGTGTTCTCTAGCACTGGAAATATTGGCACACGAAACACGAGTAGTGGATATTTCCTTATTATTTATTAAAATAAAAAGTATTCATTGAGATGCAGCAATTCTGATTCTGATAACGACTTTTGCTGTGCAAACCAAAAGCAATGGAATCACTGAAGTCCATGGACATGCTATTTAATTTGTAAAACATGACCCTGGCCACAAGTTCCTGCTGTAAATCTATGGACCAGTTGTATCTTGTTCGTCTCCCTGCTACCCCTTTCTGGAGATGACTGCTCCCATGGCAACACTGGTAAAAGCAATGGGAGCTGGCATTATTTGCTTCAATGTGGAGTTACACATTTTAGTTTAATTTGCTATAGAAATACAAGGGTGACCTGCTAGTAAAGCAGATTAGAGGAGTGCTCACACAATGAATGTACATCGCTCCTGCAGGACTGGCTGAGGAAGCAGGGACACCCATCCAAAGAACGGGAGTTTCCTATCACTTGAAAATGATGGCTCTTTCTTCAGGTGATGGTTACATCAGGAATGAGTACACAGTGATTCTGATCAAAAATAGTGCTCCATTTTAAAACTTAATTTGAAAGAATAATGCAGGCTACTTGTTCGGCCTGTAGTGAACATGGTGGGGCTTTGGAGAACCCCTACAGGCTATCACAGCTTCAGTGCAATTCACAGTGTAAATACCTAAGCAGTTTAGGAAACATTAATTTTTTTAACATATGGCTCTCCATTATTAATAAGAACTTGAAGCTCGATAATGGATTTGGGCCTATGTGTGAAACGCAGAGCAGACCTCACCAACGAGCACTTCCTGCCCAAATGTACCACCATTGCTGAAGACTTTACCTCCCTTGTTACAAAGGAAAGCCTTACTTTCAGCAGCAATCCACAATATCACCCTCAGCTTCAGATTCTGAGGAAAAAAAAAAAAATCAAGCTGTACTTTGCAAAATTATAGCTGAGCAAAAGAATAGTAAGGACTTGAAGAATCCCACTGTTGTTAAAGTTTAAAGAGTACCCCTGTGCATTTTCCTCTTCCTAGTGACTGCTTCAAAAATCAAGCATAACTGTTGTAAAGCATAAGATGTTTGGCACATGAGTGCCAGTTGCACCTTACTACCTGACAACAATGTGAACTTCACAGCTGCAATATGAAAAATTAAAGCGTTCTGGCTTGGTCTTCAGAGACTTACAGAATAAATTTCTCTGTAACATGCTAGCTTGAACAGCTGGGATTGAAAAGCTCATTTCATATTTTCCTGTTTTGCTGTCAGATTCCCAAGAGCACAAGACACTTGGAGTTGCTTTTGCAATTGGACTAAACCTCCCTCCAACTCACCTCCACAATGAAAGTACTCCTCCTGCCACAGCCTTTCAGAACACCCATCACTGATTTAGTAACTACTGGTTTGGAGTTAGATTGTCCAGGAGGGCTTTTATCTGCATTAACAGCAGCTGAAAGCCTTTCATGTTAATTTGCACAGAGCTGCTTGAAGGTTTTACTTCACATTAATTTCTCATATGCATCCAAAGAAATTGCCTTTACTACCCATCTCAAAGTAGTGGCAAAGCAACTCGGTGACAGCTGCATTTATTTCTATCTGCTATTTAATACCTTGCTCAGTACAGCACCTTCAATTATATGTAGAACATATTCAGTTATGACCTGAGCTGTATTTATTATGACTATTCAGTGTAATTCAAGATAGTTTGATGAACTCTCTACCAGGATTTTTAAGAACAAATAGGAGAATGAAAAAATAATACAAATTTCATAAAAAGGGTCCTGGAGCTGTGTACTAAATCACAGCCTGTTCAAAACTGCATTACTAAGCCAGCCAATGCCCCCAGCACTCTGCTCAGTACCAGGGGAAAGAAGCCCAAGACTCCTGGGATGCACTTCTGAAGTTTTCCCTTCTCCTGGCCCCCAGACTCTTCTAGCCTGCAGCATCCACAGGAAGCACAGTGAGGGTGAGGACCCTTCATTTTCACCCAGTATATGTTTTATGACCAGGCCACAGTCCAAGGACATGGATGATGGGGATTTGAAGTTTTGTCACAAATGTGTTTTTCATCTTTGTTTGCCCAGGCCTTCATTCAGGGTCCTTCAGTTTAAACACAAGAAAGGCTCATCTGTGAGAAAACAAGACTTATTTCGGGGGCTTACTGTAGTTTGTTCAGATGGCATCGGAACACATGCAGACTTGGACACCTTGCCTTCTGCTCCTGGAATGGTTTCCTGCACAAGCCACACAAAGTACTGGACATAACCAGAATAGCTTGCAGTACTAGGTCAGAAACTCCCAAGTCTTTCAATGCAGAACTTCTTGGGCAATAGCTTCCTTTTAACAGCTTCTTTCCCTAGCAATTCTCCTCTCTGTGTCAGTGCTTGATACAAATTTCATTTCCTCTGTATCATCCCCACAGGAGATTTTAATTATGTGCTCACTGCAGCTGCCTCTCAACGAAAAGTCAGTCTTTGCTCAGCTTTCCTAGGTCATAAAAGCAGTTTGCCTGTGCTTTAATTTCTCCAATTACTCTGATGCCTCCTTCCTGTCTTGCACAAACTATACCAAATGCGTGCAGATCAAGCGTTCTCTGTGTGGATTTGTACTGTTCACTCACTAGGTGGTCACACATACATGCCCTGGTGGCAAAGTTACAAAACTTGCAACAGAAGACAAATAAGAGAAGGAGGCTTTAATAGCCTTCCTCTGTCACTGTTGCTAGGGTGTGTAATTGAAGGTTGAACAAGTATGAAGTACTGGGAGCTGGAGTTTGTGGTGAGAAGAACACAGCACTGGATGTGGTAAACACCCTCACATTTAGCTCAGAAGAGGCTGCTGTAAGGAGGAGGCTTTAGTAAATCCATCATAAAGACTTTGAGACGCTAAGAGAAAGACATTCGCTACATTTTACAAGTATGGAAAGAGGAAGTTTAAGAACTGGAGTAAGAACATCAAGTAAATAAGAGCAAAACTGCAATTGGGAACTAAGACTTCTACTTCCCATCTGCATGTTTAAGCATCAGAACAATAGTGTCTCTCCTGGAGTACATCTGGTTTGTATTGGTTCTCTTTTTAGACATGAAGCTTACATCTCTTCATATGATCAATCCCATAGAAACTAGTGAGAAATGAATCAGGATTCAACATTTAAATTACAGTCCTAAGGATTTTATGGCACTTTTTTTTTTCTTTTAACGCAGCACCTATGCTTTCTTAGCCCTTGGTACGTAACTTACGACAATAGAAGTAATTAGGAATAATAGCAGTTATATTCCGAACGCTCCAAATTACATTTAGCAAACAGGTACGCTTGCTACTGAGAGTATAATGTAAGAAAAACATACAGAGCTATTTGCCAGACTAATTAATGGGTTTGATTAATATAAGTCATAGTACACCTGAGCATATGACATACTCTTCAAAGACTGTGACCTATACCCTCATTACAGGTCCACCCACAGGATATGAGTGCAGTCATTTGCAGAAGACACATTATCTCTGAACTATTCATGGGTGCTTTCATGATGCAGCTGACGAAACATCCAGAATAATCACGATACTGCCACAGGCCAGCAGGTACTGTATCATAGTCCTTGTGATGTTTGTCTGAAGAACCATATTGCTAGCCGTACATATTAGGATCAGGATGGAGCCAGAGGTGGTCTGGAAGCAAAAATCTCTTGACTGTGTAATAGTCAACATGTGAATTTGGCAGCTGAAAGATCAACTCCTCGTTTCCAAATGCAGCAATTGCCACTAAAAGAGCCTGCTCTTCCATTTGTATATCACTTCAAACCTTGCAGGGCAGAATGGCCTTGAAGCCCGGCATATAGTAATGCACAACAGTAATGTGGTTTGTTAATCTGCATTACAAGACACTTGGGCATGATCAGACCACTATGGACTAATACTGCTTTTATGACAGAACCAGTCGTAGCATCTTACAGAGAAGGTTCAGTCAGTTTTGTGTAATCACTCTTGGGTACTTGAGGGTTGTTCTCTCTGTGCCTTACACAATCCATGCAGGTGATGATGTAGGCATTGCTCACATCTCTTCCTGCTCCCTGCTGAGCAGACCCTTTTGTGGTAAGAATAGAGGAAGAGCCTGGCTTCCCTCTTCCTGTGCCACACAAGCCTTCAGAGAGTACACTTTGCACAAGGAGCAACAGGCAGGATCAGAAAGAAGATGCGTCCTGAAGAACACTACAGTGGCTGTCACCACTCACACAAGAAGCCTTAGCAAAACAAGGGAAAAGTCTAGGCTGCAATTTCTGAAGTGCTAACAGCCATTCTGTCTGCACCCAATTTACATAATAAGAAATGTTATTCAAACACTTGTATGAGAAAATATATCCCTCCCTTTCAGCAATACGTGCCTGCTACTGTGCTAGTGTCTGGAATAATTGTAAGGGAGATTTATTTTGTCCTGTGTTCACCAAGCAGCAAGATCATGGTCCAATCCTGCAACTTGTACTCTCTACAATGAGAGCTATAGGAATGATATTTTGATGCTTTGAGCAACTACCTTCCTCAGAATATCTGTTACCACACTTCCTTCTGCCTTTTTAAGTTCTTTCCAACCATTGCGCTTTCCCACTGCTGAATATTCTGCTAGAATTTAGCAGCCCCCTTTCCTCAGAGAAGCTGCAGCAGCAGCAATTGGTAGGTGTCCAGGATATTTACCCCATAGAGGTTGTCATCTTGGACTTATTACAATTACAGAAGAGGAAACAGTCCCTTAAAATTCCTCTTTCTCCACCACACACTTAGGAATCAAATGAGTGACTAGGGAGACGAATTTCAAGCTCAGACAACAAAATACCAAAAGGTTTCTCTGAAGATTGAAAAGAAGCACTCTAGTTGCATGATAAATCATAGATGGTACTACCTACCTTGCTTTGAGAATGTGTGAGACATGTTCAGCTGAGGCCAGTGTTGGATGGCTGTACTGTTGTGGCTCAGGTTCACAGGTAACATGTATCAGGCACCACCTGCTCCAAAGATGCTTACCAAAGAGAAGGAAGGAGAACTTTTGCATTGATTCTAGTATGCAAGAATTCTGTTCTTACAAACAGGCTGTGTACGTGATAGACATTTTGTCACTATTCAGTGTCTCACATAGAATGAAGGCAGCCCTTAGCCCAGGATTGCCACAGGAGTTAAAAACAAGAAGCAGGCATGTTTGTGAGAACCATGTGAGCCAGTTGCTCCATGTCTCTCATCACATTTCCTCAGGTGTATGTTTTGAGGCTGAGGTGACATAACTCACAATACTGGACTCTCTGGGAACGCCTTTGAGAATGAGTCTAACCTTGGCAACCATCATGGGTTCTGTCTGCTCACATGCACACAAAATATAAAGTAAAACTTGACAGATGGAACCATCAGGAATGACACCAAGAGTGACTATTTTCTTAATCATCATATCTAGCCTGACCCAAATCTGTTCTGAAGTGGTAGATGACTAGTTAAGTGCATATGTGATATCCATGAACATACAGAACATTGTGTCAGTTGTGCCACTAATGACATTACTACTATCAGTTCCCACTCAAAGTTTGTACATTTTAACATGTCCATGAAAGAGACTACTACTGCACATGGTCATTTTAAGTATGTGAATAGCCATATTCATGCTAATAGTGCTCATGTAATCCAAGTCACGTATTCTTCAATGTCTGCATCTTAAGTCCTAATCAACATTTAGAGTAGTTTAGTATGGATCACATTACTATACAAATCTGCTCTTACCTTCTTTTAGGCCTCTTGTGTGGTCTTCCATTTCCCACTCACCCTCAATTTCTGTCTTATGTTTCTGGGACCTTTAATGGTCCTGACAGCAGCAGGCTCAGTGGCAAGCCACCACCCATTACTGCAAGCAACCTGGCACACTCATTTCAGCATCTAGATCCTTCCACCTCTATCTGGTAAACACTTCCACTCTTCCTAGACTGACTACCTTTATGTTGCCTTTCTGTGGTTGTCCTGTCTCTTCCTCGACATTCTAGCTTGCTCACCTCAGTAGCAGAGATATGTTTCTCTTTTTTTTTTTTTTTAAATGGTTTCCCCTCAATCTCTCTAACCCCTTCCTCTAGCCTTTTCTTTCCCAGAAATCCATTAGTAAATGAGGCAGAAAGCTGCCTCACAGTTACACACACCCATTCGGTTTTCTGTGTTGATGTGAGGCAGGGGTGTCAAACTCATTTTCACTGGGGCCCACACCAGCCTCGCAGTTGCCTTCATAGGGCCGAATGTAATTTTAGGACTGTATAAATGTAACATAGTTTGACACCTGTGATGTGAGGCAATTTTTGTAATGAATGTGTAACAGAGACTGTTGTTCTGTAGGTTTCTGAAATCATATAAGAGATTGTCTAGGATGACATATTACTCCCTTCTGAGGTAAGTGGTCTAGAACCATGATCAACACCTGTTGATTAAAGCAACTCTGGACACACCTAGGAAGCCCAGTTGAGCAGCATCTTTCTTTGCTGTGACCTTTTATTGCCATCTACACCCTCATTGTGAAAATTATTTCACAGCTATAGTAGCTAATTTCCTTTAACACTACCTTTTTTCTCTTTTAATTTCAAGGCTAGAGGCAAGATTTATAAAGCTGTAATTGCTAGGAGATGTTGATTTGGTATCTGAGTGGTTTTACAAAAGTGCCTGAAGGGTAGACATTGCAAAGCACAGCGCATAGTCCCTAGTCCAGTACCATGCGAAGCCTTTAAATCCACACACAGTTGCTCAGCTGCCCCAGAAGGCTGAGCTGTTGCCTGGAAGCAATGAAGCCCCCCTACATCACTACACAAACTTGGCTACACCAAAGCCTGACTTGTGCAGAGTCAGCTCAGAGTTGTCTTTGCATGTACAAATGTATCTGGACGTGACATTCTGCAGTGGTTTGAATGCCAGAAAACCAGTACAAAAGCATGCACTTTAAAGGCCATTCAGTAGTTCACAGAGTCTTGTGTGGTTTAAGGCCCCTGACTTGAAGATTACCTATCCTCATACCTCTATGTCCATGTTTAGATAAAAATATTATACTAATATACTTTTAGAAGCACAATATAAATGAAATGTTTCTCACTGATTCTCATCAGGGACAACTGTATCTGTGTCATTTCTACAGTAGCTTGCTTTGAGAAAGATAAATTCAGAGGCATTTTGAAGGGAAAATAACTCTAAGTCCATAGCACTAAAGCAGCCACATTCAGTTCAGCTGCTATGAGTCTTCAGTATCTATGGTGTTGCAACCGTAACAATCACCAAAAACTCCTGTAGAACTGACTTGTTTGAGTGGTACTGAATCACTGAGATGTTCAAATCAGGCCCCTCAAAAATAAACCGGTTTAATATGAGATAGCTGCACAACCTTTATTATGCAGAGATAATGAAACCAGCATATCCAAAGGCCACTCAGTTGTCTGCTTCTCCTAACACACTGAAAACTAACAGTTACTACATGAATACAGTGAAAGCCACACTAATTACTGCCTTAAAACAACCATTTACCTTCAGTGCCCTGATCTTACTTAAGAGACCATTTAAGTTATGCCCAAAATGTTTCTCTTCAACTTTAATAATGACACAAATAACAAATTTAAGACTTCTAATTAATAAGCATAGCTAATTGATAGCATTGTTCTTTATCAACATTGAATTTTACTTTCTCCCATGAACACATAAATACATTCACCTGTCTATGTCCCCATTTAAAATGAAGGGTGACTTAAGCGAAGTGTGGCAAAGTAACTCACCCAACTTGACCTACAGAAGCAGCAAGAGTTTGCAATGGAATCCAGATCCCCTACATCCCAGGCCAGCACTTTGCTTACAGAGCCACATTGTGAACATTTCCAATGAAACCTAGGGCAGATTAAGTTAGAATTTTTTTTTCCTTACAGCTCAGTCCCAGACATAAATTTATGCTACCAAAAAAAAAAAAAAACAAATTAAAAATTAGCTCTTTTTTTAGAATAAAAGTTGCTGTTAAAAATAGCTACAAATTCAAAATTGCGGGAGGATGGAATAGAGATAGAAATGTGCAGACATCTAAAGCCATCTACAGCTCAGTGGGGAAATACTTACAGTGTGGCTAGCTGAGTTATGCAAGATACCCCATATTGTCTTGTCTGGTGGAATTATCATTGCACAATTTGTGGTGGGGATCTACAAAACTGTAATTCTGACCTTTCAGGAAAGCAAAGCCATTAATACACAGCGCTGATTTACATGCTGCTCATCTTCCTCTCATGTGATCTTTGTTTTGACTCACCCAAAATATTGGTGTACCTCTTGCGTTTTTCCTTTGAAGTGATACCATAGCTTGCTGATGATTTTTAGTTATTTGCCTTTTTATGTTACTTCCTTCATTTTATACGTAATCTATTCCATGCATCAGCAAAGTGACCACACGTTTCCTTATACTGTTTAGGCTGGCGGTAAGGCAAGCTCATCTGAAAGTCTCTCCCTACACAGCCTGCTGGGAAGCATAGCGCTAAGAATAAAGATGATACATGATGTCTACACGTACTCATGATCCCAGTCTGATGACTTTTAAATGCTGCAGGGTATAATTTTAGAAGCACTGTAAATTTGTGTAAAATATGATACAGTAAGGACCTGTATCAGGGTTGCACACTGACTGCTTTGCATTGCTACTGAATTTAATGCTAGTGGTCTTTTGCAGCCTGGGAGTGAGCAACTGGCTCTCTTTTCAACTTTATCTTATATGAACACTAAGCAAGAAATACAAATCATATTGATCAGGATCACTGCAAAGAAAACATTATTTGCATCAATCTTGCCTCCTAGAGAGACCTTGAATCTTGTGCTTAGGTAATGAGAGGCAAGAGATTTATCTTCAGATAGCCTTGTCAGGTGGATTACAGTACTTTGACTGTTTTGACATTTGGAAATTAAAGCACAGGGAGACTCAGTTAATTAAAGTTATATAGAAATCCTAGCAGAAAAGGGATCACATTCCTTAACATCCTAGATATGAGGCCAGAGCGCTCGTTCCTGGTTACAGGTACTAGAAACAGACAAAAAAAGAGATGGTGACTGCTGATTAATGGCTTGATCCTCAGCAGAAGAATTAAATGCTGTGTTAGGATCATGTGCTCAAACCTCACAGCTATGGCTCATATTTGGGCTGAGTCAGTAAAAAAATTCCTGAAAGTTCATGTGTACTCACTGAACAAACATAAAAGACAGCAAAAAAGACAGCAGTGTTTTATAAACACCAATCTACTGCACAGTTGTTTACTGCATTAATACAATACCACATGCTGTTGTTAGGGTATCACTAAATCAGCTTCATGTAATACTTGAGATAGCATTTACAGATTTCACATCTAAAACTAAACTGCAGTTGGCACCCCAGCATGTGCAAAAAGTCTATCTTCCTGGGAAGATGTCCCTTCAGCCTTGATGCAGGTTGCTATTACAATGGTTTAATAAAGAGGTGACATAAAACATTACCACGTTTATATTTTTTCATCAGGTAGATTTTGAAAGCTGAAACTCCATTTTGGTGTGTGCAACAGTACACATACATCTCAAGACAGGGCCATTCTTTACAGTATTTTCAGCTAATAAGTAAGCACATCTGACAGCAAAGACAAGCAGACACCTTCTGACCCTTCAGCAATACAAAAGTATAGGAGTGCTTTTTGTAGTGACAGACCACAGAAACACAGGTATATCTAAACAGCACAGGAACACACATTCTTCTTTCTAGGACTAAAACCTACTTTCACAGATCTTAAAATGACAACATTTTCCTAATGTGAACATTTTATTCCTTTTATAAGATCTTCTTTTCCCATGTCTCAACCAAGTTTTACAGGGAGGGGAGTCTAGTGACTTCTGTGAAGTTTGTCTCAGTTTACAGCACTGTGAGAGAATTCAAACTTTTTCACCTACATTTCTTTCTGCTGCTTCATGGGAACACCGAATAGCTACATATTCTGAGATCAGTTAGATTACAGAATAGTCTAAGTGTTACAGAAGAGGCTGTGAACACATTCAAATAGACGGAGATGCTGTTAAATTTTTTCTTTTAAACAGGGAAAAAAAAAAAAGGCAATCTACTAAAAGTAACTTTGCAGGCTACATATTCTGATTCCCTCCAAAACTCCTCTCTAGTTTGAAAGTAAGTCAAACAGTACTGCATGGTTAAGCTGATATAGCATATTTTATTCATATTTAGCTCTAATGCTGGATCATTCTCAAGTTGTTTGCAAATACCCTTTGGTAACTGAATGAAAGTCTAACAGCTTCAGCATTTTTGTTGTAGACTACCCTGTTTGCGAAGGGTGTACTGCCTCTGGGCACAATGTGTAGGTTGTTGTGGTTTTTTGGTTTTGTTGGTTTTTTTCATTTTGTTTTTGGTTGGTTGGTGGGGTTTTTTTGTTGGTGGTTTTGGGTTTGTTTGTTTGTGTTTTTGTTTTTTTACAGGGAACTCCCAGACAAACCGCTGTCATGCATTTTGTAGTTCAGCTGTCTTTGAATTCCCAGCAAATCAGATGTGTCTCAAATATGTCAGATATGAGTAAGCACTGGGCTGGTGATCTGCATGCACACAGTAAATCCTGTATGCTTAATATCCACATGCATACATCAGCTGTGCAATTTGTGCACCGTAGGTCCAACATTAAGATTTACTGCCCCACAACACAGGGATGATCTTTCCAACTGCAGCAAATCCAGGGCACCTGCTTTCTCCACCACACCGGGCTTGGATTGCTCTTTCATTTGAAACATTATAAGGTAAATGAAAGCATCCATTGCTAAAGGGACAGCTCCAATTATTGTTGCATCCCTTGTGGTACTGCCTGCCTGGCTTTTTTGTTCTTCAGAAGCTGGTATTCCACCCTGAGTTATGTTTGTACAACTCCTATTCACTTAAAGGGAAAACAAACTGTTTTTCTATTGTCAGTATGGCTCCCTCCACTTGACGTATTGAGCAAAGACCATATCCACAATCAAGGACTAAGTTAGGAATTAAAAAAACTAAATTAAAATTTTAAAAAATAATAACAGAGACCTGAATTCAGGTCTGTCTGTTGTGTTGGACTTTAAAGTTATCTATTACTAGTATAGCTTAATGTTTTAACCATCAGAAAATACCAATAAATTTTGCCTCAAAGGCTGGCTAGAAAACCTCACAACTCTACTTTCCACAGAAAACTCCAGGTTTGAATTATTTTATTAAGCAAGGAAGAGAAGAAATCATGCAATTTAAAACACCATAGGAGAAACAAACAAACAAAAACAAAAACCCCCCACAAAACAACAAGCAAAACAAACAAACAAACCAAAACACCAACAACCCACAAACCAACAAACCAGGCACCAGTGCCAGGATGCCAGTTGTTTCTGAGTTCACAATATTATCTTAAAATACAGAATGCCAGTTGCCCAGCTGCCTGTTGTTGTCAACTCAAGATGTTAGTTTTTGGTGTACTTTTCCTATCCGCTCTAACCAAAGTTCCAATGTCTGCAATTTATTATTAATCGGAACAAACATAAGTAAACTACAGTAACAGTGTTGATTTATGCATGCTAGTAGACAGAACTACAAAGGCTGAAAGCAGTTACCGCCCTCAGCTGTTTGCACTGTTGCTTTTCATAAGATTGCTCCTGTAAAAGGAACAGTTGGACAGGACACACAGCCACTAGCTGGTTGCTGTTTAAAATTCAATAAACTCAATTAAAATTCACTGTAATTTACTCTCTAGTGCTTAGATACATATATTTTCTAAGTCATCGTACCCACTTCCCTTGCTTTATTGCTTCTTTATATACTTCTTTCAAATATACATCTTCTACAGACACTTTGTATCTGAAGCTTTCAAATAAATTCTATTATATTCTAGCATTATTACAGAAGCATACACAATCGAACACAAAGTAGCTGTTATAAGGCTGAGTAAGCTAAACCAAAACTCTTCACTGACTTTTTTAGAACTAACAGAAGTCTTAACTTTAGGTAGCTAGCTTTCCATTCATGCCTTATCAAACAGCCAAAACAGTCTTCATTTCAGTAATATAAGCAGATCTCAGAGGGGTTAGAATTTTTATACTTGCCCTTCAAGCATCAAGAGGACTTAAATACTCTGAACAGCAGCACCTGAGCTGTCTTGCCCATAAACCCAGCTGGGAGTTCTGCCTCAGGCCTCATTTATGCTGCTAGGAGCAGTGAGATTGGAGTTGCTCTAACAGGAAGATTGAGGGATGTGCAGACAGGTCTGTGTCCTCACTAACCAGCCCTCTGTGATGTTGAAATAGCGGTGTTTTCTGCTGCATAATGACCACCAAACAAGGTAAGTTAGAGTCAGCTCTGATGGCAAAGGAGCAAGTCAGAAGGGGATGTGCTGGGTACCCGCCCTGGCAGGGGCTGGGTGCCCAGGCCTGAGCTCACCTGCAAGATGCCCCAGGCTGTAATGAAAGCTGTTGCCATCCCAGACAGAGAGATGGCACCCAAAAGATTGAGAAAAGGGAGCCAGGATAAATGGCTTATTGTGTAAAAAACAGGTATGGGTTTAAACCTGAGCATTACAAGGACTGAATGATCTGTGTTGCTGGAGAAGCTGGCTGTGTGTCCCCTACCAGAAAAATGGAACAGGCTGCCCAGGGAGGCTGTGGAGTCTCCTTCTCTGGAGACATTCAAAACCCACCTGGACACATTCCTGTGTAGCCTCATCCAGGTGTTCCTGCTCCGGCAGGGGGATTGGACTAGATGATCTTTTGAGATCCCTTCCAATCCCTAACATTCTGTATTTCCTTACTCTCTCTCACCCTCCCGATGCATTGTGCTGGGGTTCACTGCAAGGACAGCAATGACTACACCTGACAGCTGCTGCTCAAGCCCCTCTCTCGCACATCTCCCCAGCCGGCTGCCTGCCTTGAGGCCGGGCCTTGGCGCTGCTGCAGCACCGCAGAGCACCGTACTGCAGGCTGAGCTCTGAGGTGAAATTGAGGAAGGCAGGTCCTTCTCCTGCCCTCTGCCCAAGCGGGCTGCGGCCCCAGCACGGTGTGCGTGAAGAGGCCCGGCCGCGAAGGAGAGGTGCTGAGGGGCGGACAAGCCCGGCAGGGAGGGCAACCCAGAAGGGGCTGCAGCGGCCCAGCAGTTACCGGCCGTTGGCACCGCGCGCTGCGGCTGCCGCGCATGACATCACCGCGCGCGGGGCCCATGCGCCGCCGGGCGCGCGCCCCCTCCCCGTGCGTGCGTGGGGGCGTGCCGGGGCAGGGGCTGCCGCGCCCGCCGCCGCTCGCCCGTCCTCCCGCCCGCCGGAGCGCCTGCGGCCCCCGCACCTCGCACCCCTCCCTCCCCAGCCCCCGCTCCGCGTCCGGCAGGGAACAGGATGGCGGAGAGTGAGGCCGAGACCCCCAGCACGCCCGGGGAGTTCGAGAGCAAGTACTTCGAGTACAATGGGGTGCGGCTGCCGCCCTTCTGCCGGGGGAAGATGGAGGAGATCGCCAATTTCCCGGTGAGGGACAGCGACGTCTGGATTGTCACCTACCCCAAATCAGGTAGGTAGGCGGGCGGGCTCTCCTCTCTCCCTCCCTCCCTTCCTTCCCCGCTGGGTGTGGATGGGTGGCGGGAGCGGCTTCCCCTCTTCCCCGCTCACAGGGTGGCCGGCCTGGGGAGGGGCCGGAGGCGCCCCTCGGCCCCGACCCCGCGGCAGCCGGCCCTGCCCGGCGGGCGGTGCGCAGCGGCCGCCCATGCCCCCGCGGGAGGCCGGGGCGAGGCCGGCGCTCTGCCGCCACGGGCGTCTGCGGGGAGGGGGGCTGCCCTGCCGGCCGGGGGTTCCTGAGGCACCTCAGAGCTGAGGGGAGCGCACGGCCCCGGGTCGCGGGCACCTCCCTGCCCTCGGGGGTGTCCACCGGGTTTAAATGCCAGCCAGCGGCGGGTGTTGCTGCCGGTGGTCCTCGCCTCGGTGGTCCCGGTGCCCGCCAGCCGAACTACTTGGGAAGAGAGGCGCTTCTCCAGGCAACGGATATCTCGCTCTTCTGTGTTAAAACATGGGGATGTATAGCGTGCACGCAGATTTCTGATGTGACAAGCAGGTTTACTGTCGGCTCCGCAGACCTCCGTGTTGTGCTCCCGAGACGGCTGCCCAGATCGTTCTGGGAGAACATGTGCTCCAAGTACATTCTTGCTGCACTGTCTGAATTACCAGGAATATCTCCTGCTAGCAGCACCAGTGTGCATTTCTCCAGTAGATGCATCCTGTGGCTGTTTTATACCATTTGAGTGTCTGCTTTTAATATCCTGTTTCTTGATTTCTTATCGTCTCCATTTCCAGGTGAAAATGTTTGAAGAGAATTAACACAGATAAAAAATTGCTGCCTGCAAAGAGGCAGACAACATGGTAGCTTTGTAACCCACCTGATAAAACCAGAACTGAACATGGATGGATAGGCTCTTTTCTTGAGTGACTTTTTTCCTGGCAATAAGATGATCTCTTTCTAGAAAATTCAGAGTCCACTGGAGATCATAGCTGTTAGCTCTGTAAATACCCTTGTAAAATGATGTTTCATTATTGTAGGTTTCTCACTTATTTTGTAAGGCCAACGTCTTTCTGTTTCTTGGTGTGCAGTTTCAAGCATATAGACATTTTCTACAATGTGACATCTATTAAGTTATCATTTCTTAAACAGTTTTAAAAATTTGTGTTCACATTTTTGTGGTATTTTGATACTAGTGATGCTGTTAAAGACCAGCTAGAGCTTGATAGAGGCATAGGTTAGATAAGGGATATTACGTAGACTGATTACCCCCAAAATTCTAGGGTTAGAAGCAGACAGCTGCATCTTATTGTTCTTTTAAACTGTTTTCTTAAAGATTTACAGGATGCAGCAAGAATGCTATTTAATCCTTTCAGTTTTGCAAATCTGAGTTTACAATGTTCTTGTGTTAGTATAGCACCCCAGCTTCATATTCGTGGATTGTTACATATCCTCAGCTAACCTCTGTTTCCAACAGCCAAGCACAATATAACTAACACATCAGCTGGCAGTAGCTTAGTTTTGATGGCTATACAGTTGGCCATGGAAAGCTAGCCTGCATAATCATATTTAATTTGCTATTATTTTGTGAGTATAGCAACATCATATTAGGTCTCTTGGGGCCCCAGCTGAGGCCAGTCACAGGGAACTCTCCACTTAAAAAGTTAGTAGCAGTGCTTACTGTAAGTGGATTTACTAACAATGTGTAAGAAGGAAAAGGAAGGTTGAGAGCTGGGGCAATAAAACTGAAGGCAGAGTGTTGTGTGGAGGAGCTGGGGGAATAGCCTTGGGATAAAAGTAGTATTTTACTTGCCAGGAAAGAGAATATTTAGGTCTTGAGGAATCTGATGTCCTTGTCATGAGAGTAGGCTCTAGACAATAATAATAATGTCTGCAAGCTTGACCTTCAGGTTGCCTGATGTTTACTGACACCCTTGGAATTTGTTTTGTCAGCTGATCCTGTGTGGCTTACAGCTCGCTGCCTTATTTAGGGCTTCTGAATGAATTATCAAAGGCTCTGCTGACTAGGGACAGGCATGTCAGTAGAAATTAGGCTGTCCTAATATTCTTTCCACTGATTTAGCCAAGGTCATGTAGGAAGTCTACAGCAAAGCCAGAAATTGAATCCAGAACCCCAAGCTTCTCTGCATTACCTTAACTTCGTCTTCTTGTCTCTCAGTAGCATTGACAAAGACTTTTCTGTTTACTGGAACTAATCAGAATTTTCATAATATTGCTGTAATCAAAAAAGTAGGTTTACAAAACAGATTTCATGGACAAATAGAATTATTTGGGGTGAAATACTTTGGGTCTTTTTGGTGATATTTAATGTTAAAACATGGTTGGGATCACTTGTCTATTCTAATGAAATACATTTGAACAAAATTTCAGTAATATTTTTGACAACAGAATTTTGGGAAAAGAAAAATGCATTGATGTCAGATAGGTTCAATGGAAAAAAAATTGTTGTTCTTAAGGAAAGCAGTTTTGTTCAGTGTTTCACCAGCCCTCCATCTGCTCAAATTGTGGAAGATATACAAACAAGACCTTCTGCTGGATGTGTGAGAGGCCAGAGCTTCTCGCTCTTACTGAGCCTTATGCTGCATTCTAATAGCAGAACGCTGCATTGGTTGCTGTTGACCATATGTTGGTTTATCTGGCAAAGAAAATACACAAGTGACTTACAGGGTCAGGACTGCTTCAGTAATCCTAGGGACTGGTCAAGTAATATGTATACCGTTTTGAAGACATACTCTACAAGACTATATGATACAGCTCCAAACATAAGTAATGCAGATAGTGCTTGGAAATAGTTATGGATATTGTTAAGTTGGGAATGACCCAGGAAAACGTTGGTCCAATAATGGTTGAAAATTGAATGTACCAGTGGCCTTACTGGGAATAATGTAATAAGCCTAATGGAAAATGAATCTGCTTTAATGTTATTTCCACTAATAGATGCCTAAATAATGATACTCCTTATATATTTAATTATTCTTAACACCTGTGTCCAGTCAATGGTAACAGCTTTTGGGAGCTGCTGGAGTAGAAGCTTATGCCTAAAACCCAAAGACTCATTTAGACATGCAAATATGTGGGGGTGCATATATGCTTGTACATATCTATACAGTAGAGCTGTAATTACAGAAAACATTTTTATCATGATGCGTAACTTAAGATCAGGTGTACTTCTACTCTTGTAGAAATGACAATTTTCATCTTTCATGTAACTTCATAGTATAGAATGGGCAGGCTGAATCGGACACACTAAGATCTACAGTAGTTGCCAATGTAAAATGGAATACCATTCTCTAGAGCATTAAATAATTGGAGCTCACACAACGTATTCCTTCACAAATAAGTTACAGATTAAATGTTCAAGTGAAACAACGTGCGTTTGTCACAGCTTTCCTTGAACCCTCTCATACTGTGGGCTTTTAGTACCCTAGTTGAAAATTAAAACTCTTCTCTATGAACTTAAACTACAGAATTAATGAAATAAGCAAATTCTTTCATGGTGTTTCCTCAGTCACTGTGCTAAGGGCTAGATTAACTGTTTGTTAAGGTCAATTATTTTAATGGAATTCAATCAGTCCCCAAAGTATAGTATTGAGTCCAGGTTCACTTAGTATTTTGCTATGTCTTAGGATGATAACCCCTGACTGTACATGATCTGTCCATTTGCTTTACTCATAAGTGGTACACAGTAGCTCTCTTAATACCATCTTGTATCTCTTCTAAATGAATGTGCATTTTGCATTCTTGGGTCAAAGCCCACAAATTAATGCTTTTTGCAAAATTGGTAATTTGAGAAAGCGAGCTATTTACATTAATAATGAAGCTGTCTCTCCCATGCTGAGTATTTTGCCAAATAATTTCTGCGTTCTGTGTGGGAAAATGTCATTTGTTGGGCAAACACCAGCTTCAAGTCCGTAATTCTTGCGTTTAGCACCAGACAACAGGTCAGAAGAGCAAGTGCTGGGTGTGGCCTTTACCTATCTAAAGGTGAATTTTTTTTTTTATAGGTAGCATTTTGAATTTTCCTTGCAGCATTGTATTTTTATAACTATCTATTAGCTTGTAGGGAATATAATGGCTGACTCTAGGCCTTTGGCTTAACGAAGTGCCAAAAGTAAATTTGCAGATCAGTTGAAGGACAGTTTTCCTGTATGTACATTCATTGAATTCTCCTTTTTCAGATTCTTTAACACTTACCTCCAACGTTGTATGAAGTCGACCAGGGAAATTCAAATTGAGTTATCCATTATTTTATTTGCTTAAAAGATTCTGTATGTACAGAAGGAGGTCATGCTTCTCAATGTATCTGTTAGTAAAGTACATTGCACACGTTGTGGGTTTTCTGTTTCTTCTCGTTCTGTGTGCCTCTCCCACTGCATGCATACCACTCTTTTATTATCCTTTTCTATTTCCAGTGCTACCAAATGGAACACCACCTCTTGCTGGGACACTAGTAAGTCCCAGTCCCATCCCTGGCTGACGGGAGGAGCTCTGATATGATTCCGGCCTTCTCCTTTCTCTGACACATGTCAGGGGCTGTGTCTGCAGTCTTCCATGGCCCATTGCCCTCATACTATAATCCCTGTCAGTCTTTGCTTGCCAGGGACACTGTGTGCCCCGGGCTTTCTTCTGTTACGGGGAAACAGTTGTTTGATCCATTGGCCATTACAGCAGTGACAATCACAGCTGCTGGGCTCTGAACCAGATACAAGACTGTACGATGTAAACCCCACTTCTCTTGTTTGTTTCTTCACTTGAGTTAATAGACTTCTGCTCATCAACATCTAGAATATTCTTTGGGTCAGACTCAGCACTCAAAAGTTATTACACTTTGGCAAAGTGAGGCTTGAACCATTGGGGATGTAGACACGTGCTTTTTCTTTGTTTGTGAAAATGGTTTAAGGATTTCTTATTTCTGGCCTTTTGTTTCTTCCCCTACATCTTCCAATCAATCTTAGCTGTCTATGGGACCATGTTATAAAAATGTATTGGCAAAACGTCTCAATCTAAGAAATACACCATAAAGAAAATGCACAAAGTGACTATGCCTTGTGTGAAATCTTCCTTTGTTTGTCTTGTGCAATCCTGCACTTCACATTTTCCCCAGATCATAAAAATCTCTTGGCAGGGATGTTATATTTACCGTCAAGGTTGGTTTGTGGTTCTTTAAGCATTAATGTACTGCACCCTTATTATTTAATATAAAGAGTATTACCACTGGACTAAAATTACGTGGCAACACATGACCTGTGCTTGCAGGGATGTCCTGCAGTCTGTGGACATCTAACCGACCTGCTGACATATCTGCAGTTACCTGCTGTAGCAACCAGTTAGTAGGGGACAGGTCAGCACAGAGCTACGTCAGTTGAGTATTATGCCAGGGTATCACTGTGCCTGTGTCCCCTGTTGCCTGCCTGTGGGCAGACCCCACTTATGGCTTGGTAAAATGTTCTTTTTGGTGCTGTGGCTTGCTGCCTAACTGGCTAACGTGTCCTAGTAGCCTCTACATGATGTGAAAGACTGAAAAGCCTAAGTACAAGGGGTCCAGTTCTTCCTACCTACCCGAATATACACAGGTCCAACACCGCTGACAGTCCTGATTTGCACAGTCATCAGTGAGAGGAGAACCAGGGTGAAAGTTTACCCCAGAATGTACCCAAGCTGGAGGAGTTTCTAGGCTGGGGGGTGTCAGACACAGTGTTGTGAAGCAGCTGTGGTGGATTGCAGGGGTTTACCCTTGTAGTGGTGGGTCTTAGATGGTCTTATGCCATTGTAGCTAAGGCTCCTCAGGGAACATGAGCATCCACATGGATGTTTGTGTGTTAAATCAGTTGACTTGCCTTAATTTCCAATGTTCTCCTGTGGAACTCCTTCCAAGAGTTTTGTTGGTGTTATTTTCTAACAACAGCGTTGCAATGGCAAAAGAGACAGATTCTGCTGTTCTGCATTTATGGTCCTGTTCTATTTGCAGGATCTTTGTGTGTTGAGCTTGATTCATTTTCAGTTAAAGAATGAATGCACATGTTACTGGCCCAGAGGCATGCCTCAAGAAATCATGAGGTTGGCCCCAAAACCAAGAGGTTTTTATACAAAATACATGTAGGATTCTTTTCCTTTGACCTCTGTTGTTTTGTTTTTTTTTTAAGGCAATATTATGCACACTTACAAGCTCTTCCTTGTTACATGGAATGATAGGAAACCTCAGTTAGTTTCATGAATGTGGATGGACTTTAGTTAATGTCTTTAAAATCAGAATATGGTATTTAACTTTTTTACAATAAAATCACAGTTGCTTGGTTTATCTTAAGTAATTTTTAAAGCTCAGACATAATTCTATTTTAATGCTATATGAATGTGCATCCATTCACATGCCAACTGGCCAGAAAGAACAAATTATTTAGGCAAACAAAAAGGGAACAACAAACTGCATTAAGTTATGGAGATATGTTTTATGAGCTGTTCTTTAGGGATTGATGTACAGGGTCCATATTTGAATCTGATTTCATGCTCTTGGTGACTGAAGTCATGTTCCCTCCACTAATTAGAAGGGTAAATACTATGCTGCTTAAATTCACTCAATTGAATCACAGAATACCAGGTTGGAAGGGGCCACAAGGATCATGTGATCCAACCTTTCTTGGCAAAAGCACATTCTAGACAAGCTGGCCCAACATGCTGTCCAGCTGAACGTTAAGAGCGTCCAGTGCTGGGGAATCCACCTCTTCCCTGGGGAGATTATTCCAATGGCTGATTGTTCTCATCCTGAAAAATTTCCCAGTTGTGTCTAGTTGGAATTTCCCCAGGAGTAACTTGTACCCATTGCCCCTCATCTTTTCCATGTGACTTCTTGTAAAAAGGGAGTGTCCATCTTCTTTGTAGCCACTCTTTAAATACTGGAACATGATGATGAGGTCTCTCTTAAGCCTTCTTTTCTCAAGACTGAACAAGCCCAGTTCTCTCAGCCTTTCCTCATATGGCTGCTTCCCAGTCCTTTGGTCATCTTCGTGGCCCTTCTCTGGACCCTCTCCAGTCCGTCTGCATCTATTTTGAATAGCAGGGACAAAAACTGTACAAAGTGTTCCAGATGTGGCCTAACAAGCGCTGAGTAGAGTGGGACCACTCAGGTGCAGAAAGTAACACCTGCAGACAAGTGTTTGTGGACATTAGGGCTGCTGGGTTCCTGTGCTTTGAGAGTCCTTTTGAAATGAGTCTATCTTTTGTTTTATTTATGAATAGCTCAAAATACCTTCTGGTATTGACTCAGTGTTAAATACTGCCAGGCAAAGAAATGATAAATATAAACATCAAATAATAAGTAATTGAAGACAATGTTAACTTTGCCACTGGTGCATTTAACTTTATTTCAGTGGGAGCAGGATTAAATGGGTCCTTACATGCCTCAAACAGGAAATAAAGGTGGGGAAGAAAAATCTGTTGTTAAGGAACACTCGTTTTTGTTATCTGTCTAGCAGTGTTTCTCTCCTGAGCCTTTTATCAAACCAGTGAAGAGATGTTACTAGAGACAGAACAAATTGTTCAGAACAGGAAGAATTCTCCAGCTACCTAATAGGTTGCACCAGGTCTTTTGCAAATGTAGCGTAATTGCTTCCCAGCTGTGAAGTAGTGCAAAACTCAAGCAACTTGCTTTCTGAAAGCAGGCCCAGGATGTAATTAAAAAAAAATAGCCTCTGTAAAAGGTGTATTCTGGACATGAGAAGTCACTTTTGACTGGATTAGATGATAATGACCTCAAACACTAAAGAATTAGAAAATGATGCAAATTGACCAAGCCCAACAGCTGGTCATTCTCATTTCATGTTAATGTTCATCTTTCATAGTGAAGATAGTAATGAAAGGAAGCAAAATGCATGAACATCAGACTGATTTAGATTAAGCACACATAATTTTTCATTCTTATTATGCAGTCTTTTATTAAGTGGAGACTTTTCTCTTATTGGGTACAGTAGGGATTCATACAGCCCATACTGAGGGGAAGGAACTACTGCCTGTGTTGTCCCATCCGTGTTGCTTTAGAAGTGATGCAAGATTTGGTACACTGGATGTGTGATGTGACTTTTTGACTAGAGATTCTGTGACCTTGGATAAGTCTTTGAATCTTTTTGTCTACATTTTCCACTGGAGGCGTGTGAAGGTATCTGTTGCCTACCAGAATTTTTCATGTATAATGACAAGAAATTATCTTGGTCAAAGGGTGACTATATTTTTATAGAGAAACTAGCAATTTATGACTTTGAAATGGAATTAAGTATCTAGGTATTAAAGCTGGGCACATAATGCTAATATGTAGGGATATGTTTTTCCCCTTAGTTAGATGGAGCAATTAACAGAGGATTAATAATATGAAGCACCCAGCATCTCATCACTGACCCTGTTTGGAGTTTCTAGAACGTCTTGGACAATCCAGGAAGGTGGGGCACAAGAGCTGAAATAATTGTGGTTCTGTACACCAAAGTCTTTTACAGACTTTTACAAAAGAAATAAACCATTTATGTCATGTGTTAATCCTGTAATACATTGCAGATTCAGAAGCAAGTGAAGTGTTTCTGCTGTGTGCAGAGAAGACAACATAGCAGAGGAAACCGTCCATTATTATAACATCTCAGGCAAACTGGGCTGTAGGCTTAGAAAAGCTACTGCGAGGGGAGTGAAGGGGTACTGAGGAACATCAGGAAGGAAGAATGTCACATGGCTGAAAGTGCGTAGAGCAGGTTTAGCTAGTTAGGTCTGAGGCAGTGACTGAGACCTTAAGGGTTTAAAAGTAAAAAGAAGAGCACTAGAGAAACAACTGAGGAGGGATTTTTGTCACTAAGTGACAAAATCTATCTATAATTTGAAGAATGCAAGCTGATTTAATGTGCTTTTATCCACTTGCTGTTTATAGTACAGGATATGAAGGCTATCATCCCTTCTAAGGTGTCAAGTTCTAGATGATGTATAGTGACATTAGATCACTTTATAGGATATAGACAATGGTGCTGAATTAGCCTTTCACTGCATGAGTAATAAATTCATAAAAGCTGACAGAATGTGACAAGCATGAAGCAGGTGAGATGAGAATAGTGTTCAGCAGATACACACAGACTATACATGTGGTGTCCTGTTGTTGCAAGGCAATCATAAACCCAGGTTAACCCTCCAGTTAAAAGCCTGTTTACTGCTGATTAGGGTTGCCAAAGTGGCACAGAACAGCTAGAGGCATTGCTAAAATTGGCTTGCTCTTTGCATATATAGCTGAAGTGCACATTAGTAATGATCAATGTCAGTGCTACTATTGGATCACCGGTGCTTTCTATCAGAAATAGTGTGTTCTTTTCAAGGATTTTGCTGCAATACTGAGAAAACCCATGGTGATATAGATTGGCTGATCCCCTCTTATACTCCCAATTAGATCTATTTCTGTTTCTAATTCTGAAAAGCAGCAGTAGAGATAGAATAGAAATGGCTTTAATTTGCCTAAAACTGCAATTCAGCAGACAGAGGGAATGACTGTGTGCTAAATATGAGTGGAGGCATAGGTACCTTGCGAAGAATGGTTTTGCTTAGGGCAGCTATAATTTGAGGGGGATTTTGTTTGAGACAAAATGCTTTACTCCCTGACCTTAGGCAACCAACAGCTGACTAAACAGACTGCCTAGTTTCATGCATAGAGTGTAAATAATGTTTCTTGAAATTTTGAAACAAATTCGGTGGGTTTGAATGTATAACTCTTATCTGCAGTGGTTTCACACAATGCTATTGCTGTTTTGTCTTCTTGCAGTTTAATTGCCTAATACACACAAATGAACATTAATGTGTAGGCAGGTTTTGCCTAACAATTTTCCTGGAAGAGGCTGAAACTGAAGCATAGGATTGCATTTTGAGTAGTGACAGACTCCCACTGAAGTACACTTAGCAAATGGGGAGAGAAACATGTTCTCATCAATGGGTGTGAGAACTACCTCAACACTGGTTTCAAATGCAAGTGCCCTCTTGTCTCCTGTCTTCTGATTCTATAATATTTGAGTCAGCAGAGCTCACTATGAGGCTCTGCATTCAGCCACAGACCATATTATGACTCTGTGGAACACAACACATAGAAATCAGTGGTGCTAAGGGTAACTGTGTACTTCTCTTCAACATAATGAAGTCCTTGAAAGTGATTTTAAAGAACAATGACTTGTCATTACAGTAAAGTTCTTTTCTGCATTGTTATCTTGGGTACAGCGTTATGTCACCTGTATGAAAATGAATGGAAATTAGACACAGGTAGGCGGAACTTTCTGTTGGAGATTGAGTTCCTGCTGGGTTAAGGTATGGTGCAATTTGGGCATGTTTTTGATATAGGCTCTAAAAGGTTAGGAGAGTGGGTCTGCCAGAGGAAGCTGGGGGGGCAGGATACAACTGAGGTGAGATTGGGGTATGTGTGCCCCAGAGTGGAGGTGAAATTTGGAAATTTGCTAAGACACCTTTTGCCCATTGCTGTCAGGAGGTAGCATTGTTAGTTTACTTGGCCAAAGTTTGACAGATAATTTTCAGATATTTGAGACAGAATCTGCCCTGTAGCATGTGTTAGCCCACAAAGGTACCCTTCCTCCATGAATTGCTGTCCTGCTGCCCAACCCTTTGGTGTGACTACATGATCCTACGTGCTCACCCTATTGTCATGAAAGGCATGGTGTCTCTGAATTGGGTCGTGAGGATGTCCATCAAAGGGAGGACCCGTGGGAGAGAAGGTAGCAACTGAATGTAGGGAGTTGAATTTGGATGTGGTCAACCTTGAATAAGTGTAGGAAGGACGAAAAGGGATGTCATTCTGTCAGGTAGGTGATAAGGGGGCAGGCAGGCTTATCTATTATTTTTACGTTCCTGACGTTATACTGTACTTTTTTTTTTCTTTTTTTTTTTTTTTCTTTTTTTTTTGGCATGATAGGTGGTGTGCTCTGTTATACCATGGGGGCATGTTTGGTTGATAAGTAGAAACTGAGAGAAATAATCCAAGAGTATGGGTAGATGCCCTCTTTTAAAAGCATCTATGCTAGTGCAGGATGCTTAGCCTGCTGATTGTCATTTCTCTTAAAGAACAACCTGCAGAGTACTCAAGGTAAATGCATTCTAGTTTGTCACAGGCAAAATTTGCTAGGTGAGTTGGTGCCAAGAATAAAAACTCCTTAAGCTTACTTGGCTGATTTAACTTTAAGTGAATTGGAGTAACTTCATACGAACAGCTTCATTGGCAATGGCATCTGGTGCAGACACAGTGGACGTATTTTACCAGCCCAGCTAAAGCTTAAAGAGAAGAGTAAAATACTTTTCCCTTTGAATATCTGATACCAATAAATATCAGTTACCAACCAGTGTCAGCTGTCAGTGAAGGACTTGTAACAAAATCTGGGACACCTAGATATGATGAAATCATGGATGTCGTGATGGGCTTGAGGACATGAATCATGAGGAGAGGAAATGGCCTCAAGTTGTACCAGAGAAGATTCAGATTGGATATTAGGAAAAATTTCTTCACGGAAAAGGTTATGAAGTGCTGGAACAGGCTGCCCAGGGAAGTGGTTGAGTCACCATCTCTGGAGGTGTTTATAAGACACATAGATGAGGTTCTTAGGGACATAGTTTGTTGACAGTGTGAGGTTAACAGTTGGACTTGATGATCTTGAGGGTCTCTTCCAACCAAAATGATTCTACGATTTATCAATTGGAAGGCAAATAAAGACAAACTGGTGCCTTGTCATTTTTAATCCCTAGATTTTGAGCAATCTGTGGACCTGACTCATTAAGGCTGTTAGTATACCACTTACTTAGTCTTCGCTGCAGAGCATGTGAGGATGTTGTGGCTTATTGAGAGGGATAGAAAAGAAATACTTTTGCTCCAGCTGTCTTCAACAAGAGGTCTTTGCCTTGTGGATCTCTGTCTTCTGGGACAGATAAGGGTAGCCACAGGTTAGATTCAGTGATTAGGGAGTACATGACTCTTCAACTATTCTGAATTCTAAAGTAGGCACCATAGACCATGCAGTTACCTGCTTCACCATGGCTACGCTAGTAAACATAAGTATGACAGAGGCTCTGTCAGGCTGTCATCCATGCTATTTCCTTGCTAGCACATTCCCTGATGGTTTTGCTCTCCCCTGGTGCATTCCCCAGCATGGTGTGGGAGATAGGTGGAGCTGGGGACTCTTCCCAGGAAGCTGTGGATGAAGCTGCCTTGCTCTGGGGAAATTGATTTCTGTGAATGTGGGTTTGGCTGTCCCGCTTGTCCTCCCAGAGAACAGGCCCTGGTGTGTTGTATTTACTAGTGTTACTCCAGCATTAGGATCTAGCATGCTCAAGTGTCAGGAGGCCTTCTTTTCTAAGCTGCTGCGGTTGGCATTAGATGGGAAACATGCTTCATCGCCTGTCTTGCTTTGTGGAAGTAGAGATGCCTCAACCGTTGGTGCCTGGGCTGAGATGTATTGTGGTCGATTCTGCACTTTTCATCCTGTCCTCTATTGAGTAGATAGTGTGCTAATGTACAGTTAGGACTCGGGCAATTTTTTAAAAAAGTACTAATGCATTAGCCAAAAATAACACTGTTTTGTAACCTGTTTATTAAAGCAGAGCTTTAGGATACTGTATTACAAATAATAGTAATAATTCTGTGGATGATACATGTGTGTACACAGTTAAGGGACAACTTTTTTACCGAACAGAATATACATTTTAGTTCTGAATTGAATATGGTTTTCTTAGTTTGCTGGGTACAGCCTCTGGTGAAACACATTTGAAACACAGCTCAAACCTAATGGACCTACTGCTGTGTTCTCTGATGTAAGACTAGTGAAAGGCAAGCAGAATTTAGCTTTTCAGTTTAGTTTTAAAAGCCAGTAGCTGCAAGTGAAAACTAAATGGATTAATAAGTCTAAAAAGCCAAGATCTTGCTTATTGAATGTTACTGGAAATCGTGCAGTTAACATTTGTTTTAAATCCAATCTCACTTAAGCTGTTGCCATCAGTTTCAAAAGATCTAGATTCATTTTCCTCATGTTCCACAGAATCCCTTGACAGGTCACTATTGAACTTGCAGGCATTTAGGCCATGTAAAAGGAGCTTAATTTTAGATGATGAGTATTCAGTCCTTTCTGAAAATTTGGCCCTCATACATATTTAATTAGGCAGTCAAAAATATTGACAATATAACATAATAATTTCAGCATTTATTCTGAATCCCCCATATCATCTAGGTACAAAAGAATTGGAAAATGCGGTATCAAGGTGTATACGTTATTTTTATTATTAAAACCCTAATTGCTAATGAAATTCCCTATTCTTAAGCCAGCTGGAATTCCAGGGTATAGAACTACAACTTAGAGACCTCAAGAGGAGATATTTTTATGGTTTGGAAATTGTTTTAATGGAAAAATCTAATTTTCCCTCCACTATTGCGGGATGAAGATGAATCTGTCATATTTACCTGGAGATATACACTGAAATTGGTGAGAGGGGAATGAGCCTGCAGGCAATTAGAGGAGCTATGTGGGGAATCACTTTACAGCGCTTGCTAGGCCAATCTGACAGCTTTAGCAGCCCACATTTTTAATGAGCACTTATCTACTGATGCTATAAAAAAACAAAAAAGAGTTGTAATGGGTCCATTGCATTGTATTAGCTGAAAATTGATTGAAGTGCAGCAAATTGGGAGTGCTGGAAGACTGTTAATACTAACATTAGTATTTATTTATTTTTCCACATGGTTTCCAAACAATGGGTGAATAAAAGGAGCATACCAAAGATCTTTGCAACCTTGAGCTGTAGGTTTGTCCCATGTTAGCTGATATGGGTATATTTATGATATAAACTACATTAGAAAGCACGTAGGGAAGTGAAGTTTCACAGGAAACGTTATGTTTTTATATCTGCCACTTCACTTTGAACAAATCTGTGAGGTTCAGTGGCTTCATGGCAGTGTGCCAGTGGCCGGGAAGTAGTGAGAGGAGTCAGGGAACAGCTGCACTAAAGATTATTTCTTCCTCCTGCAGAGTCTAAATTTGATGTCAAAAGGCATCTAATGCATAGAAACAGAAAGGAGTAGATGTGGTGTTTCAAAGTTTCAGCTGTCTTACTGTGCTGCCTGGCTTCTGCTGCAGCAGTTACTCTTGCTGATAAGCAGAGACAACATCACCATGAACTGACTTTGCCATTGTTGCTGAGGCTTTGGCCATGAAAAAGGGTACAAATGGAGACTTCCCATTCATCGTGGACTGCTGAAGGGGTGATAGGATTCTTAACGAGTCCTGATTTCTCTGCATCGTTAGGCATCACGGAAAAGGACAGTGCAGTCCAACTAGCGGACTTTCAAACTGCTGTCATTGGGCCGTTTTTATACATACTCTTATGCAAAGTAGAAATGCAGGTTCACAGATAATTTTAAAGGCTGTCCTAAAACCCTGCAAATTCTGGCAGTAGCTTATCACCATTGTTTCCCATCCTGTCTTTTCCCAGATACTATGCAATAAACTGGAACACTCTTTTCTCCTGGGGTGTTGTATTGACATAACACAGGAGCTTGTCAGGGAAGAGCATTTCTCAGGTACGGTGCACCGACGTTCCTCAGATGCTGCCTGGCTGCATTTCAGTAGGAGATGGATAAATGTAAATGAATTCCACACCTGTTTTGGCAATATGACCTTGGAGGTAGCAGGGCCAGCAGTCTTCCTCCAGGATGAAACGTGGATCTGCTGCAACTGGAAGTAGGAGGGATAGAATTGCACGGTGCTTAGGAATGTTTAATCTGGTGCCTCATGCCCAAAGGCTGACCAATTAATTCTGGTTGGACTTTTCCTGTACCATCTCAAGCGAAGCATGCGCATACATGCGCATCCACAAGGAGAAAACTGCATAAAATACTAGAGATGCACAAGATCCACTGGTTGTCTGCAAGAAGGGCCTTGGCTTCATATGCATACATGATGACTTTTCCATTTAGTGACCTAATCCTTTAATTTCACTTTAAAAGTAACCCTAAAGCAACAATAAATAGTTGTTGGCAGCCAGGCCAGAAATTTAGGGAGTATAAAGATAAGTTCTGCACCTTTTTTTTTTTCTTCCTTCATCTTTTTCTGCTCTCCAACAAGTGCTATCGTTGTCCCTTTTACTAAGAAAATTTCTGTGGCATTTAGATTTGGCCAAGTTTTGTGATAGACTGGGTTTATTGGAGGTTATTCCCATAATCTCCTTTGAAAAATCTCAGTTTCAGCAATTTACTCTAGCTTCCACCAAATGGTTGTTCTTGCACATCTCCACAGACATGAGTCTAAGTCGGTTGGTTGAAATGGCCAGTTTCTGTGCACTTTATGCATAGATAGGGAATCAGGGGCTACAGCAGAAGACTTGCATTCACCTCCCACAATGGCAAATTTAATAAATTCTGCTAGCCCTAGTCTAGGCCCGGACCTGTCATCACATGCATAGGTACAGTATACCAGTTTGATTGGCTTTACAGCCATCTGTTGTTCCCAGGGGCTAGAAAATCTTACCTTAGCAGCTAGGTCTGGAATTTGGGTTGCCATTCGTGTATTGCTAGGTTAAGCCATCATTTCTAAACCAAAAGAACATTCATCTCTGATATCTGCAGTTTAACTTGGGTTGTTTTTAATCCTAATAGAGATGTGAGGAGGTTATATATATTTGTATATAAAGACTTTTAGCTATTTGCTTTTCTTTTTAAACAAATTAGCATGTGGTGTTTTAGGGTTTCTTTTTAGACAGGAGATCAGGTCAATAATTTTTTTATATGGGGATCTTGGGAATGTGTGTGTGGGATAAATAAAAATTGTTTGAATAACAAGTTAAAAAAAAAATCACAATTCCCTCAAAAGTTAAATCTCTAGTTTTCATTTGAATTAAGATCCTGGAAGTCCTAAGCAAAGCAACTGGAGTGCTAATGTGGAAGAAAATCAGACTAATATAGTGGGTGACAGAAGTGTAAACTAGCAGAGATCATGGGTAGGACAATTCAGGATCAGTGGTCCTACTGCACATGTAAGGAGGAAGAATTCTAACGTGCTGAATAGCCAGAAGCCAGACATCTAAACTGTCAGCTTGCAATACTTCCCTTTGTAGAAGAGATATTGCAGAAATACTGCTTGCTGTGTGATTTGAAATAGGATGCTGAAATATGTGCAGCACTACACGCGTAACTACAGTAATTTGTGTATGTGCACGTGAATAAGTAGCACTGCGGTTCACGGATATACAGCACTGTTTTTAAAAAAACCTGTACTTGATGAGGTTTTCAATTTTCTGCCTTGAGTACTTGCCACGTGCCCAGCATTAGTCTGTCAATGAATCACTGTTTTTGATGGAAGCACGTTTAGATGAAGACTTATGCGCTTCCAAAGGCCTACTTCCTTCTGAATCAGAACGCTTCTTTCCTATGCCTCATACATTAATATGTCATTTCCTATCTCTGCAGTGCTCCATGGATCTGCTAGTGATTAAGCCAAGTCTAGCACATGGCCTCAGGTCTGAGCAGAACTAGGTAGGGCCAGGGGGCTGTGCACCCTGGCCCCCACCTCCTACTTCTCTGGTGGGCTTTGTGCGGAGCTGGCAGGCAACATGCTGCTCTGCTAAAGTTTCAGCATAATTCTGCCTCAACCTTGCAGCCTTTCTGTATTCAGAAGCACAATGGAGATGGCTTCTTTTTACCTAGAGAGCAGCTGAGTAATGAAAAATTAGAAAGTCCTGGTGGTGTTGTTGATCCCCATGCAGTTATTCCTATTCCTTTCATGGAACAAGGTTGCTACAATAGCATTTTTCTTTGCAGGCAGAATTGGAAATACAGAAATAAATTATGGAGAACTAGGATGTCTCCCGTCAGAATAAATATTTAATGAGAAACAAGGGTTGTGCTCATTCAGAGTCATAAGGACTGATACTGAAGTACTGTATGTATGTGAATTCTAATGTATAAAATATATGCTTGGGCTTAAAAATGCAGAATGAACAGCCTTAAGGGCAAGTGTGTATTAAGTCTGTGACAGTTGTCTCTGTGGGTGATGATAATGTAAGAGTGTCTTTTTTTTCCAAGCTATTTCAATTTACCCACCAATCTGTCAGGAAACAGAGGAATCTTTAAAAGTATTTGGTCTCCAAAGCAATTCTTGGAGACTTGTGATCTTTTGCATTGTACCCAGACTGTATTCACTGTAAGCAGCCTCTAAAGTACATCAGCTTTTAACTCTTCTTAGCTCAGATTTAAGAAACAAAACCAGAACTAAAACAAACAAAAAAAACCCAAACAAACAAAAAACCCCACTACAAACAGCCTGAATAATGTTACACTGTTTTTCTTAGTGCTGTAACAACACAGTTTGTACAAAATGTGTTCATTAGTGTCTACAGTCATGCTAGTTAATGTGAATTAGCGAGTGACTGTTATAAATTACTTGCAATTTACAAATTATTTTCAAGTTGAAACAGAAACAAAATGCATGATCTTGGATTTTGCAGCTCATCTTCCCAAGGACATGGCATGTTGAGGCAGGCTTGAGCTCTGTAAAGAGTTCTGAAACAATTACTTGTTCCTTTCGGCAACATGGGAGAGAGAATAAATCCTGGTCATATTTTCCTTACCGCTCACGAATCCTAAATAATTGGTCGATCTGCTGCAGTATCCAGGATGCACCATGGACGTGTGACTTGTCATCTGAAGTATGGGGTCCCTTCCCTGCTAGGTCACTTTGACCTCTCCTCATTCTGTTCCTTCATCTCACCAGAAGCCTGTGCCTTTCTCTTCATAAGCCCTTGTCAGATATCTCTGAACCTTTGTTTGCCTGTTTTGAGGATTTCCTACCTGCTTGAAGGTAATCTGAAATAATTTCCCTGTTCAAACTCCTGTTTGGAATACCTTTTAATTTTCCAAAGTGCAGTCATTAAGGCTATAGTACCTAACGTTTGCTTTGTAAATGTCCTTGGACTGGAGAGAGATACATAATTGGGGCCTCTAAAGCTTATGACTAACTTGTGATACATTGATGCGTTCAGTGGTTTGTCCAGGTCATAACGTGGAGGTATAAATAGACTCTCAAATCATTGCATAACACTAGAATTGCCTACAATTTAGAGTAGAAGACACTAGCAGTCTCCCAGTACAGCCGCTAATGCATTTTTGTGAACTTCAATGATCTCTGTCTGCCTCCTTTTTTTTTTTTTCCATTTTTTAAAATGGAAATAGTAGTATTTGCCTAGCTAACATTCACAATGGAAAAACTTTTCAAAAATGCTTTCCAATGTACAAGTAAAATGGTTGAGAGACAAACACGTTTAAATTATTACTGAAGAAAATCTTGGGTCTCTTGGGTGAAAGGAGATCTTCGTATGTTTAAAATAAAACTAATGAGCAGACATACTGTGTTAAATAGCAGTTACAGACTTAGTTCACGGCAGACTGCTAAGGATGAAAGTTATCATTTTTTCTGTGTCTAGGTCTTTCTTCTGTTTAGATAAGAATTGTAATACAATCTGTTCTCTTTCATTGTTTGGTTTTTGCAGGCACAGGCTTGCTGCAGGAAGTGGTATATCTAGTGAGTCAGGGAGCTGATCCAGATGAGATTGGACTAATGAATATAGATGAACAACTTCCAGTCCTAGAGTACCCTCAGCCTGGTCTGGACATCATCAAGGTACAATTAATTGCAAATAAAGTCTTTTCAGCATTTGGATATCTTTTTCTTTGGTTCCATATTTATCAGTTCATTTCATCCTGTGTTCTTGTCCTTTTCATAATTAGAGTTGCTCTGTTTGTTGGAATGACTCAGAATATTATTAGGTTATTTTAAATTTGCTTTTATTAAGCTTTATTCTCTGTTGAATGCTGTAGGAGATGTTTCTCCATATTCTAAATATCTTGGCAATGGGTTTCCTGAATAAAAGTTCCAGGCCTATCTTGCTTATGTAAACAGAAGCCACTCAGTTGAGGCAAATTTACTTTGATCCATTCCCTGAATTTGTGAAAGAGGAACTACAAATACAGAGATTTATGGATCTGTAGACCCACTACTCTGTATTTACACATCTAAATCCTTATAGAGCTGGGATCTGTGGATCTGCAGACTCCATAGTTGAAGGAGTTTGGGATATTCTACATGAAATGAATTCCACATTATTAAAAAACACTGAGAGACTAGTGGCATGGCATAGAATTGTGATCTTGTCATTGCTGTAAATACCTCTGATACAGGCATATCTTGGAATGATTGGGCAAATTACTGGTCTTCGTCCTAGAACAACCACAGTGCTTGTTGAATTGAGCTAGGTAAGATTGGCACAGATAGATTTTAAGCTGCTTCTGGTCAATGACAATGGCAGCACCAGCCTCTTTTAGGCTGAGAGTGTTTGGACGTCAGAGGTTGCTTTTCTTTTTCATCTGCATGAAGCCTAATCTGATGAGACCTCGGTGCTACCTTGATGCAAATAAGTGGTGGCAACAGTGAGAGGTTTAGTTTGAGATTATAGTAAAATCATTGTGATCTATATTATGTGCTAGCAACTTGATCCAATATGGATTTTTGCAGTTTTTTAACTACTGGAAGGTTTGTGTCGTAAGATGATTTTGTCTAAACTATAGAAAAATACTGTGTGTGAAAACTGTTCACACACTCAGATAAACCTTTGGATTGTCTGGGCCCAATTCTGAGCATAAAATAAATTGCAAGAGTAAAATTTTGAACTGTGAAAGTTAGGGTAGGTTTTTCAGAGCTTTTAATATTTTTCAAGGAATTTTAGTGGAAGCATTGTTGGAAACAAAATTAGTTTGATACTAAGAATCTTTAACTATTACACTGTCTTCCTGAAAAGGTCCTACTTTGAAAACAGAAGGGGGGAGGGGGAACAAAACCAAAAAAAAAAAAACACCAAAAAGACCTCAACACATTATCCAGCCTTTTGATATTTAAAATCCAGATGTAACTCCCTGACCTAATTTCTAGACCCAGACCCTTAGCAGTTTAAGAAATTGGTTTGTAAATGTGACTCAGTATAGTAAAGGGCTTCAAGTATGACAGTTCAGGACAGCTCAGGATGTGCCAAACACTAATGCACAATAAGAAATGTTTCTGTCTGCTTTATTTAAGGAACTAACATCTCCTCGCCTTATAAAAAGCCACTTACCATATCGATTTTTGCCTTCGGACCTCCATAATGGCAATTCAAAGGTAAAAATGAAATGAAATAATGTTTTTAACTGTATTGACAACAGTTGTTTAAGTGCTTGGGAAACAGAGTGGGGGAAAAAGTTTTCAATAAGATTATTTTTTTTTGCCCCCCCCCTCTGTCATAGGTAATATACATGGCTCGCAACCCTAAAGACCTGGTGGTGTCTTATTACCAGTTTCACCGCTCCCTAAGGACCATGAGCTACAGAGGAACATTTCAGGAGTTTTGCAGAAGGTTTATGAATGACAAGTGTAAGGAGCTGTTCTCTCTGCACACGCTGTTACACATTTATTTCCATCTCTGCATTCCTTCTGCAAGTACAGAAATGAACTGGATAAAGGTGCATTTGTTTTGCATATACAGCAAGGAAGTTGCTACAGATAGTGCTGCGTGGACTTAGATTTGGTCATGCCTTGTCAATAATTGCCTTACAATATTTGACCCCATGGGCTCAGCAGTGTTCCACATGGCCCAGGCAAAACTGTGGTCTACTTTTCTAGAATTCAGTTTGCAAGGTACCAGGTACCTTGTGAAAAGTGAATGTTCCAAACATCGTTTGGTTTCAGTTGTACTTCACTGTTAGCAGCTTCACGGAAGTCTTTCTATTCCTCCAGTGGTTATTTTTTTTTTCCCTGATAATTCCTTGGATGTTTTCATTTCATCCAAAACCTTGAAATTTGTCCCTTTCTAGGTACCAGTTAACACAAAAAAAATCTCTAGCTTGCATGAGATTGATCTGGAGTACATCAGTAAGTTGAAGTGAGCTCCTGTAAGAAGGCAGTTGCAGTCTGCTACTATCTGAAAAATGCACCCCTATATTGAGAGTACAGAAACCTTCCTTACAACTATTCATCAGCTGCTCACCCAGTAACTCCTTCAAGTGAGGGCTGTTCCGTGGCACACCCGTTGTGCTCCTGCTCAGGCTGCGCTGCCTGAAGTATCTCCATTACACAAGCTCAGTAAACTTACAGGGAGGACAAGCCCCATGTTCTCACATAACTGGCTGCCACTGGGCTTTTTGCCAGTGGATTACCACACTTTCTAGCTAGGAAGAGACATTTTTTTTACTGCCTTCTATTTCTCTACAAAATCTTTTCTATGATACCTTAACATGACTCTTAACAATTCACTAGTTGCCTTGTGTTCTGAGAGCAGGATCTCCTCTAGATCCAGTGCAGTAAACTTTCCTTCAACCTGAAATTTGGAGGAGTTGACGCTAAAGGAGCTGTATAATACTGAAAGGAAGAAAAAAGTAAAAGCCCACCAGTGGAGGTTACTTAACAGGCCTTAAAAACCTTTGCAGCTTTCTCCTGCAAGTTTGTGGAGGCAGTGTAAATGCTCTCCTTCCATCCCAGCCCACCTTCAGCTTTTTCTTTTGCATTTTCTGAAAGTGGGATATTTGTCTATAGACCATGATCAGAAACTTCTAGATTGGCGACATATGAAAGATACATTAGAAGGCCTTCAAAGACAGGAGGAAGGTTCGTTATTCTTTTTCATGTACATATCCCAAGAGTTATTTATAGCTCCATCTTGTAGCTGCTAGCTGATGTACCACAACCTCCTAGAGTCAGTAAAACATCACAGCATGTTGAGTGTCCATAATTGTGCAAATGGAGTGTTTTGTAATACGATAAATTTGGCATTTAGCTAAATGTTTGCATCTCATGGAAGCAATGCAGCAGCAAAAAAGCCTTCACAAGAAGTCATAGGACTGCTAGAGAGAAAAGCACTGAACGTACTCTTTTTACCCCTCCTTATACCTGACCATCTCAAAACAAATCCAGTCCATGGTAGCTATATTGTTTAAAAGCACACAGTTGGATAGGGATTAGTCTTGAATGTTCTAATTCTTTGGTATTACCCTCTAAAGTTAAAGGGACTGTCTTACATAAAGCATAGGTATACTCTGCTAATGTAATCTTAATGGATTCTTGCCCTGTACCATTAAGAGCAGCTAGGAACAGTTTTTGTTTGACTGATGTATTAGTTACATGCATGAAGTTTTTTAGGGGTGTATGGAATAGGAATAACCAAAATGGAATTTTTCCAATACCTTTATAAAAATTGAAAATTAGTCAGCTTATTAAAATAATTTTCCTATGAAACTGACCTCTTTGTCCATCAAAAATGTTTCATTTACCAAAACTAAGCAATTATTTTTTCCAAGAGAAAAGGTTGCTTCAGAATACAAAACTATGAAGTTTCGTATTTTTCTTTAGCTTCTTTGCTGAAAAGATAAAATTGACCCGAAAAATAATTGGGAAATAATGTGAAGAACTGCTCACCATGTTTGCTTAACTCCTGCCGTGATTATTTGAAGTCCTTTGGGTGAATTTATCACTGGTAACAAAGAAATATGCAGAGTGTGTTTCTCTTTGGGTTGTCTTTCTGGTAATATTGGCAGCAAAGTCATTCCATAAGTAATAAATGCTAGTGTCTGAACCTCTGCTAGACACACATAAATTGACTGAAATCAGTGCAAATGTGGACTTCATCAGAGAAGTTAAAAACAAAGTAGGAAAGTTTTGGGGAGAGGGTTAAGACTTCCAGTAACCAGTCTTAGCAGTGTTGGGAGCACAGACCCTCCCAATGTGGCACCTCAACTTCTCTTCAAGTCCCAAACCCCACACAGCAGATAAGGGGAACTGAAGAGGAGCTGCTGGTGGCACACGGGAGATAGGAGGAATAAGCTTTTCATCATTGGCAAGCCTGCACACTGGGCCTGCCCACAATTTGAGATATATGGGGAGTATATTTGTGATATATGGGAATGTATCTGAGATACATGGGGAATATACCCCATCACATGGCACTAAGCTTTTGGAAGAACCTCATGGGCGTCTGGTTGTAGTCTGGATTTATTGTGTAATTGAGATAACTGCTGACACTATGACTGAAACTGTGTTCTGGCGTATCTGCAGAAGTTGTTTGGAAGTGTTCAGAAAGTAACAATAGAAGAGAATAAGTCTTAGATTTTTTTGGGGGGTGGGGAAAGACATAATGATAAATACAATATTCTGTCAGTACATCCTACGTTTTTGGGAATGACCGTGAAGCATTTTTATAGGCATATTTCTTTAATACTTGTCTAATTAAGAAAGGACAATGGTTGGTAGCAATTCTTTGTTCATAATAGAGGATCCTCTATGGAACTTTCCATGAATGCTGTATCTGCCTTTGAAGCGAAGGATCCTGCAGTGTGATACATTAATTGCAGTAATTCATACAGATTGGAGCCACTGGAAATTTTCCTTCTGCAAAGCTATCTGTGTAATTTTTATTTTGGCTTAATTTCCATTCAAAAATCAGGCATTATCAATACTGAGCTCCAAGAGGTCCCTAATGAAATATGGTGGCATTTTCAGTTGAACAGTTTATGGTAAGTTAGTTATTTGGAATATTCCAAAATGGTAGAAAAAACTCTTTTTTTAATTAAGTTCCTTGCTGTGCATGGCAATGGGTCAAAACCAGATGCTGTTCTCCTGGGGCTATGAACCCCTCCAGTTAATTTACTTTTCTCCTTTTTTTTTTTCTTTTTGAAATGGGCTTAATAACAAGTGTTCATTTCCCTCATGCCAATCATAATGTCTTTGCAGTAGGATATGGTTCGTGGTTTGAACATGTGCAAGAATTTTGGGAACATCACATGGATGCCAATGTACTTTTTCTCAAGTATGAAGATATGCATAAGGTAGGTTAGATGTAGCAAAAAGGTATTATAATTATGTTTAGCATCATAATCTGTAAAATACATAAAGTAAAATATTTGCTTATCTCCATGTTTGGGCTCCCTAATGTCTGATACCATTTTTAAAGCATTGATATTCAGTAGCTTCTATGGACTTTCAGCTCTCTCATAAACCCGGTAATTTGCTCAGGAATCTGCCTGTGTCCATGTGCACTAAACTACTCAGAGAAGGCAAAAATGTGTAACTGTTCAGTGCTTGCTACACTCAGCCCTGGACGTTCATTTAAAAGAAGTGTCTTGCAGTGTGTACTGTGTCAATGAGAAAAAAGCATATCATCAGTGTTTTGTCCTGTATATTTGGCACTTACTCTGATTATTTGCTTATTCTTAGTGTCTTCTGTGAAACAATGTTGAAAACCATTAGGGATGATCATGTAGCACAAAGTGAACAGAATTATTTGGTCCTTATGGTATGCTGGCTAATAAATCCACTGTATTTTAAATCAGAAATTTAGTGGAAATACTACATAGACTATTGGTTTCAATTTCCTGTTGCATTAGTATATTTTGAGAATTAATGAAAATACTTCAAAATATTTATTTGAGTGGAAAATTATTGCAAACATGGGAAGAACCCAGCTCCTATCTCTAAACCTCAAAAAAGCAAATTCAGGAGAGAACTCAATAAAGCTGAGTAAATTATAATTTCAGCTTTACTGAGCCTTCTGATGGAGTGGGATGCTAAAAGAAGATGTAATACAATCAGAATAATTTTAAAAGCTTAGTAGAAATTATTTCAAACCCATGGTTTTGAATAATGATATATTCTTAGCTGTGCTCACTGATGGGTGCTGCCAAAAGCTGGTGGCATCACAGTATCCTTCTGCTTCCTGATAAACATTGCTCTTTTGTCCTTGCAACTCCAGAAGTCTTACTCTTACCCCGGAATTTTGGATGTATAAGTTAATGACCGCTTATTCTCGGAGGCCACCTCACTAGATCATTTCCGTCTACATGAACTTAGCGCCAGAAGCTAATGATGAAGGAAGGGCTGCTCTAACATTTGTAGTCACTTATTTTACCAAGATCAAAAATCAAAGTAACTTTTAATTCCTCCAAAATACACTTGTATTCCAAAGTGATCAGTTAAGGCTGTGGGGCTGTCTGAAGTGGGAGGCATCACAGTAACTTTGCAGTTCCCCATTGTAGTATGTGAAGAGGTGAGCTTATGTGACTGTGTTTGCTGCTGACCTGTCTTACCCTAATTACTTCAAATGTGTTTATTTTCAACAAGCTGAAAGGTGGCAAAATTTTAAGACAATGATGCTTCTACAGCTACTGCTTTTTTATTTTTCACACTCATCAGGATATAATTTGAAATATTTAAACTCATTGAAAAAAGGTCATTTAAAATATTTTAAAATAACCTATTTTAAAATATTCTCTTACAGGACCTAGCAACAATGGTTGAGCAACTGGTGAGGTTCTTAGGAGTTTCTTACGACAAAGCACAGTTGGAATCCATGGTGGAACACTGCCATCAACTCATTGATCAGTGCTGTAATGCAGAAGCACTTCCTGTTGGCAGGGGTATGTTTAAAACCCACAGTAAAATTCTTGTTGTGGAAGTTGCAAGAAGCAACTGACAACTTAGTAACCTCCAGGATGTGTTAAGATGTTGGTAAAATATTGCTGTGTAAATGATGGGAGGAAGCTGACTATCGGTGCAGTCTTGGGGTTGTTTTAAAATAAAGTTAGGTAGAAGTGACTAAAAAGAATGGAAACGTCAAAGATCAACAGTGTATGTTCAATGCCATGCAAACCACCCTGTTAGAGGGTCTTTGGCTTACTTCGGTGGATTGAGCTATTCATGCTGAGAAGACTGCACTGCTCCTTCTGACCTTTAGCGTGTCAAAGCCCACACAATTTCATACAGTTTATCTCAGCCTAAGACCTTGTGTTTGAGTGTATCAGATTTTCTAGAATAACAGATAATTCTAATTTGAAGGCATCAAATGACAAGGAGCCGTAGTTTTGTTCATGAGCTTTTTCTTCTCGTTGTCTACCTTAGCTGTTTAAAATGTGTTAAACTTCTAGATGTTTATTCTGGTGAGGTGTCTCTGTAGGAACCTGAACTGCCCTCAAAGCTACTGATGCATCTGGCCTTTGAATAATGTCAAGAAATCAAGTCCTTTCTCAGTCTTCCTTCTGATAAGCATGAAAAGTCACTTAGTAAGTCTCCCTCAAATTGTTTTATCTAGGCTGCTTTACAGCATTTAAAAGTTCTTTTTAAAAATGAGGGCATAAGGTGAAGATGGAGAATTCCTCTGTCAGCCTCACAAATGCCTTATCCAGACATAAAATCCCTTTATCCACTGATTTAATCCAGTTTTAACTGGAACTTTCTCTGCCCGTCTCCCTTGTTTGTCCATCCATGGCCACACTAGCACTTTTTGCTACAGCGTCATACACAAAATGTGTCATTTGTCATGACCACACTCTCTTCAGAAGAACTAGTAGCTTGTCCCTTAGTCAGGGAGCCCGACCTGAATACTTTGCTCTTAGGTTTCTGTGTAGGAGCCCTGTCCATACTACCTCTCTCAACCAAACTTATTATCTGCAGATTTTATCACCTATAGTTTTTATGATTATTTTCAAATCTCTGATAAAAATAATATCATCAGTCCTCCTTGACCGCTACTTCTGAGTTAGCTGGGTGTTTGTTCATTTGTCATGCATTTATGTATTGACATTATGTATTGACATTATGTAGTTCTCTTAAAAAACATTGAGAGGGCACGCCTTACGAAAGCCTATTGTATCTTTTCATTCACCTTTAATACAGTCAAACTGTGATCTTAAGAACACTTAATCAGGTCTGAGGGCAAGTTTGCTTTCCCATGAAAGCAGTTTCACTGGTATTCTACACTCCCTTTGTGTCTGTCTTGGCAGAGCCCTGTGCCAGCTTTTTCTTTACTTGGCTCAGACTATTATCAGAGTAACTGACTCAAGAGAACTTGCTCTGTTTGTATGTTGGCACAAATGTTTCAGGATGTCATACTTGGAAAAAAAGCCATTGCTTTCCCCTCCTTGCTTTTATCTGTGAGTTTGCACACCTGTTGTGGAAGGGCTCTTAGCATTTTATGTATGGGCCATATACTCCAGTTCTTACAGTAGGACCTAGAAAACAGATTTCTATGAGTAGTTTTCTGTCATAACTCTATATGCCACCTCTTTTTGTCTGAGTTCGCTTACATTATGGTAAACGATGAGTTCTTGAAATAAATATCTCAAGTTAGTTGGCTTGAGGTAAAATTCCAGTGAAAATAAAGGAGTTTGTAGTTTCACTGAAAGACCTAATCTGTTTGCTAAAGTTCCTGGTAGAATCTCTACTGAATGGTGTGTTTTCCTGCCCTTAGTTATCTTGCCTTCAGCTCTCATCCTACCATCCTCTTATTACTTCAAATTGAAAATTCAGCATGTAATACAACTTATATCTTGTGTAAAAACAAGATACCGTCTCATTTGCAGTGGGATTTTACGGCACATTGCCTGTTTACCAACCCACTTCTCTGCTATGAAGACAAGATCACAAAATAATGAGTCTGGTAAGAAGACATCCTGAGAGCCTGGGATAAAGTGTTTGATGTCAGCGCAAGGTTTTACAAACAACAGAGCTGTATTCTCCTCCATTGACTTGCATTTGACACATAAACCTAGGTTTGTTCCTAACCTCCACGATGTGGACATCTCTGGAGCAGCAGCAGTGCCACACACTATGCACAGCACAGAACCCCCCTCCTTGTCCAGTGAAGGCCAGAAAGGCATTTTTTAAAGAAAGGCGAGGTTGTAATACACAAGAAAAGAGACCAGAACTGCTGGTGAGACCTTCCACAGGCAGAAGGGTCAACTGCTGTCTCTGCTGGACCGTTCCTCTCCACCCAGATAAACAGGGTGCTGTCCACTTCAGCTGTGTGCACCATTTGTACGTGGTGTTAGTGTTCGTTGTTGTGCAGTGGAGTCTCCAAACTCCTAGTCACGTGTCAGAGCCTCATATTTATCCCGTCTACAAAGCTTTCAAAAAGAAGCCTCCATTTTGTGATAGAGAAGGAAGGGAGCTACAGCAGTTAATGTAATATTTTGTCATTTGCTCACTGTGTGCTTTTTATTGAAAATATTCTTATTTTGAATTTCTTTTGTTCGCTGTCTCTAGCTTTTACAGTATTTCGTTACTTCGGAATGCAGCTTCGTTAACAGTGCTTTGTTCCTTCTCTGTTTCTGTGACAAAGAATGGTGGCAATAACATGACAGCTTATTGTAATTTGTTTTAAATACTTTTAATTTGTCATTCGTTACATTTACTTTCTTATTTTGCTTTATTTTAGTTCTTCATTTTTTTTTCTTTTAGCACATTGATCTTTACTCTGAAGATAACCCTGAGCTGCTGTGAAAGCAGAACAATGGTTAGATATGTTACTTATATTTGACTGTTATCACATCCTAATTTACACAGTTGCATGATTCAAATCATAAACCAGGTGGGTGACTTTTTGACAAGCTATCAATTCATATGGTTAAAAAAACAAAAGTGACAAATAATCCACTGTATATGTCCTTTATAGAACTTGTTAGCTGTCCATACATGTTGTTAGGGAGATTCAGAAATAAAAGGCTTATCTTTCCCAAGCAGAGGAAGAAAATGTTTTATTATAGTTATTGAAAGGGAAATACAGGATTTTAGGTTTCATGCTGTACTTTATGCAATTATAGTTGCCAGAGCAAAACTGAAATAAATATCAGATGTTTGATTGCAAGTGTTCTCTTAATGGTTTTTTTTTATATACAGGAGAAATTTTGTGAAAGCAATAAATGATGCATTTTCAGTGAGTTTCAGGTTCCTTTGATCTTTCGATCCTGAAAACAAACTAGCACGCTATCGTACCTTCAGGAGTTACAGGAAAATCCCAATTTCATAGAACAGCCTTTGCCACACATACTACACCATCATGTTAATATGTAATTTGTAGATGTTTCTGGGAGTTTTGTCTTTGGACTCAATTATAGAGCTGCTGCATAAAAGCAATGGTAATTAAATTAAATGGGTATTCTCTTTATGCATCAAATGCATAATTAAGCTCCCTACATGTAGTTTTGTTCTTGCTGTCATGATTAAACTCTCTGGTAGCACAGTCCCAATTCCCCTTTCATTTATTCCAGTTGAACAAGCCTGGATTTTGTCTTCATTTGTATCCAGTACAAATGAGAAGAGAATTGGGCCTCTCAGTCTGGTTACTCCATGGCTTATTCATCAATAAGTGGCCTTTGCTGACTTGGTGTTAAATAAATTTTGGACTGCAGTGAAACAGTGGTTAAGGGGTTTGCAGCCTTTGACTGGTAGGTTCAGCAGTGTCACCAGATTACGTTACCAGTTGGGTTCAGCAGAGTAAAGAATAGTCCATACAAGGCAAAAGTGTTCAGTGTTCATATTGCATCCACCAATTCCTGTGTACAAAATTTAAATTGCACAACCTGGGTGTATGGCATTTGTTCTCTTCTATACATACAATCTACACACTCATGTTTAACAATTCTCTTCATACTGAGAAATGTAAATTTATCTGTTGAACTTATCTTTAAATATAAGATAGTAGAAATTAGTGATGATAATATTATATCTCAATCAGAATTCAATAGTCAGTTTAATACACCGCATTCCATGTGGCTTTTGGATAGTTCTCTAACCAATGTATGCTGAAAACACAGTAATTTTGAAATGTATTGGTTTTAGCTGTTGAAGTTATTAAACAGCCATAGTTTGCACTGAAACCAGAAATCCACTTGTAAATAAACACACAGACCAAAATCTGTATTCATTTCTAATTAAGACTAAAGCAAAATCTCACAAAAATCTGAATTCTTGTATAATACTTGCCTGGTACAGATGACAAGGTGTTTGGTGCTTATCTTGAGGCTTTGCAAGGGTTGTAGCAGGGGAATTGGGTAAGGCGATGAACAGCCTTAGGACTCGTTGAGCTTTCAATGGAAGCCAAGACTGATGAGCACCTCACAGGTGATACTTGGTGCTCTGCATAATTAGACTGTAGATTCTTGGTGTCCTGTTATGTACGTTCTCTGACTTGCGTTCCTTCTCTGTGTTTCAGGACGAGTTGGCCTATGGAAAGACATCTTCACTGTTTCAATGAATGAGAAATTTGATTTAGTTTATAAACAGAAGATGGGAAAATGTGACCTCATGTTTGATTTTTATCTATAAAAATGCATGCATATGATATCCAAATATAGCTAGAAGTGCTTTATGCATTCATTTATTACCTGCTGGACAAACTACTGTGGCTATTATATGTAACAAGATTTAAAGAAAGAAAAACAATCTTAAGTAAACCATATCAGATACAATTATCTTTGATCCTAAACAGCTGTTTATCTTCTGGTATTTTAATCCTTTGTCCACATGCAAGAACTTCTTAGACTATACTAGAATATTCAGCTGTTATGGAATGTATTATATACGTATAAGGTATGTATCATATATGCAACTAGAATGTACACCTTTTCAGCCCCACATTGATTATTTAATGTGTTTTATAAAAGCTTTTCACTAGAACCGAAATAAATGTCCATAAACCAAATAAAAAATTATTGCAGAGGGAAACAAGTAACAGGCCAAAACTGTATGCTAGAATGATCTCAGGGGTTAAACGTCACATTTATTTTTATAGCAGGTGAATCGAGTATAAATAAATCCCATTCCAAAATAGTAACTAATCAAAGTGGGGTTCACATTAGCTTCTGCACACCTTTATCTGTATAATATGAGTAGGTTCTGTGCACTGGCGTACTCTGCAAGACGGGGCTTGTTATGAACTATAGCTGCGATTGTCACTTGAATCCCAAAACCCACCCATGCTTTCATGGATGACAGCACACAGCTGTCTTCCTGATGGAAGAAGTTCAGCTCCATGCCGAAGGCCAGCAAACAGAAGCTCCTTAAGCCCCCAACTCTAATTCAATCCCTCAAAATGGGGCTTAAAAGCAAGGCATCTGGTGCTGGGTCTTTCTTGAGGAATCGGTGTCTCTGACCTATATCATTTCACTGTGTAGATGTGAATTTCACCCATTACATACGGTAAGAGAAGATAAGGTGCTGGGCATCCTCTAGTTGACGAAAAATTAAGGGCACTTAGCGCTGTTGGTGGTTTGTGCTGCTGGACTCCATCAGACTAAAGTGGAAGATGGATATACAGGCCACTGTAAGCAGGCCGAAGAAACTGTGGCACTGAAGGAAGAGTTTAAAAATACACCACCAGATGGGAGTATTGCACAAGTATTCATGCAGAGTAATTTCAGTAATCTTTGGCCATGGCTGGTCTGGATTGTAAGCAGGATTCAAGTTTATTTCTGTATCTTTTTTATTGTCTACAACAGGTACATAAGCAGCCTGAAGCAGGCTGCTATCACTATAAAACTCTCCAGAATTGTTTTATTGTTAGGTAATGACAACTATGCTTTATAGGTTCTCAGCTGCAGAAGGCCCGTTTTTGCTAGTCAAATACTCAGTCTCACTAAAAGCCGTGAGGAAGGACTAGCAGATTTTTAGTGTTTCAGTTATGTTGGAAACAAACTGTCAGTTCAGCAACTGGCAAGTGGTGTAGCATGATGTGGCTTGACAGCACTTTTCCTTGTATATTTGTGAGTGAAAATGCTTTCAGTGAAATTTTATTTCTATTTTTATATTTTTAGTACTGTATGAATATTAAGCACTACACATTCTACTTCTGTGCTTGCTTGCTTATTGAATAAAAGATGTGTTCCGTGCATCGTGGTTTGCTCATTTTGTAGACCTCCTACTCAGGCCAGGTTGTCTTAGTACAAGCCAGAGATTGTCTCCCCTACCCACACCTCCTGACTTATGACAGAAGAACCACAGAAAGGTGGCATCAACTCAAACCCCCATCTGACCCACTAAGCAGTGTCTGACAGCGGCCCATAGCGAATGCCTCTGCAAGAGTACAATAAAGAGCACGGGACTCTGTGAGGACATTTGTGCTTAATAGCCCTTCTTGGGGTTTTCCTTCCCCTCATGCAACTACTGACAGTATCCCATGGCAATGAGCTCTTCGTCTAAATACATGCTGTATGTAAGAGGACTCACTTGCTTAGAGACTGCCACCAGGTAGTGCAATTTGGTGTTCCTTTGCTCTTGTGTTATGACAAATGGTACACAGTCACTGTTCAATCCACTCAAGACTTTATATGCTTTTATCTTGCACCTCTTGGGCAACTCCATGCTGAGGAGTCCTACTGGTCTCTGTCATACAGGAGGCCAAAACCCATGAACTACACAACAAGCTGCAAGAAGACAGAAGAAGGATAATTCTTCCTTGCTACAGAGGAGCACAATCTCCCCACAGTTCCTGTGGATTAGAGTCTGAAGAAAATTTCATTAACACCAAAAACCTACTTAAGTCACTTAATCCTGAGGATGTATGAGCGATGTATCTTCGCCGGCTGCCTAAAAGGCTTCTCACATTTTTGAAGGCACCAGGGCATCCTACTCGTGTTCCCAGGCACAGTCTGTCTCCTTCGCTGCAAAAGAAAACCAGCCCCCAAAGCCAAAAATGTCCTTTTAAGGGCACATTTTTAGCAGCCAGGTGTATACACATGCCATTGACAAACTGGGCCTGTGTAGAGGGCCACCAGCTGCCAAACTAGAGGGGAAACAGCTAGATTGGGGTGGGGGAATCCTTCTTGTAGAGACCAATAGCCTCTGTGACAGTCTATTGCAGGGGTGTCCAACTCATTTTCACCAGGGGCCACATCAGCCTCAAAGGGCCGAATGTAATTTTAGGACTGTATAAATGTAGGAGTAGTTACATTTATACAGTCCTAAAATTACATCTGGCCTTTTGAAGGCAACTGCGAGGCTGATGTGGACCCCAGTGAAAATGAGTTAGACACCCCCAATCTCTTGTGCACGTACTGCTATGCTGGTGCTCCTTGCTTCAGGCAACAAAGTTGCTGTTGGTAGGAATCTGCTTGCTGGGACCAGAAAGACTGTCCTCAGCCAGAGCTGTTCTTTCCTAACCCTTGACTCTGTTGCCTTCTGCGCTACTGGGTGAAATTCATCCAAAAGTTGAAAGCCCAGTCAAAGCCCATTCCCACATAAACCACGCTGAAATTTGATCTTGGGATTTCTGGTCCTTGAAAGCATTTCGGTCTTTCTGTTAAAATCCGTTCATGGTACGCTCCTTCCTATTTTCACAACTTGAACTTTGCAGGACTTGGCCAAATGTCACCATGACTCTATCCAAACGCAGACACCCCTTGGTCAAGTGTGCTAAATTATCTCTGGAGAGAATTCCTCATTGATTCGAATGCACTGCAAATTAAGAAGAAAGATACCAGAAAATCAAGAGAATTACTTTTTTTCTCCCTTCAGTATTCAAATTTGGTAAGCCTCTCCTGCTGAGGTAACTGCCACAAAGCACAGAAGTCAGTGCTAGCGAGATCTATTATGGTTGTGCAGCAGGTAGCCCATTCAGTGATACAAATCTGCAAGACACAGGAAATATTTGGATGGCTTCATTGCAGTGGCATTTCAGAGCACCAATGGGCATTCCCCTTTCTTGTAAAGCTCTGAGCACCCTTGACATTAGCTCAAACCAACCAGCACTGGCCATATTCCTTCATGCAAATACCAAATATACCACCTCACTAAGCAGGTGCACATAAAGAAAGACTTGAAAGGCCTTGGCTGTAAGACCAAGATGTCAAGAGGATGGGGCCAGACTTTTCAGTGGTGCTCAATGACAGGATGAGCGGCAACGGGCAAGGGCTGAAGCACAGGAGGTTCCGTCTGAATATGAGGAGAAACTTCTTTATTCTGAGGGTGCCAGAGCACTGGAACAGGCTGCGCAGAGAGGCTGTGGAGTCTCCTTCTCTGGAGACATTCAAAACCTGCCTGGACACATTCCTGTGCGATTCGCTCTATGTGTGCCTGCTTTAGCAGGTGGGTTGGACTAGATGATCTCCAGAGGTCCCTTCCAACCCCAGCCATTCTGTGATTCTGCCCCCAGCAAGCCCCCGGGCTGTGCTGAGCACTGCCATGGCTCCTGGCTGTCCACCCCTGGTGCTCCAGCTGTTGTGATGCCTCCCATGCCAGCAGCACTGAGTGGCTTGCCTCAGGAAGAGCCTTCCAAAGTGTTAACATGAAGGAACTGAGTGAGAACTAATCTAGGTAAGAATTTTTTGCACAATTTTGTATAGAAAAGGTTTAAGTGTTTGTTGTGGTGAAGCTGGGCAGTAAAGAGGAAAGACAAGAAAGCTAATGGATAGCCATTAAAGATTCTCAGCACTTTTGTGTAAACATCTCAACACAACATGGCACCAACAGTTCTGGCAATGGTTATAAAAATATATAGGCTTGAGTCACCATTATTATAAGCCATTCAGTCTTGCCTGGGCTGTAAACAATGTCACTCAGTAGCTAGCAGAGAAGATCTAGAGGCAGGATTAAGGAACAGCAGCTGCCTCTCCAGTCAAAATAAAATGGCTAAACAGAGATTCAGCTGAATCAAATAATAACAAAAAAAATTCCCAAACCCACTGACCACAACCATGGGAGGGACACAGTACAGACATGATGATTTGTAATCTCACTGCATCCTTCTCAGCTGTGGGTGTGCTCACTACATAATCCATTTGATTTCTTTACTGCAGGATCTGCAGACAGGTGTCCTCTAGTGTTTGAATCATAACACACATGCAGATGAGCATTTTCACCTACGTGTCGTGGTGTATACCACACAGACGGAACAGAAAAAATTGCAACCAATAATCCGCTTCATTCTGACAATAGAGTCTGCAAAAATGAGCACTTTCATTTAAAAAGAAAAATTACCCAGTTTTCAGCATAATGAGGTTTAGACCTCAAGTGCTGATTCATATTCTGGTAAAAACTGCTGTTCTGTCTTCGGGAAGTGGCAAGAAAGTCAACAACACTGATGCCATTCTGCTCTTGTCTACCTGTGCATAAATCATCCCTCTAAAACAGGAGTGTCAAACTCATTTCCGCTGGGGGGCCACATCAGCCTCACGCTTGTCTTCACTACTCTACCACTCTATAAATGTAGGAGTAGTTACATTTATACAGTCCTAAAGTTACATCTGGCCCTTTGAAGGCAACTGCGAGGCTGATGTGGCCCCCAGTGAAAGGGAGTTTCACACGCCTGCTCTAAAAGGTGGGAGAGCAACGGCAAATTCTGCAGGCAGACTGGAACAAAACCTCTTTTCAGATCTCAGGCTTGAACCGTACATAGGTGTGTGTAACATCCAGCTTCCCTCTTAAAGCATCTGAGCTGTGTGGTATTTAAAAATGCATGTGAGAAATGTTTACAAAATCCAGGGTACCTTTCTGTGCTTTAGGACCCCAACATGTAGGAATTACTATTAGCAGTGTAGGACTCCTGACTATAAGCTGGTTTTAGAAACAGTGAAGCTGTTTACACCAATCAAATAGAGAAAAGAAAGAAAAAGCCTCTGTACTCCCTGCTTGTGCAGGAACCTAAATGAAGTTCTTTTGGTAAGCTGTGCTGTTTCAGTACCATTTTTCTGGATTTTGCCACCTCATCAATAAGTAATATTGTAAAGCCAAGCAACAACTTTTGCTGGATTTCTCACTGTGCACAGATGATAAGCCCTGGCAGTTCACACTAGAGTGATTCTAGAAGCTGCCACCTCTAGCTGTCCACTCTGCCTCTCTGCCAGGAATTGCCACCGTGGAGGAGAGACAGCAGAAGCACACATGTTGTGGCTCCTCAGCTGCTCTAATTTACAGGCTGACACATTAACTTAAAACCGATTGGGATGATGGTTTCAGATAATAGGCTGATTTGTTAACCGCAGCTGCAAGGAGTCAAAGCATGTCCTTGGGTGCTGCACTGGCTTGGAGGTGATCTCCCGAGTCTTTGTCAGAGCTCTTCAGAAAGAGCTCTGCAATCAGCTGTATGCAGCCCCTGCTGGGGAACAGTCCATTTCACATATGGACCAAGTTTCACCTGCAAAAGACAGTATATAAAGGTAGAGTTGTGTCCTTCAGTAAGAGGGGGAGATAGACCTGCACTGCTATGTGGAGTGAATTAACTAGAACCCACTTTTGGAAGGAAAGTTGTTTTGTAGGAGGCAGTGCTGCAGTATGACATGCTGTGTGACAGCATGCAAGATGCAGAAATAACAGTAATGTAACGGCAGCTGAGTGCTCAGACCAATTCCAAGCTCTACCACTAATATGCTGACTTGTCTGATATGTGTGGTACAAGTGATATTCAAAGTAACTACCACCCAGACATTAAATCCACTGTCACCATCTCTGTCACATACTCAGCTTTTTGCCAGCACTGAACATAAGACGACAATTTAATCCTCACACGCAGATAACAGTAACACAGCTGGTGTAACAGTGCGCTGAGACTTCAGCCCTCGCAGCCTTACATCTGCTTTCTTACAGCTTTGGAAAACAGTCACCTGTAAAGTGAGAGCTCTAGGAACTCAGTACAAGTGAGCCAGTTAGAACAAAATAAGAACTAGGGAAAAGGTTTAGATTTCAAGCTCCACCAGGAAGACAGTGTTTTATTTTTCCCCATTCATCACATAATCAAATGGCTGGGTCTCTCTCTCTCTCTATATATATATATATGTATAACAATTTACCAGAGGAAGCAAAGTTCATGATGAACATTCCCTACTCAAAACTTGCACCACTCCAGATTTTAACTTTTCCCAGGTGTCCTGGTTTTGTTACAAACAAGTTTCTCTTTTAGTGAATTTGCCTGTCAGCTAAAGCCTTCATATCAGCTGCATTTTCCTGGAGAACCAGACACATGTTTTGGTAAACAAAGCAATGGAATGCAAACTTATTGATAAGCATGGATGGACATCTCGCGAGAGGGGCAACGAGAAACAGGTGGCCAAGAAACTGACCAACTGTGTATAACATTCCATTCACGTGAATACTTCATATAAAAGTGCGAGATCACGAGGATCTCGTCCTCCTTTGCCCTTCTTCATCCCTTTTGCTTATGGCCGACATTAGGAGAGGACCTTGCTAGTCGTCCCTGTGAACTGAGGCCTAGTGACAGACTGAATCCAGCTCCGGTTGGCTGCAAAGTCCAATCCAGGACTTTGGGAGCCAGCTCTGCAGTTGCTGAGACTTTCAAGATTGGTTTTGTATATTTTGTATTATTTTCTCTATTCTTATTAGTAGCATTAGTAAAACATTGTTAATTTTTCCAACTCTCTTCTCTCTGTCCTTCTTTCCCTCTGGATCGCCTGTCCTGAGTGGGAAGGGGGGAGAGGGAGGGGAAAAAGGGGGAAGTGCGGGGGAAGGAGGTTAACAATACATCTGCCAGGGTTTTATTGTCACCCTGCAATCTAAACCCTCGACACCAGGGTATTTATGTACCACTCTTGATTGCTTCTTCACCTTGTTTCTTGTTCTGCAACCCCTCCCTCCCCCACAAAAAGACAGTTCTAACCCTACTGAAACAGATAATCCTGGAAATGCTGCAGGAAACTTTCAATTCCTGGCATTGCCACCACTAGGATTTACACACAGACATGACCACAGTGGGTTTCCAGTTCTGTTCTTTAACCACTCTCCTTCAGCCACACATGCTTAGGGTTTGATCTCTCTTAACAGCGAAACCCTTTTGGATATGTTCATTGTTCCCTCAGTAAATCCCAGTGAGATTAGAGATTAAAACCAGTTCTGACTTTGTTTTTATTATTGAAGATCTATGTAACCCTCTGTATTCTAAACAAGATGAAAAAGAGTATAAACAAAAATATAATATGGCCCAATTCAAGCTGTTAGCATTTTAACCATGCAAGTATGGATCATTTGGTCACTTTTTTACTCAGTAATCTGTAGCAATTTACATGAAGTCTTCAAAATCAAGAAATAACTTCAAAACTATTCTTTTTGGGTTTTTTCTAGCAATAACTATGATGCTATGTATAGCCATTACATTCCTGCAATCTTACTTCTGCTGAAGTTATTGTCTCTAAATGAGTACTACCACCGAATTGAAAGGGACCACATGAAAGTTAAGTTACATGCACAAATATGTGTGGGAATCAAAGCTTTAACGTACCCTGCAGGGCACGAGTCTACATCAAGAACTACTGAAATACTTAACTTGTTCATGGGCTTTTGAAAATAGAAAGCATTATCAGTTAATTGCTGATGCATGGCCAGTGCGTCTAGACTCTGCAAGAGACTGTATTTTTTCCAGACAACAGCTACAATATGGTTTACAACAAATTTCATTCAATTTATTAAAAAAAAACATACACCAAAACTTAGGGAAGGCCTTAGAATGAGGCCTCTTTTGTCATGTCGGCCTGCAGTAATTGATGCAATCCTTTTGGAATTAACAAAAAGGGCTTAAATCATGACAGTAACACCCTACCGATACTTTACATGGATCACCATACCATGAAAAAGTATATGTTTTATACTGAATCAAAGTGGCTCAGTTTCCCACTGAAATGTTCCAAGAAACCTTAAACATAAGCCACTCACACAACAACTGGGCAAGCAGGTACTAATACCTCCTTGGCTGCTCCTCGGTTTGGGCCTGGCCAGCAGTCACGCCATGGCCATGGCCACCAGAGCCTGGGGGCGATCCCCAGTTCCCTACTGGAGGCTCTCCAGGGATGGTCATGGGGGCACCTGCCTCCCTACATGAGGGACAACTTGGATCACTCCAAGTAATCACTTCAATTTTCTGTCACCTAATGGCAAGCACTGCCTGAACCAAGGCTGCACAGTTGGCTTGCTCTGGAGGTTTGGGTCAGGGACTCTGCTGGCCCAGGGGCTCTCTGCAAGGGTGGAGGGAGAGGTGCCTCTGGACTTTGTGCTCCATCAGATTTGGGCTGAAGAGAAGATGGTGTGGCTGTTGAAATCCTCTGCTGTTGTGTTCAACGGGAGTAAAGAAAGAAAAGAAATTATTTTAGGAGAGAGGCCATCCCTAAGTGCCTGTGATGAAGAAGAATCTGGTTTACATGTAGTTTATTCCACGGTTCTGTTTGCCGCGAGTTCTTTCACCTTTTCTCTGAAGTACCAGAGAAGCATTATAGTTCAGGACCTCTGTGGATCAGTAGTCTGTCCCTGTAGCCCAACTTAGAGGATGTCTGATAATCAGAATGACTTGCTACACTCTGAGGTAGGACAGGGCACTGGAGGAGGCAGACTGTGTGCTGTTGAACTTCTTTTTTTTTTATGTGTTGCAGGTTGGCTTTAACTTTGGTGAAATTTCTGCCTTTGGGATACAAAATTACACACTGCCTGAGCTCATAATACATACAATTCTCTTTGCAAAATTAAATGCACATCCTGTAGATTATCTCAGTCTTTTGCGTTACTCATCAGAATCGAATCTTGGAATGCCCATTTCTACATCTGCTGAAAAACATGATGGTTATTAGCACAGATTAGAGTGGTGCCACGTGCCTGCCTGATCAGTTGAAGGTGTTTCCAACTGTACCATCTTGTTTGATAAACACAGGAACAAGTGAACATGCTCAGCCACTTGAATAACATACCGCCTTTTGGGGGGCAGGGCCCTTGGAAGTGATTTGTCTGTGTGAAAGACGCATGTGCTGGAATCCAGAAAGCTCTACCTTAGCATGTCACACAGGGACAGCCTACATGCAGGAGAGGATATGGTATATAAATGGTTTTTCTTTCCAGAGAGCTTTCATGTTTATTTTCTTCTGGTTTGCATTTGCTATAAAGTAAGTGCTACTGCTGTTTCCCCCAGATTGTGTGAAGTCAGAAGTCTTCTTCAGTCATCTTCTGAGCAGAGCAAAATCAGTCTCTAAGTAGCTGATATTACTAGAATTACCCTTTCCCCCTCAAGCCATTGGAAAAAGTATAGGGAGAAGTAGCAACTGCAGACTGAGAATGTGAATTAAGGACTTAATGATTGGAGCTAGGGAGGTAAGAAAAGGAAGGCAAAGAGAAGACACTATGTTTAGAGTGGATAGTCCATGATTTGCACACCAGAATTTTTCCTATGGCTAACAAACACTGACAAAGATGCTGCATGCCTCAGAGACAGGGAGCTCCAGGAAGAGTTGTGAAGTAGGATCTAACAATGACTTGCCAGGAAACCCCCGCTTCACCCGTTGTTTGGGTTTCAGGGTGACTTGCTCTGTGTATTTGGTGTAGATGTTAAGGTGTTGGTAGTGGGGGACTGCAGGGGCACCCTCTGTGAGGAGAGGGCGGGGGCTGCCCCTTGCCAGACACAGCTGCTTCCAGCTGGCTCCAACAGACCCACTGTGGTGCACAGGTGAGCCCATCAGCTGTGGTGTATCTGTGAAAGGGTGTTTAAGAAAGGGTTTTAAAAAAAAAAACAAAAACAATGCAGCACAGCTGTGTTGAGGGACAGAGGAGTGAGAGGAAAGAAAGAAGTGTGAGAAACTGTACTGTGGATACCAATGTCAGAGAAGAAGGAGGGGAGGAGAAGGTGCTCCAGGTGCTGGAGCAGAGATTCCCCTGCAGGCCCTGGAGGAGACCACAGTGAGGCAGGTATTTCACTGCAGCTCATGGGGAGGACTGTGCTGGAGCAGATATCCATGCTGCAGCCCACAGAGGACCCCACATCACAGCAGAGTGGCACGCCCCAAAGGACACTGCAGCCTGTGGAGAGCCCATGAAGGAGCAAAAGGGTGGTGGGAAGGTGTTTTAGGTTCTTTGCTCTTGTTTCTCATCATCCTAGTCTATTTTTAATTTGCAATAAATTAAATTAGTTTCCCCCAGATGGAGTCAGCCCTGCCTGTGGTGGTAACTGGTGAGTGATTTTTCCTTTTATCTCAGCCTATGAGCTTTTCCATCTTCTTTTCTCCCTTTGTCCTGTTGAGAAGAGGGAGTGAGTGTGCAGCTATGTGGGTATCTGGCAGCCAGTCCAGGTCAACCCACCACACCATGGAAGCCTCTGGTAGCTCATTTCAGATTACACAGGAGCTTATACTCTGATGTGGCTTGGCTGCCAGTTGTTTGCTATAACCCAATTATGAGAACAACAAATTGTGCCAGAGCCACAAGCTTTTCACCCTTGATCTGCATGGCAGAATTCATAGCCTTGATTGGCCTTTGACAGTTGCAGAGACTGCCACTCTTTTGAGGGGAATAAAATGAAATAAAGGATGAGGTTATAGTGATCCTTTTACATTAGGTTACATAAAATAAAATGTGTTAGGCTTTTAAAAAAAGACCTAAGAGAAAATGAAGGCGAGTCTTGCTGTCTTGTCAAACACACTACAAAATAGTGAAGCTTTCAGAAACAAATAGAAAAAGCATTCTATTCTAAATCTTCATTTGTTCTTCTAAGAAAAAGGATGTGGTCCCATAGGTCTGACTGAAACACTATAGCAGATCCTCATTATCCTGCTAGTTAGAACTTGCCTCTAATTTCCTATCTAAAGTGGCCAGAAACATGTTTATATCATTTGTGAGATCCACCCATCTTGTAACTATGGAAAAACATGCCACAGATGCAGGAACTTGGTGCATAGACACTTGGGAAACTCTGATCAATTAAATTATTGAAATGAGGGCCAAATCCCTTAGTGGCTATAAATGCTGTAATTCTTCTGAAGATAGGAAACAAGCAGACTTATTCTGATTTATGGTAACTGAGGATCTGGCCCTCAGACTAGTAGGAGTGTACTTAAAAATATAAGCAATGGATCTGGTTTATGACTTTGCACCGGCATGAATTCCAAGTAACATATAAATCAGGACCTATTCAGTGCAGGTAAGTTGTTCTTGATTAAAGCACTGATATTTTGCAGGTGTAAAGGCAGTGTATGTGAGAAGAGAACCAGGCTCTTTATCTGATCAAACTTTAAATTCAGTTGTTCTGTATCAGTAACCTTCTATCTTTCAGTTTATGGACTTCTTATGGACCACAGACAATTTCTGAAGGGTCTGTGAAAGATAGCTAAGAAAGCCAAGCTGGCTGTTAGTAGACAAAGTGGACATATGCTTCCACCAGAAAATGTCTAGAATCCAGAAAAATACCAGTTGTACTTGGTTTTTACAGGAGTGGTTTAGAACTCCATCCTGATTTTCTGAAGTCAAAGAAAGCTTTGCTAATGACTTCAGCAGCAGCAGGATGTTTTTCTACTTACCATATTCTTGTTGTAGCCTAGGTACTGAGCCACATAGCTGTTGCTGCCTTAGCTGTTTGAACGGTCCTTTTGCTAACAAATCGATTTAAATATGTCTGCTGAACCTATAAAAAGGGCAGAGTAGTATTGAAAAGTCCATGAATTTCCCTCTGGCTTGGGCATGGTACAAAGGGCTGGCACAGAATCATCAGGTATCAAACCCCCAATACCTGAGGTGGAGCTTGGTGGTGCCTGAGGAGGCAAAGGCAGAATCAGCTTGTATATGTTTGTTTGTTTCAAACACACTTATTGTCTTCCATTATTTATGATGGGTTTAATCTTGCAGCCAGAACCGATTTATTTGAACTCTTGGTCTCTGAGAAATGGACCCTCCTTGTTCATGGTTTCTAAGGAGCCAAACTTGCACGGGTGCACTGCAATTGCATCAGCCAAGTGACTGTGGTAATGATGACACTGAGCCATGTATCAGATGAAGAAAAGGTTGTTTTCCACCTGAATGGTGGAGAAAGAGCACTTAGAGGTTGATTTCTTTTAATGGATGGTTACAGACCTAGGACATCTGCCAGGGATTACTGCTGATAGGCTGATACTGAAGATAGGCTGTGCTAGTAAATTAAGTGTGCACGTGACTGCTTCTTGGCATTGAGCCGAACTGGCATAGAATAGTCCATGTCCAGACTGTTAAATGTTTCTTACCCTTTGAAACAGGATAGCTGCACACTAACTGCCCATTGGGGATGGTTCTTGACCTCACTAACACCCCAAATGTGCCCAAGAAGCCGCTTGACCCAAGCTTAGGTCAAAACTCAATCAGAGATTATTCCAAAAATACGGAGGATGAAGATGCAGTGCCCAGTGACAGTATCCAGCAACTGCTTAACTTGCCACATGTTAAGCAGTGGGGATGGTCTACTAGGATCTACTTCATTTCTGTTTGATTATGTGGCTATAAGATTGCTTAAGTTGTCAGAAAGGTGTTATTTCTTTTTCCTCTCCTTCGAAGATTTGAACTGTGGTGGTTATGGGTTTGGGTTTTTTTGGGGGGGTTGGAGGGAGGCGGCGTGTAGGGGGCAGAAGGGCTTTTCTGCCTGTGTAAAATGCTGCACAGTGCCACATTTTTGCTAGAGGACTAGTAAGCTGTGCTCTTGTCCTGCTGTTTCTCGCTTGGCTGTTCAATGTCTGCTTTTTTTCTTTTTTGCTTCTCATCTCCCTTTACATAGAAGTATCTGAGCCTCCTTACATAGCTTTCATCATTTGTACACAGCATGCTGCATTTTCAGAAGGCTACAAGTCATAGAATTCCCTGTGCTAACATTTGCTTTCTATACTGTGGTAGCTGAAAGGCTTGAGCAAGGTGCAATTGATTGGCACATATCAGAGAGAGGAGGAAATAAGTTATGCTCTCTAACGGCTCCTCAGTTTGGGGAGAAACCAAATTTTAATTTTTGAATTAAGTTTTTAATAGAAGAACAAGGCCTTTTAAAATATTTCCTTTGAGGTGTCTGATTGGGTTAACTACCTAAGTATCAGTAGAATTACCCTGTGATCCGTTGCATAAGACTGCCAATATTTGAAAGTATTTATGTGACTAATGACTGTAAAATGGCATGAAAAAGACTGGGTGATAGCACCACCACCTGAATCACCCTTATTTTATTAGCACTCAAAACGTGTTCCACGTGGGCGAGGACAAATGCCCCCTCATACCTGCAAAAGCCCCAGCGTGGCATCACCTAAAGTTTTGAGCTCTGTCACCTCTCCACATCCCTACCAGGAGCTTGCAGAAGAGTGTTTGTGACCGCAGGCACTGTTGGAGCTGCATGGTTGCATGGAGCAGATGCCAACGGTGTAACATTGCCTGGCAGGTCACCAGTGAGACATGTTGACGAAACCCTTGCATACCATGTAATACTCTGTCTGTCAGTTATTTTCCCAGTTAGCTCTTCTGTTTACACTTACAGTGCAGTTTGCCTCGGATTTCTGGGTGTGGAAAATTAATAATAGCTCTTCATAAAACAGAGTAATTAGTGTAATCAGCTGGTGTCTGGTACATGCATATTTCTCTTGCAAAAGATTAGAAGTCTAAATAAACATCTAAGCAACTATACTGCTTAATAAAATAGCAGGTTTTCTTAACTAAAAGGTTGTGGTTTTAAAGATTTTTAGAGTACTTTAATGTGCACAGTCTTCAATATAATGGCCAAAAACATTTCCAGAGATACTTCTGTGTTACTTGGTAAAAGATCTAGTCTACCATTCTAGTCTCCTACTCTAAACTGCATATCTGAAAGTGCTGATGTAGGAAATGGTACCCAGCACAACCACAGAAATTGTGAACTCCTCTCATTTGCTTGCTGCTAGTCAGCAAGAACTACCTCAGTCAATATTTTTATCAGCAAATTAGATCTCACCGAATCACAGAATACCAGGTCAGAAGGGACCTCATGGGTCATCTGGTCCAACCTTTCTTGGCAAAAGAACATTCTAGACAAGCTGGCCCAGCACTCTGTCCAGCTGAATGTTAAAAGTGTCCAATGTTGGGGAATACACCTCTTCCCTGGGGAGATTATTCCAATGACTGGTTGTTCTCATCCTGAAAAATTTCCTGCCTTGTATCCACTCAGAATCTCCCCAGGAGTACTTGTACTCCCCCAGGAGTAACTTGTACCCATTCCCCCACACCTTTCCCATGTGACTCCTTGTAGAAAGGGAGTGTCCATCTTCTTTGTAGCCACCCTTTAAACACGGTAACATGGTGATGAGGTCTCTCCTAAGCCTTCTTTTCTCAAGGCTGAACAAGCCCAGTTGTCTCCACCTTTCCTCATATGGTGGCTTTCCAGTCTTTTGATCATCTTTGTGGCCCTTCTCTGGACCCTCTCCAGCTTGTCCACATCTTTTTTGAATAGCAGGGACCAAAACTGAACTCAGTATTCCAGGTGTGGCCTGACAAACACTGAGTAGAGTGGAATAACTACTTCTTTATCTCTGCTGGTGATGCCCTTGTTGATGTAGCCCAATATCCTGTTGGCCTTTGCCACAACAGCACACTGGTCACTCATACTGACCTCTTGTCCACCAGGACCTCCAGATCACTTTCCACAGAGCTGCTCCTCAGCCGGGTAGATCCCAACCTGGATTATGTTTTCACAGGTGCAAGACCTTATACTTGTCTTCGTTGTATTTCATAAGGTTCTTGTTAGTCCACTCTTCCAGCCTATCGAGGTCATCCTACAGGGTGGCTTTCCCTTCCAAAGTGTCCACTTCCCAATCAGTTCGCTGTCATTGGCAAACTTCATCAGGGTACACTTGACCCCATCATCCATCTAGTGTCAAGAAATGAGTTTTTGTCTCTCTTGTTGCTGTTGCCAGCCACACTGCTTCTTTTTATGTTCTAGATCCGGATGTATTCTCGTAATCCTGTTTTAAACCCAGGGGAGACCATGGCCAGAGTCACAACTGTAGCAGAACTCAGCACCTTGCACCCCTCCTCTCGTGGAATTACATTTACCTCAGGTCCCCATTCTACAGAAAACAAAACATTATTGTGTGGCAGCAGGCAGTGCTCAACTAAATCAGCTGCAGGTTTGTACTGATGTCTAAGTGTTCACAGTCTTGAGACTTTAAATCAAAATCCTTCTATTGCTCAGAGGACAAACACTGTGTAACTTGCAGGTGGCATCTTCCCCTCAGTCTTTTCTGTCCTATTTGCTTGGGGTTCAGTGATGCCTTTCAATGCAGCAAGTTGCAATGGCCAAGAAGCCCATGTGCTATTCAGGGTTTGGGACACATTTCCCTCACTACTTCGAGATAAGTTATCTGCCACAAATACACCATGTTTGTTGGGTCCTGTGGGCAGGAACAAAGTCAGTCTAGTCCTACTGACGGAAAGAGGGTGGTAGAGGGAGCCATGGTCCTTCCCACCCAACTCTTGTTCCTCCTGCTTCTATGTGACGAAACAGGGTCTTTATTTTCTTCAGTTCTCTGAAGTCCGTTGGAAATTGAGAGAGATGCCTTCTTGGGACCGCTGTCTCACTTCTGTTCTGAAGTCACTACAAGATCACTGATGCCAATTATAACACGTTATCAGATGTGATATACATCTTATCCTTTGGGAACTCATTTAAAATGACTATACACTTACCAGAGAAAGCTAATTTTCTGAAAGAGTAAGATTTATAGTTTGTTCCAATCAAGTATGCATTTGCCCTTAATCCCAATGTGAACATTCTTCTTGCAAGAAGTTTTTAATTATTATCATGCAAGGTTTCCTCCATCACTGTTCATTTTGCTTTTCCTACTCTCCTTGCCATGTGGTTTTAGATTTAGGGTCAGATTCATTGTAGGAGTAAGCTGTGACAGCTCTATTGATTTCACCAAAGCTGTATCCAGCTGTGAATTTGAGTCATTTCTTTTGTTGAAATGGCTTGAAATTGAAATGAAACGTGCAAGGTGTCCGTGATTGTATACTTTCATTGTATGAAAGGATAAGCATAAGAAAAAATTTAGCTCTCATAAAAATGCAGCAAAGCTGTAAATAACAAAAAAAAAAAAAAAGCTGTATGTTGCCATCTTGTTTTTTTGTAAATAAAGCTTCTTCTGAAGGCAATTACATTTTGTTTAAGAGCAGATCCTAGACTGAAGTTTGGAAAGAACAGAAATGCCTATGAACTTGCCCCAGTGTTCAGTTTTGTGTGCAAAACCTCCTTTGATTCAAGTAGAAGCTAATTAAATGCTCATAGCGCTGGCTGAATTTGGCTCATTATGAATCCAAAGGAAACATCAGGCCAGATCTTTTGGTCCTTGTTTAGTTCTTATTCAGGTTTAATGAAAGCCAGAGGTATCTTAAGTAATATAATAACAGGCATCCCTGCACAGTCAGGCACTTCCACTTTCTATTGCTGGTTGTGCTTTTAGTGGGAAAGGGGCTGGCATTACTAAAACACTTACCAGCCAGACACTCCATATGCAGGCAATAAATGCTGACCCCACTATTACCTGATATCTCTACCTGAAGCTAAGTAACTGAATAAATTGTCTCACTTTTACAGGGTGAAGAGATCATCTCTGTATTTTGAAGTGAGAGGGCTGCTGTCATGAAACACATCTGTGCACTGGAACTTTATTGATTTTTAACCTGTAAAATTTAAGTGTATACTCCAACTTACTATTTTGACTGGAGTAGCAGAAAGAGACACCTTGGAATCTTTTATTTAAATACTTACAATTGTGTTTGGTTACTTTTTGCTTTCAAATCAGTGGACAAACAATAACTGACTTACTTGTTTATTCCTAGAAATGAACTGATTTGTATTGAGCTCTTCAGAAAAATACGTGATTCTGCCAGACTTAAGCGTATCTGATGACTGCCTAATATACTTTATATCTACGCCTGTGTGCTCTGTCCCAGATCTCACATTATTCTCCTGGGACAGCGGGAAGATCTTACTTCAAAAGACAGCTGAAAAAGAAGATGAACTCAAAAAATCATTTCAGATGCTTGATATTGGTCAGTCCCTGACAGTCACAAAAAGGCATATTCAGAAGAGTGATTGAAACCTTTGTCTTCCATCTAGCAGAAGCTGAATTTGATGCAGTGCTGACAGAGATATGCTACGTCATTGCTGTTTATAATAATTTAGAGGCTGTTCCCCTTTACACCAAGAGCAAAATTTCAACAGGAGCAGGTTCCAGACCAATATTGTCAAAATGGTGCTAGACATGGTCAAAACCTTCTTTGAGTAGCTCAAGTGAAAGTCCTAGAAAACTTGCAAAAGTAATGTGAGCTACATTTGACGATTGGTATGTTTACATGAGGATTTTGTCTGCGTGGCACATCTCACTATTGAGAAGAGTTGCAATTTACTGGCAGGTTTTTTCAGTGTGGGTTTTTTGTTTATTTGTTGTTTTTGTTTTTTGTTTTTGTTTTTGTTTTTTTTTGCAGGGGTGTTTGTTTTTAAAGAGCTCACAGCTTAAATGCACATACATGCAGTGTTATGAATATGGATAGCTTAGGTTGTGAACTCTGAGTCAGAGACCATCTGCTTTTTGCCTGAACAGGGAGTTTCTCAGCTCACTTTTGGTATTTGTGACATTAAGAACCACCATCAGATTGGACCTGAAAGAACATTGGGTGTTCATATGATATTGTGACCGATACTTATAAAAAAAAAGGGGGGTGGGTGGGGGTAGGGGGGCAGGATTCTGATGCACAATCTGCACCAGTACTATTATACAATGAAATCCTTGTCCTGAAAGTGTAGGTGACTAAGTTTTATATAGCTTTTTTTTTTTTCCTAATGTACTTGAATCTTGTTTGTTTGTCTAATTTGGATGAACTGATCTATTACATTTGCATTTTAAATTAGTCACTCTGTAATGGGTTTAGCCCATTTCAGCTAAGATTGATGCTAAATCCTCTGCTAATACTAAATTTCCATTGGGGGACGCACATACACCTGAAGCACGTTTAATAGTCTTTTGGAACAAAAGAAAGATGCATCAGTGAGGCTAATGAGAATGCATATACTTTCATATATACATGTGAAAGATCATAGAGCTAGTAGAGAAATCTTTATCCTATATGATTGAAAGACTTGTGAGTTGTAAAACACAAAACAAACACAAATTTATAGGATAAATTTCTTTTTGCTGTTTGAGAAAAGAATGAGTAATGCAAATGAAGTATTTAAAAATTCTGATATCACTGTAGGACTTCCACTTATCCATGTATATTGAAATACAAATCCCAAATACTGGCAACGTTACTGTGCCATATCTTGACTTCCTGTCAAAAAGTCCACAAAAATTGCCAGAAGTACCAGCATGCTCAAAAGGTAATTGTGTGTTCCGTATTATGTAGTCAAATTGCTCTTAAATGTAGTCATGAATCAGTTGTGAGCTGTCTAGCTCTCAGGGCAGAATCTAGCTGCTAATGTGAGCTTCTGCTGACATAGAGATACAATGTACTTTTTTTCTAAAATTGCTTTTTCTGTACGTGTAATTTGGCATAGTTGCTGTAGGAATGTTACCTTATTACCAAAGGGAAAGAAATGGTTTGCTAAGCCACTGATCTGCTACTGGAAAAATATGAACCTTGAAGTCTAATCAGTCTGTTCTCTAAATTAAACATGAAAATTATTGTGTATGTTGTGTATGTGTATAAAAGAAATGATAACTGATTAAGTTTAATAGGGATTTGAAAACATATGACTCAGCTTGACATGTCTTCAAGGGAAATATAGAAACTAACCTAAGGGACCCCCCTAATGGGCAAGTTATAATGTTTCGGGATTCAGTCCTTTAGGAGTGGATAACTCACATTGGTCTTTGTTTCCAGTGCAAGTAATTTTTCAATAATGAAGTTGAGAAGACTCCAGCTGTGTGTCAACTGGGATTAAGTTTGGATTCTTACCTTCAAAGAAGTAGAATGGAAAGTAGAGGCACACTCTACATCTAAAAAAGCAACCAACCAAACAACAACAACAAAACGCCAAAAAAAAAAAACCAATAAGAAACCCCCACAAAAACAACAATAACAACACGCCCCCCAAAACAAACAAACAAACAAAAAACCCAGACAAAACAAACAAAAAAATCACAAACAAACAAAAACCACAAAAATCCCCCTGCATTTTCACAGTAACTTTCTTAGTGGAGCATTAAATATTTTTCACACCACACCGCTCCCCCCTCCCAGTGAAATACAAAGGGTGAAATTCTGCAAGGGGATCTGCAGGGAAAATCCTTTTCCTTCAGTTTTTCCAGTGGGTTTGTATGATCTGGCCTTCAATAAAGAGTTGCCTCAAAAATATTCTGTAAATTCCAGTCGAACTTTGTTCCCAGCAAGTGCAAAGCTAAGGAAACTCTCAGACAAAGAGAGAATGAGGGAGTGTAATACTGAGGATACAAAAATGGGATTAGGAGTTTGAAAGGAGGCAAGAGGAAGAAGAGGAGCAGCAAAATAAAAGAAGAAAAAGGGAGGGACCTAAGCCACTTTCTCCCAGAGAGACAAGGGAGCTTAAAAAACCCTAATTAATTAGTGAAAACTAATTAAATAACAAATGAGGGATCTTTCCTGGAATCAAAGGGTAATCTTTTCTTTATTAGATGCAATGTAATAAAATGGTAAAGCTTTTTGTACACTCAGAGTTGGATTTTCTTCCAACATTCAAGGAGAATATATGGGATGTTACTCTTGATTTCCTCTCAAACTCAGTAAAATGTGGGAAATAAGGATCACGCTTAGACGGTCTTGTCTTTTGGCCAGCTAGTTTGTCAGAGAACTGCACTGAAACTGTGTGTAATATAGAGAAGTGAAAATACTGTTGGGTTTGTTGGAGATCTGGGGCCTGGATAAATGTGATTTCACCACAGGAGGGCAGTGCAGGTGCTGTTTTCCAGGAGTTCTGCTAGGCCGCATTGTGAGAGCTCCTTTCTCTCCCTGTTTAAAACTCAACTAATCCCACTACATTCAGAGGCTGAAATGATGGCAGAGACTGGCTTCTGGGACTTCACCCCACAAATACAAATATAGACAAAAATGCATAAGGTTTTTCAGAAGCAGTTCCTGAAGGCTGAATTCAGAGAAGGATGTGCAGAGAGTAGAATGTGGCACTGGCAGAACCCACCAGCATAAGTAAATTTGAAGGGTTAGTCGTCTCTGAAAATGACCTGCTCTGGTGTGTGATGCAAGTCAATAGCATGAGGGAACAAAAGCAAAATCAAAGCGATGCGGTTTTAGTTTTAAAATTAATTTTAATATTTACTGGTGACAAATGGATCTCAGGTTTCTGCTGGGGGAGGAGGGTAGGAGGAGGCATGGTGGTTCTTCTCTGAGGAACAATTAGAGGGAGCAGAGGAGGAGAGAGCTGGCACCATAACTTTCTTGACTTTGGGACTCCTGAGTACTTCTGTTATCCCAGCTGCTAATAGCCTTTGTGTCCCTTATGGCAGCAAAAAAAAATCTCTGAAGAAAAAATATTTTGCACTGAAAGTCATCACATTTGTGATAGAGGAGCAGCTGTCATATATCTGTTTTGCTCAGGGATCCAGATTTGCGATGACTTTTCCCCAGGAGCAGTGCAGAGCTGTGAAGAACAGCCACAACAAAGGCAGGACAAAGCTACTTTATTGCATTTTTAATTGTTCACAAGCTAAAAAAACCCTCTCCCATTGATGTCCCTACAGTGGTCTTCAACAGTACCGTGATGCACTTGTGGTTTATGTTCACCAACGCACTGGCGGTTTATGTCCATCTAATCTTTTTTATTATATTTATTTTCAGGTTGAACAGCCACAGTTGCCAAACAATGACATTAAGTCAGCTGGAATCCCTGCTCAAGCAGAAAGTATGTTGACCAGGGTAATAACAGAAACCACATGCTGGGGTAGTAATTCATTTCAAATAAGTGGATGTTGCTCTTTGTGTACTGGTATCAATTTAGTAACATGTTTAAAAGGATGTCATGCTGTTGTATAATGAAGAACTCGTCATACTTGTGTGCTTAAGGCTTTGTTTCTTGCTGTAGTGTGTTTGGGGTTTTTTGTTTGTCTGCAGTTTTTTGTCTGGTTGATTTTTTTTTTTCTTAATTTTGCTAACATACTAAGTAGTATTTTAAAAACCTCTCTAATCTACACTGTAATTCCCTTTTTAGCATGAAAAAATCTAAGCACTCTTTCAAGCAGTCTTGCAACAAATCTCTGGTGTAGAACTGGCGTAGTCCTACTGTGATTTAATTTCTTACTTACTTAGATGCTTGTGGCTTGAGTAACAACACTTGACTTATTTAAGAAACTAGATTCTCCATGGCAGTACAATTTCTGTAATTGTTTAGCCTTTGCAAGACTGGTGTAAAACATGCTGTTACATTAGAAGAACAGCTTTTTAGGCATTTTGTACTCTTAGAAGTATCCAGCCACATGAGAGCTCAGTCTACTTAAATCTCATTGCCAATTTGAACAGCACAAAACCACTTTTTTAAATCAAGGAGGAAGTGGTGGTGTGAGTATGGGAAAGCTAATTTTTTATTATTTTAGTTTTGCACAAACCGAGCCATGAAAATCCGTTCATCAATATAATGATATTTTATTATATTTGGGCATTTGCAAGGTAACCTAATGCCACATATCATGCCTAATAATAGTTATTATTTGCAAGGATACAGAAGAATACTCCATGCCTTCTAGAGCACTGTGTGACACACTGTTGGCTCTACCCAAAGACTGTTCATAGAGGAAGAAATACATTAAACATAACCTGATGTGAATTCCAAGGAAAATCCAACCTCCTGCTGTGCTTGGCATGCGCTTGGCCTGTAATTTGGGAGTCAGAAATAAAATCTTTCTGACTTCACAGCTGTTATTGCACCTCAGGGCTGCAGTAGTATTTGCAACCCATTTGCTTCTCTTCCACTGAGTAGGACATCTGAATATATCCTCACTTTAGTCTGAATAAAATATTAACATATCGCAAGGCTGTTAGGACAGATTGTATCCAAGACAATCTTTTCTCACTGTAGAAAAGCCTATCAATCATAACTTGGTATAGTTGTTATTAGTGTCATAGCTTTTATTCATTTGGCTATATGCAGCTAACTGAAGAGTAACATTTACGTTTTTATGTTAAGCGTTTCCTATCACAAAAGAAACTGCTGAAATATCTTCTTATTATAGAATTTACGACTTGAATATGTCCTCCAAAGTCCTAATTAGAGGTCCAGTATATTTAATTTACAAGGTTCTATGTTATTTTTTTAACAGCATTGTGAAATAGAGCTGTTACATATATTTTAGTACATTAACAGAAAACCTCATTAACTTAAGGCAAGGTTACTGCTACATATATATCCCAGGAGCAATTCAGTTAAAAATGTACTGCAAGAGATGATATACACAGATAATTATTCAGATACACTTAAGAGTTCATATACTAGTTTAAATATTTATCTGTAATGTATCACAGTGGTTATTCCCAAGCCAAACCTTATTCTGCTTCTCTTGGGTGCACATCATCAGTCAAGGATACCTTTATGGTGGTAACTCTGTTTTTTTTGGGGGAAAAAGAAAATTACACACACCAAAACAACAACAACAACCACCAGCAACAACAAAGAAACCTGAACAAAAAACGTCATAAAACCAGAAGAAAAAGTTCTTTGTGTCCTCACTAAAAGAAGGCATAGTAATTTTCTCCTTGTATAAGCAGAAAGCCACACTTGGACCACCTGCCACATGTACCCGTATTTAGACATCTTAACTGCCTTAATGGCCAAGGCCAACAAAAGCAGGAGGTGGTTCAGAGCACGTTCTGGTCAGTGAAAAGACACAGGGGAACCAAGACTTGGGAGGCAGCCTTGAATTTCTCATCACTGTCCTGCACTTAGAAACTCCAGCCATGCAGACAGTTCACTTAATCAAATGATTCAGAGCTGACCTTGCCTGGTTTTGTGACACCGAAGCTATTTGTTGCAGGTAGGTCTTCCTGCCTTTTTTAGTCATTGCTCCATTACTTGCTCAGTAAAGCACAGATAAGCTAGGAAAAGTTTTTGAGTATTTCAAATGCCAGTGCAAAACTCTTAAGTTTAGTTTTGACTATAGGGGTCCTTTCATCATTTCTAGTTAAATGCAATAAAATTTTGCTTCTGAAGGTCACTGTCTTAATAACAGCAAACTGTAGGAAAATGGCCACAACATGCAGGATCCTCAGTGCTCCCTCCTAAGCAAAGAACTTAGGTGTGAAGGAGGGTCAAATGCTGAACAGATGTGTGCCTGGGAATATAAATGATGGTGTATGAAAGAGCTCTTTTCTGCTAACAGTGAGTTTTCAAGGCAGTAAGGCAGCAATGTAGTTGGGAGACTTATGCACTTCTTTATGTGCTGTGAGTAACAGGAACCAGAACTTTGACACCACACCAGAAGCCTAGACTCTTCTTTTCCATGCTCCTGGCCAGCTGATGCCCTGACTGCATGCTATGGCTCTAGTACAGCAGAAACCTGTTCAATAAAGGGCAGCTTGTCCTCTAAGCACCCAAATCTGCCACCTTTTTCTTTATAGAGTACAGTTTCACTGACTTGGTTGCTGGGACTCCAAAATTAGGGGCAGGATTTGTTCCTCAGTAACACTTGCAAAAGGGCAGGACACCACAGAAAGGAGACTCATCTTCAATGACATGGTGTTTCTAAATGTTAGAAAATAAAACTGTGTTCAAGAAGGGCTTGCAACCTGACACAGTTGGTTTTTTTTAAGGACAGCTAAATTACTCTCCTGAAGTTAGTCCCTCCGTGTAATAGTTATCTTAGGAAAGGAATCCATAGAATCATAGAACAGTTTGGGTTGGAAGGGACCTTCAAAGCTCATGTAGGCCAACCCCCTGCCATGAGCAGGGACATCTTCAACTAGATCAGGTTGCTCAGAGCCCCATCCAGCCTGACCTGGAATGTCTCCAGGGATGGGGCATCTGCCACCTCTCTGGGCAACCTGGGCCAGTGTTTTACCACCCTCAGTGTAAAAAATTTCTTCCTTATGTCTAGAATCCAGCAAGTATGAAAAAGAAATTATGAAAACTCAGTTTGTTGGAGTGTATAGATGGCTTTGTACTGCATGTGCACGTCCATTTTACGCAGAGGTCTTCTGCTCATAGCTGGTTGGTAGAAGTGGGAATATTACATTAGCTAAGTTCAGCCTCCAACTGCTTCTCTTTAAAGACTACTGAAGTAGTGAGATTGATTCACATTTACAACAAAGCTGTTCATGTAAAGAGGACTGAAAATGGATTTATTTTGTGTACTCATCGCACAAATTTCAAGGTCTCTAAAAATTGCTAATGGATTGTAAAGGGCTATCAATATGAACAAGCATCAGGCCCATATATTTTCCTTGCCCCACCCCTGCTCTAATCTACCCTCCCCCATTATTTTTTAATTTTATGTTTATGAGGATCTGAAAATAGTCTAATTCTTTTCTATCTGGTTTGGGCCTATCTTTACCAGCTGGTAAATAGGAAATGTTCACTGTAGGAAGCCAATACTCTGCAGAGTGTAAACAGATGGAATCAATATAAAGTGACAAGTTAGACTGTGCTACTGAGAATACAGAGCCAAAACTAAGAGCATAACAGTCACGATACTTATTTTGTTCCAATTCATTTGGTACTGAATAGCACTTCATATATGCACAGCTGTGTCCTTCCGTTTTTTACTTTCTTTCTTCTGGTTTGATGAGGACAATTTCAAAGAAAAACTTTAATTAAAGATTTTACACAAAATGGCCTGAAGTAGAATATAGGGAAAATGAGCACTGATGTGTTTATAGCAAGAGAAGAATATTTTTCAGGCATTTATTTTCTTTATTCCTTTCTTCCTTTTTTTAACAAAACAAACGAAATCTGATGTGTGTATCTCTCTGTGTGTAATATGCTAGATTGATAGATTTTTGCAGATTGAAATCTTCCATTTGGTGATAAGGTATAGAACCATAACCCTAAAAGCTTCCTCATCTTCCCCTTTCTTCCCCTGGTGCCTGTTACAGCAGGGTACCTTGGAGGGCAGGAAATCTAAGTGTACATCTCTGCATGGGTGTGCTGGCTGAAGGGAAGGGGACTGTCAGACAGACAGACTACTGTCAGACTGTCCTGAGACAGACTGGAAGCAAAGTGACCAAGGGTCTTCCTTCTCCTGCCCTGGCCAGCTTTCTCACATGCTTCTCCTTCACCCTCAAGAAGGGTGTTCTGGAGACCGTGGATCTGATACACAGTCCCTTTGGGGACAGTTAGCGGGGTGGGAAGCTTCCAAGCTGTCCTGTGTTGCTGGATTTGCCTTGAAAGCACATCTGAGCTCCAGTCCTTTTGCCAGAGAGAGTGCCAGGTGTTATAGGATGGGTTTTGCTTTACTAATTTATGCATTTTTGACACATTTTCACAAAAATGGAAGAAGGCAGCATGTTTTACCACTCTGTCCCCAACTTGTTCTTAGCAGCATATTTCTTAATGTTGCCATTAAAAATTTGCTATTTTTGTTTTCTTGGCAAATAATAACCCCAGATTTCCCATATGTTGTTTATTAGGGTGACTGTACGGCTCTAATGAGGGGCAGCAACCACAAGTTTGAACACAGATTTTGCTTCTGATCCTTGTGTCAAGGGCAAGCAGCTTTTGTTTCCCACACAAGAAACACTAGGGCTGTCCTGGTCTCCTCCATGCATATCCCCCTAGATAGGTAAGCCATCGTAGTGCATCTGTGCAGAACTTCTCTGTCTCCCCATCCAGCCAGCTGCCTTCTCTGCAAAGCACAATTCTTCTCCTAGCTATAGTGCTAGGGGCCTGTTTGGCTCAAGGATTCCCTAAAACCTCTTTCAGACCCATTCAACATCAGAAAGAAGATATATGTTACTGTAGACAGAATTCAGGAGTTTGGGGTAATTTGAATGCATAGAAGCCCCTTTCCAGATCTCCTTCTCACCCTTGCCAAATACCCTGAGCCACTAAACAAGTTCCATAAATGCTGAGAGAAGCAACAACTGACATAAGTGGCATCTTACAAGCCCAGATCCATGAAGCACACAGTTGCTGAGGAAAATGCCTTGATATATGATGATTTGCAATACTTCAGTGGGTAACAAAATGAACTTAGATCATTTGTGGCAGGAAATCATTTCGCACTAAGCCTGTGTAAGGGAGAGTCTGGTAGTTCCTTTTGTTGCAATGCCTGTAGGGGATGTTTTCAATGGATATCCTTTGTTCTTCTGAAGTATAAGAAAATATTTAAAGTATTTATTATCTTCCTTCTTCCCAAGGGATGCCCAAGTGCTGCACACGCATAAATGCTGCTGAGATGAAGTCACTGCTGGGGTGGGGAGCAGCAGCCAGCTGGCATGTGTCAGTGACAACAGAGCACGGTGTGCCAGACACGATGGCAAGGCCCTGTGCTTGCTAAAAGTGCTGTGATATCACTAATGCTCTGGAGAACAAACAGGAACATTGCTTCTCATGTCTCTGGTGAAAGATTCTGATAGCATAAACTGGTTGGTATGTAGCTTATCTAACCTGTAAGGACAAACGATCATATCAAGCTGGCAGAAAAATGTACTGCTGCTGCCAGCACCACAGTATCCAGCCCTGTGCTTCACTCAGTAAATAATACATTTCAGTTAAATCTGCTTTCAGGGAGAAATGAATCAAGATTGTTGCATTTCTTTCTCTGTGAGAAGCTTGGAGTTGTGGTGGAAATGTTTTGCCAGTCATAGCAAGAAAGAGAAATCTTAGCCTACTCCGGTGAGGTCTAATCCTTTCTTTGAATTTGGATTTCCTTTGTTGTTTTATATCTATCACTATAGGAAAAGACTCTTTTTTAAATAAATGAAAACTGTTTTTCTTCTTTCATGTCTTTAGCTAGATAAAAAACTTTGCCCTCTTCCACCCTTTTTCACCAGGCAGATTTGCCAAGGAGCAGTCGTCTGCCTGATTCATAGCTACTTACTTTGGGCAACCTTTGCTTGCATCAGTGGATGGTTATAGCTACAAATAGACCTATTTGCTCTGAATAATGTTCTGTAGTGAGAGTACAGGTCTTGGAATAGTGACTCCTTTGGTTAAAGCAAACAAAATATGAAATATTTGCTGCACTGTAGTACCAGCTTCATTGTGATCAGCGTTTCCTCCAGAGACTTACCTCCTCCTTACTCTCGGTAGCACTGCAGAGCATACGCAACTGAGCTGGACTGAATTCTGTCTCAGGCAGCCGCATTTGAATGAGTGAGTAAGGACCAGTGGCAGAATCTTTATTATTGCTGCTATTATGTGAGCCAGAAGGAACACAGCCTGACTTTCAATTCCCCAGTTGCATTTGCAGAAATAGCAGTTAAAAAGAGTGATATTTTTAAACAAGGCTTTATTCTTGTAAGCTGAACAATTCAACACAGAACAGAGTAAGCATAGAAGCTTTCAATACTGCTTTTACTGTCAGTTTTCAGCTTTTAAGTGTACTTTAAGGTCCAGGTTGCCGAGGTTTTTAACGGACTTGGAGAAGACGTTTGCTATTGCTAGAATGTTAATATGTTTTGTCAGTTTGTCCAATATATACATTTTCTTTCAACCCTAAATCTTCTAGATTTTTGTGATTTTTGAAGTGAAGTGAAAAAAGAATGCTTCTGTATATGTAGAACAAATAACTTGCTGTCATTCTGAAGTTCACTGACACTTATGAAATATATACCTGCCTTGATCTTTGATATTTGGTTTCCAGCAAATCTTTAAGTTTCAGTCATTGAAGGAAGATGATCCTCTCCCTACTGTTTAAAATATATGAATTTATCTGAAATTCATTGCTTTGCCTAAAAGAGTTTTGTAGTAGTGCCACTTGAAGAGAAAATTGCCTTAGACAGTGAGTAAATGCAAAATATTCATTTCTCACAAAGTGTTACTGTAATATTTCCTACTGTGCCAAGGAAGGTTGTCCTGCATTATGAAAATAGGTATAAAATGGCATTTTGTACTATATGTTAGCAAAGCTTTCCAGTGCTTGCATTTGTGTCAGTATTGGTTTCTTGTTTGTTGAAATCACCTGTAATTTGTAGGTTGCAAAGAATGTGAAAAACATTATCAGGTGCTGCAGACTTTTTGGCTACAGCTGTGCAGGATGGATATAGAGGCACAAGCTAAGGTGAGTTCTTGAGATCACCTTGTTCTGTGGTGAAGGACTCAGAATTTGAAAAGTAAGTAAACAGCCACTTTTTTTTTTTTTGTGAGAGTAATAGTAACAATAAATGATGAGGCCTTTGTGATCTTCTGAATGACAGTGGCTGGGGGCTGCTTGCAGCAGGCTAATTTGCCAGTTTATCTTCGGTATGCAAGTTGCAGCCTTCAGCCTTTCTCTGACTAAATGGATGCAATAGTATGTAAGGATAAATATGTTGGTAATTCATTCTGAAGGGATGAGTCCTTCATCAGAATTCAACCCCATCAGCTTTATTTTCAAAATGGATGTTTAGATACTACAAGCATAATGTAGGCATCTCATTGCCTGCAGTTTCAGAATTACATTGGCTGTGGACGTTCTTGGCCTCAGACCCAGGACAGGGTTGAGGGGTGTGCATGGAGCTTCTGGCATCCGCTTCACTCTGAAAGCTGAGAAACTTGGAGGCTCTTCCAGAGGAAGAAGTAGTGAAGAGAAGAAAAGATTTCCTTACTCTGCTTATAAGAAGTGTTAGGACAGCCTGTTTCTTGACCCCTCCAGTTTCTTTGGTTGATGTAGGATATACGTAACATTTCTTTGAAATACTGGTCAGCAGAACCGATGTATCAAGGGGATAAAATACATGTGCAGGACATACCTGTAGGAGCCAGGACCCTCTCTGTTTCACCAGCTGATTTGAAATTGCTGTCTTCTCAATGAGAAAGTGGCTCCACACTCCTGCTGAGACCAGTGAGCAGAGAAAGCTGAGAGCAATTGCCTCTCACTGGAAAAAAGATCCTGACAACCAGGTGAGTCATGAAATCTTGCCTTTGAAAAAGGCAACAGGCCTCATCAACTCTGTTTCATGATTTTGCTGAATTCCTGCAAATGGTTTGAATATGACTAGGTTTTTTGCCCATGGGCTAGAGGAATGCTGTTATTTGTAATAAAATAGTACTATGGCACATCTTCGTATCCTGTGCAGCTTGAGGTGGTGAACAGGGAAATGTTGTATCATGGATGCTATAATCTGCTTCCTCTCCCCTCAGCATGATTTTCATGTGAATTCATACAGTGAAATGAAAGCTCAGAGGCCACCTGCAAGTAGGGTGAAGCCAGAAAGAAAGAAGCAGCTTGATTCAGTGACACGGTCATCTAGGCCTGGCAGTTGGTTCACCAGGAACCTCAGAAGAAGCACTCAAGCTTTTAGGGCTGTAGTTTGCACAGCTACATACGGCAATAATACTTGCTGACTTCAGAAGTATGTGAACCTTGACTAATGTTTGTTTACCATTTGGAAGCAAGATTGCTCTTCAATGATAGTGCAGTGGCTAAGTATTTATATAGAGAGCCAATATGTGCTTCAGATATGGTGGATCCAGTGCCCCTACTGGTTTGTACAGGCAGGAGCTGTAGCAGATTGTGATCTCTTAGAGCAGGACTTGGGCATGTAGCAGGGACGATGGGAAGTAGCGGGAGCTGTGGCTGCAGGGGGGGTTGCAGGAAAAAGGACGGCTCAAGCGTGGTGGGGTAGGAGAGCACATGTGCAAAGAGCACGTGGAATACTTGCTTAGCATCTTTGCTGGTGGGTTCTGTGAAACTGTGCTTCTAAGGTACTACGCTAGAAATGTTAGATCAAGTGATGACCATGCCTGTGAATTGACGCCAGTGACATGCAGGGACATCAGCTACAAACTGCCTTACACAAACTGGAATCTGATATTACATGCTATGTTTCCAAAGCATGTTTAGCATCCTGTAATTTTGGATGACTTTCTGTGGATTTTGGAGTCCATGAAATCCATCAGGAAATACCACTGGAGATACTGTTTGCTGGACAGGAATGTAAAACAAAACGAAGCAAATTAGGATGGTACCTTATTGCTTGAGGATTTTTGTTTGGATTTTTATTTGTTTTTTTGTTGTTTTTTTCCACTGTGAACAACTTCCAAAATAATCTTTGTCAGTTCATATTGCCTGGCTTACACTATTTCATTCTGTGTATTTTTTCTGGTTGGGATACTTTCCAGAATTAGATATCAACAAAACCAATTAAATAATTTGGTACAGGCAATTATGGAACATAAGCAATACTACTCTAAAGCAGGCAATCAAAAAAACCAAAATGATGCTTTATTTGACAATAAACCTTGTGTTTGGCACTGCAATTTGAAAGGTAATAAATCTGTAAAAATGTTACTACATTTCATAAGTACTGAATAACAAAAAAGAGCACAAATTTTCATTTTGGGGGTTTAAAGCTCTAAAATGATGAAGTTTCATCAGAAAAACTTCTGGAGCTTGACAAATAAATATAATGGTACCATGTTACCTCTCTATGAAACAACAGAATATCAGAAATAATGGAGAGGTAAAATGTAATATTTATTTTCTTGTTGATGGAATATCACACAAATGACTCTTGAAGAAGCCTATTAAATTTGAGAGTGTTTAAATATACCCAAATTATACCTGAATTTCTTATTATGGATGAACCTTAAAGCAACTGGAAGTGTATTCTCCTCTCAAAGTACAAATTGCAAGATAATTAATGTTAACAACATGTTTAGGGAAGGAGAATGATGGCCTAGTCAAAGGAATCAAATGCTTTTCTTTTGAAAGCACGGTTAAAACCATGGGCTAAATTCACTTCTGTGCTGACAATTTTGCACTCATCTGCTTAAATCTCAAGCACAGCATAAAACAGATGAGTGTACTCTGCTTCTCTGCCTGCATATTTATTAATGTACAAAAATGATACATCCTGTAATCATCATGCCCTAAACCAACATTGTCCGGGTGACTTACGTCATTTTGACTGGGTTTGTTTTATCTGTATCATAGGTGTTTGGGCAGGCACAAGCAATCCAAGAAATTTGAATCTAAATGTCCTCCACTATTTCAAGCATATATATGTCTTCCTCTAAATTCCTGATAAATTGGGCAAGCACAATACTTTTTCTTGTATATTAGGGACCTTATTGAGTCACTTGACTGTTCCAAGAATCTGTACTGCTGATAGTAGCTAAGAAACTGGAAAAATCCAAAGCAAACAGCAAAAACTCTAACCAAAACGGGTCTCCCATGGAACATTTCAATTTACCAAATCACCATCCATGAAATTCCTTTTCAAAAGTCAATAAGTCCCGGGCTTCTTACATGTCAAAGGCAGGTATGCAGGCTGGTGAAGTAAATGCTAAAGGCCTTTTTAGAGTGTTTAGATGTATCCATTGCCACTCAGCTACCCTCCTTGGGCAAAAGATTGGAGTGTCATAGTCCAAACCCAGCAGCCTGAAATGTTCTTCTATTTTTGAGTTTCCTGGTGAGGTTTCTCTATATCTAAAGAACCTCTGCTTCAAAGCTGTGGGTCCAGGGATGTTCTAGGGCACTGGATGCTCAGCTAGCTGCCGGGCCATGTTTCTTTGATATAATTGTCTGTAACATTTTTCTGGAGCGTGTATCTTTCATAGCATGGACCTGTGACTTTTAGAGAAAATGCGTCGTATTTGATAGGACCTGGGGCACTGCTGTCTTTCAGGTTTTCTAGTTTTGAACTAGAGTGTAATATAATCCACTTAAACTGCTTCTTTCTGCATTGATCTGGAAGAAGGAAAAAAAAAAAAGCAGTATCGTTCTTTGGATCAAGTTCTACTACCACTTTTCTTCCTGCTGTCCCTTCACAGTGTGGTCTCCTGAATTGATTTCTGCTTTTGGACTCTGCAGCTGTTTCTGATTCAAGCCAGAGCCTGCTGAATATTTGCCCTGGATTTATTAACAAATACTTTTTGCCATAATCCTGTTACGGTTGTTCTGGGACACAATGTTGAGTCTCTCAATTAACTTTAATGGACTTTGGGCCAGTCCTGTGATTATTAAGAGCACTTTTTCTGTCAAGATCCTGACATAAGGCACTGCCCATACATATCTTTTGGACTGGGGACACTTACTGTGTAGTCAGGGGAAACTATTCATTTTCAGAAATGTGTTTTGGATCCACAAACTCTACCAGAGAGCCCTGTGTGCACTCATAGCGTTTCTTTCAGATAGGCCAGCCCAGCTCCAGGGAGGCAGAGTAATTATATTACCTCACCAAAAGGATATTAAAAATTTTCTGATAAAAACCTGCAGAATCTGAGAGTTCTGAAAACCAGCCTCTGCTAGAAAGAAGTAAACCTTTTTTGGATGGACCTCCCATCTAAAGATTTGCTTGATTATGTGAAAAATATAACTCTCCTTCTAGATGAGATCCCAGGACTTCAGCTTTTAGGGTTTCATGTTTGGGCAGTCTTGATCCTAATGATCAGGACAGTTATGCAGGTTTCATATCAGGGCTACATTCTCCAGTTTTGTGGGGAAAACCACCCATTAAATATATATACCTTTTTTCTTAATATCCCAATTATATCCTGAATTCCTTGCAGCCAGGCAATATGAGACTTCATTATTAGATGAAAGACTGAAAACATAGAAACAAAACTTGTCCAACCTATTCCTATATGCGCTAACTGGATTTAATTTAAAAATCAGAGAAAGAAAAGGGATATGGCAGCAATTTTTAAATATAGAACTTGAAAGCTTTTTCTTAAAAGTCACATGCTCAAGACGAAGCTGTCCCTAGGCACCTTTAATGTACTCATGTGGCAGTTATGTAGCAAATAACTCAAGGTTATTTTCTTTGGCAGCAATTTTAGAGCAAATCTTTGTGTAAAGAATTATTTCTTTTCCTTGAACAATGGGCTGGATTCATAAAAAGTATAATGGGTACATTTGTTTGTTTTTCAATTTTAACAATTAGGAGATATTTGTACTTGTGTAAAAATAGAAAGTAGGAAAATAATGAATAGTTGTGCTTATAATTAGCATATTTTGATACTTAAGAAACCAGAAGCCATTTCTATGCTTATTAAATGTGCATTGTCAGCTTCAATGTTTTGAAAATTACTAACTAAAAAAATAATTTCAGATGAAGTGTTGCTTAAGGAATATATGCTGAAATTAAAAGTAAATGTAGACTTTAAAATGTATAGAACAATACTTAGCTTTCTTGTGCTTAGAATCACAGATTAGTTTGGGTTGGAAGGGATTTTAACAGGCCATCTAGTCCAACCCCCTGCAATGAGCAGGGGCATCTTCAACTAGATCAGGTTGCTCAGAGCACCGTCCAGCCTGGCCTGGAGTGTCTCTAGGGATGGGGCATCTACCACCTCTCTGGGCAACCCGTGCCAGTGTTCTACCAGCCTCATCATAAAAGATTTCTTCCTTATATCAAGTTTGAATCTACTGTCTTTTACTTTGAAATCATTACGCTTTGTCCTATTTTTACAAGCCCTGTTAAAGCGTCTGTGCCCATCTTTCTTATAAGATCCATAAGAACTTACAAGCATGTTTGCGTAATAGTCTTATTGGCACTGAGATATTTTTAAGCAAAACTTGTGCAAAGATACCTCATTGTGGATCTGGGTAGTCCAGCTGTATTCATGGCACTGATTAAAGAATATTATGGCTGCACAGGACTGGATGCTTCATCCTATCAAAGCCAAAACTAGCAGTAAAGTTAAAGTAGTTGGCATGCACATGCTCTGAAAGACTGTATGTTTGCAAGAACAGGGCTTTAGAGAGGGTCTGATCCAGTGCCCTTTGAATGTAATGAACGTATTTTCATTATTTTCAGCTGGCTTCTATGCAATCCTTCCATCTTGGGTGTAGAGAGGAAACAGTGATCAAATTAAAGCAGATATAGACCATAAGCAGGTATGGGAATCTTTTTCAGATGATGACATACTAATTGGTTTAGGTTTTATAAATAAGGAAATGGAGAAGTCATAGAAATAAATAGGGAAATCATTTAATGAGAAGGACAAGACAATCCCATGATTAACTTAAAATACCTGAGGCTTGTTGCCCTTTCCAATGAGTGCAAAGATATTAGCATAGAATCATAAAATAATTTCAGTTGGAAGAGGCCCTCAAGATTGAGTCCAACCGTAACCTAACTCTAGCAATAAACCATGTTATTAAGAGCCTCATCTACACATCTTTTAAACACCTCCAGGAATGGTGACTTCACCACTTCCCTGGGCAGCCTTTTCCAGTGCCTTAGAACCCTTTCTGTGAAGAATTTTTTCCTAATATCCAATCTGAACCTCCCCTGGTGCAACTTGGGGCCATTTCCTCTCATCCTGTTGCTTGTTACTTGAGAGAAAAAACCGAGACCCACCACATCCAGAGAGCAAGCAGATGAGGACCATAATTTAGGATTTCGGAATCATCCTGTGGGTAGTATTTGTTTTCCTTCTTCCCTCTATAGAGGATAATAAAAGAAACTACTGTCAGTGTTTAAAGCCAGTCTTTGGGAATACATTCCTTGGTCAATAAATTTATGAAAGCAAACTAATCATTGTGATGATTAGAACCAATAATTTGTTTTTTTTTTTAAAGCATATTAACATAGATCAATCAAGAATGATGCTACATAATTTGTGTTCTTTTCATATGCCCAGAAGAGGGCAAGAGCAAGACTCCTATTGATTTCTATAATGAAAAGAGGCTCTGGCCCAATTTTAATGGCTGCTGCAAAGACCGACTCAGTCTCCATTCGTTACAAGTCCAGACAGCCACATCCTTACAGAAGGGACAGGATACTAATGGTGTGCCGGGCATGACGGTGGTCCTTGTCCATTCATGGGGATCCTGCATAAGAAGCTGGAGTACTAAGAACAGAGGGCAAAAGTGTGATTTTTGAAGCAGTGATTAGTTCTGTATTTCTATTTGTTTATTAAATGGGATTGACTTTCCAGCCTTGTTATATGCAGATCCGTAATAAGCTATCTTGTTCAAAACAGCAGAAATTGCCCAAGAGTAGCAGTAGAAAGTTCCTAGGGGAAGGAATGCAACTGTTTTCATGCAACAGAAAGCAGAGTACCCCATGGGTTGCTGAAAACTGTCACTAATGTAAGATAATGACTGAAGAGTGTTCCTGTTCTGTTGTAAGGCTGTGGTCATTTGTGTACGTCTCTGTTTTCTGTTTTAGGTTGGGGTTTTTTTTGGTAGATCAAAAACTGAGCTATAAACAAGGGAGAATTTCAGATGCTTCTAAAATGTGTCAAAGTATTATTCCTGATGTGAGATTTACTATTAACCTGATCTTTCTCATGGCGTTTTTGTAAAATAAAACTGTCAATCCTCAAATAATCTAGTTGTAAAAATTTTTTGAAGTATTCCTTTTATTTTGAATGTATGCATGAAAAGCTTGTTCAAGGTGGAATCAAATCCACCCATTTTGTCATAGACATATCATATTCTACCACACTTCACATATGTCAGAGTACTGTCTGTATATTCATTCTATATTTCCATATATACAACTCACAGCTAACATAATCTTAATCCCTTTAAAATTTTATTGAAAATAAATTAACAGATAATCCTTGCCCTCTAGTAAGACACAAAGAGAAGGCTCCAGGCAAAATACGATGGGGGAATTGCTGGGAAAGAGAAGTCCGCTATGAATTATGCATATACCCATGGCTTATATGCATCAAAAACAGGTGTGTGGTTTGTTGTGATAGTCAGGATAGCCCCATGGATTAGCCAGGATTATAATTCAATTGTTACAAATGGGAAACCGAGGCAAGAGACAAGTCAATGCCTTCCCAAGTTTATAAAGTAGATTTAATATTGTGATCAGGAATTCTTGTCTTTCGGAACCCCACAAATGTCATGGAATTATGATGAGTTTAGCCACTAATCATACCTTCACACTGTGCCATACAACCCAAAGAGCAGAGACAAAAATAGGGTATGTTACAGTGCAGTTCCCTTTTCTTGTCCTAAGTGGAATTTACCAAATGGCTAACCTGGTTCTCTTTATCACCTGAATGGTCCCATAAATTGCAAGTGGAATTTCCCCTCCTCACTCCCCATGTTGATGCAAGTACTAGTATTTGTCTATTTTCATAAGATCTTGGCTCTCTGAAAGGATTAATGTCCCAAAGTTGTCTAGAAAAAGTACTGACTAGAAATCAGGCTTTTATTTTCAGATATTGTCAGGGACAAAACCAAAACACAGGCTTATTCCCAGGATGCTGGAAAGTTGTGTGGGGAAAAAAAAAAGCTACAGTCATGATTCAAGGGATGTTGTGAATGCTTTAGAGCTTCATGTTAACACCTAAACTGTTTAGCCTTTGAAAAGGGAGCTTAAGAGGTCACTACATCTTACGGTGTAGTATCTTCACAAGATAGACAAATTCAAATGAAAAAATAAAGCAATCAGTTCTTCGGCTATTAATCCTTGGAACAAATTTGTCAGTACTAATGAGATGCATTTTTATCAGACATGCTTTAATCAAACAGAAGTTGTAATGTGTTTAGAGATTAATTATGGGGCTAAATGCAAAAGAAGTTGAGAGAAACTTAGTTGCTTGTGATACACAAGGTATTCTAATAGCACCATTTTAGCTTTAGACTTTATGGATCCTCTTTATGCAATGGAATTTTAATTTTCATTTTAAAAACTACATCTTTCTAGGTTCCATCATTAGGAAGATGAAACATAAGCATGAGTCACAGCAGTGTTTTCTGAAGGGGACTGGAAATAAATCCCACAGTAATGTGATAAACTGATCCTGGATTCTGTAAAAAACTATAATTCTGAAAGGTGAAAACGGCTCGTTTTTTCCAAATATTTCATAGAATCATAGGATGTCCTGAGTTGGAAGGGACTCACAAGGATCATCGAGTCCAGCTCCTCCCCCTGCACAGGACAACCCCACAGTTCACACCATGTGTCTGAGGGCCTTGTCCAGTCTCTTCTTGAACACTGTCAGGCTTGGGGCCGTGACACCTCCCTGGGGAGTCTGTTCCAGTGCTTCACCACCCTCTGGGGGAAGAACCTTTTCCTAATGTCCAACCTAAACCTCCCCTGGCACATCTTCCTGACATTCCCTCGGGTTCTGTCACTGGTCACCAGAAAGAAGGGATCAGTGCCTGCCCCTCCTCCTCCCCTTATGAGGAAGCTGTAGCCGCCATGAGGTCTCCCCTCAGTCTCCTCTACTCCGGGCTGAACAAACCCAGTGACTTCAGCCACTTCTCATATGGTTTCCCCTCTAAACCCTTCACCGACTTTGTAGCCTTCTTTGGACACTCTTCAGTAGCTTTATATGCTTTTTGTCCTGTGGCACCCAGAACTTCCAGCTCCTATTGCTCGTTCCTCATGCTGCGCACGTTTGTGCAGAAACACTTCAAGTGTGGTTCATTGTGCTCATTACCTCATGGAGCAGTATACAATCTGAGGATGGCAAGTGTATACAGTATTAACAACTTCAGGGCCAATAAGGAGAAATACCTAGAAAATAAACATTTGCAATCAAAGATTAATTTCCAAGCTGTAGAAGTTAATACCATCTGGAAATGAGTTCTAATTGCAAAGTGAGGTTCCCATTTAATCCAAATGAAGCTGCTGCAAATTTTCTAGCCTGATATAAAATCCATACAAATTGCTTCAGAGTTTAGGTATGACTTAATCATAAGTTACACTGGAATTTGTTTAAGGATATCATAATATTCTGGTAGTATTAAAAGAGAAATGTCCTTGTGCAGATATGTTAAAATTCATGTTCATGTAGATGGCCAAGAAAATGGCACTGTATGTAGGATTTGAATGATATTATACAGACAACTTGTATACTATAGACAACCTCCGGCAGAGGAAAGAGACCAGAAAAAAGTGTAGTAGGAAGGTATAAAAAAGTAATTCACTGCTTATTTGTATTTCACAATCTTTTACATATTATGTTTATAAAGATTTCCTAAATTTCCTACTTCTTCAGTTCACTACAAGTATGATCTAGAATAGCTGTGTCCTCTAAAAAACTGCTATTTTCTCCAGGCTTTGGAACTGTTACTGTGTTAAAGACTCTAATGTGATGGGCTACAACCATTTCTGAAGAATTTTGGCATGAACATAGACAGCTAAAGAAAAAGCACAGATAATAAAGTTCCAGGTACGTGCTCAGAAAAGGAATGGAAACTTGGGTGCTTTTCCTCTTTCCAGTTAAAACAATTGAAGTATTTCTGTTGACCTTGATGGATTTAGTTTGCAATCTTGTAGGACATTGATAGCCTCTGATTCTTACCAGATACAACTAGGACAGGGAGGAAAAGAAGACAGATTTCCTTTGGCTTGGGAAATTCCGCCAACTGTGTGTGAAAACTGTCTTTAAAATCAAAATGTAACACATTACATGGACCAAAATTTAAAATCACTATTACAAGCTCATAAACCCCAGATAAAACATTTGTTACTGCAACCTGGAATCTTGTAGCACTTGAGAACCTCAGTTTTCACCCTGTATTCAATCATACTGATCTTCACAGGTGGTCTTTGTGAAAAATAACTTACACTCTAAGGAAACAAACAGTGAACTTGGACAGGTTGGGGAGGTCCAGGTGACAGTAAGATTTTTTTTGTCAGCATGACAAGAGTAGTTTCAAGAACAGCAGCAACCTAACTTATTGGAGTGTTGGGAATGCCTTTGGAGACCTTAACCAAAAGAAAGGTGTTTAAGAAGGATTGATGGTCAGTAACTAAGTCAATCTGTGAATATGTATGGGCAGGTTCTCTGAAATATGAGGGTCAGCATAAGAGTAGATACAAAATGTATTTGTTTGAAATTGCAAGAACAGGACAATCCAAGGTCGCACAAGGGGCTTTTCTGAGTGAAAGGTGATTGGTATGGAGGATGTGAGCCATGGAGATCCTTAAAATGAGGGCATTAGCCTATATTTGTTGTTTAGGGAAGAGTCACTGATAAGATCAGGACACTGTTGTTTTCCTCAAAGGCAGAAAAAGTGTTTCAGTAATCCAGTTGCTGGATGAATGGAGGCAGTGAAGAGATTTAGCCCTGTACATGGATGAAAAAGCTTGTGTTTGAGAGGTTACACAGCAAAAATTTGCCAGATTTACCCATAGTGTGACTGTAACTATGAGTTTAAGAAGGTGCTCAAGATAGTAAGAAAGGCCCTTTCAGTACATATTAAAATAATGTCAATCTCTTTGTATACCTTGAAGTTTAATTTAGTGTATTTAATAGGGTATTTCTCTATCACACTTGTACACATTTAATATTTTGGCAGTAGGATTTTTCATGAGTGTGAGGTTAAATGCTAACTATTTTAAAATTTATTTTTGTTTAGAAAGAAGCATTTAAACTTATCTATGCCAAAGAAAGCCAGTAAATATTACCTGTAATTTGCAGGCCAGACAGCATTAGCTTCAAACATTGTCTCTTTCAATTTGTACTACTTGAAATTTAGCACTTCATTTAGGCAACTATAGAAGAATGAAAAAAAAAATCTGTCCTGGTCCAGAAAAGAGAAGTCAGAAGTCCAGAGTGTGAACTATTATTATCCTCTTCCTGACAAGAAGTCTTCCTTTGAGTGGCAGGAATTACTTTAGAACCAATTTTGAAAGATGGCCCAGTGTTCAAAGGCCCTGAATACCAACAGTTCACGTTGACTTCAGAAGCTGAACACTTTTGATATCATGAAGTCACGATATCTAGTATTTTAATAATACTTTTTCTTCACACCATTTTACATGACCATGGTGTGACTATATAGAGGCTTGTAAGTTTGTGCAATACTATCAAAGATTGGTTTGAAACCATTAATAGAAGTAAATATAAAGATCTTTTCCAGAAATAAAGATTTTTTTTTCCATGTGGGATACTGAAATTGTGGAGGAATAATCTTATCAGTTAAGGCACCTGGACCTTGCATTGTGAATGATTAACCCTCATAATTAACCCATTTAGTTAACAGGGCATGGGACACAACCTTCCCACTCATTCCACCATAGGGTGCCTCAGACATTCAGAGACCTTGCCTGTGGGTTGTTCCTGCAGCCCTACTGTACTGACAGTGTCTTGAATTCACCTCTTGCCCTCTGATTCTCAGTTTCATCTCTTTCACTCACCCACGTGGAGAAATGAAGCCTGTCCATGTGAAGTAGTTACATAAAAAAATACTGATCAAGTCGAAACATAGATTCAAAAATCATCGAGTGGTAACCTCTTTGGTGCATTTTTGAGGTGCAAAACTGAGTGACATTTGTTCAATAATTATTAGTACCCAACCAGAACTAAATTGAAATGGGGCAGTTCTAAATGGAATTGAGCATTCACACAAATAATTTTCAAAATTTTAAGTCACAAGAAACGCAGCTTTATTTAAACATAAGGGAAAATCTGTTTTCAGCAGGCAACTGAACAGGCAGAGGGAACAGTGGAGAGTGTGCCCTAAGCACAGAGCTGTCACACTTGAGTATTCTTTTCCATACAAAACAGCATTTTTGTTTCCTAAGTATCCCCACTGGAATAACCTTTGAAAGAGTTTGCTGCACATACTCTTTGTGCACAAGGTTCTCAAAATGTCTGTGTCTTGGCCATCATAGTGGTTGCTGCTGAGCTCTGAATCAAATATAACACATCAATAGCAGAATCGTTACCCCAAGGAGTGTACATGCCAACAGCACATTAAATAGAGCAGTATACAACAGATCACCATCACAAAATGAGCTGGTTTTTTTTTCTGATGGGGCATCACTGAGGAGAGCTGTTTGACTTATAGTAACTGCAAGCTCTTCCAAGGACTGTGGGAGCTAAGAGGGGACAGTGAGATGGGAGTATGTGAAGGGAATGGGAAAGAAAAGAGCCTTTTGAAGGTCAACAGGCATGTTTATTATGAAAGGTCTGTAAGGACATTGTCTTCCATTTCCTGAAAATATAAGTATTTTCAAATTGGGTCCATCTTTTTGAAACACCCTGTATATTTTTGGTAGTGGATCGTTTTGGAAACATACTGACAAGGAAAGTTTCTTTCTAGGGGTGCCTTCTGATATTAAATGTAATAAAATTACCTTTTAAGATTGTAAGTTATGTGAATTACATTTTAAACAACAAATGCACAGATCAGTTAGCATAATTTTGAACTGCTGATCAAGTTTGAAATACAAGAAAATATAATGAGGTTGTATTTCAGGTTTGGTTTGGTCTGGTCTGTAGATAAAGATTTATCCAGTTAACAAAAACAGCCGTTAAGAGTTTTAGATGGCTTTATTTCTTTGACAAAGCTGTGGACTTTGCCAAATTAGTTTTCTTAACCGCACTAATCTGCCAGAAAGTAAAAGAGAAGGAACAGAAACAGAAAAAACCTTGTCTACAGCCTTCACCAGCAAAAATTTTTCTACAGCATTCACCAGCTGAGTGAGCTATGAGTGAGTGCAGTCTGGAGAGCCCTGAGAAGGCATTTGAGAAAAGGTAAGGGAGTGCCATTGATACCTTGGGATATTTTGACAAGTGGAGAAGCTGAGACAGGCACCACAAAAAAATTGCCAAGCATTGAGGGCAGTTGATTATATTAACATCTTTTATGAACTAATTCCATGCACAGGGTTTCTTGTTTGCTTTTAAAGCCAGATAGCAAAAGCAGCAGTTCTGTTTTATTTTGTGTTCAATTCTTGCTTATTAGACTCACACCATTAAAAACGTATGAAATGGAACTCCAGATTCCTTAGGTTAAAATGAAATGAGAGTGCATCAAAGCTTGATGGCTAAGGTGTTTCTTAATGTGAATTGCTAGATCACTTTGTCAGATCAAAATAAGTAATGATTTACACTGAGTGATGACTAGTTATCCTTGTCTGACAATGGTTTTCTGACCTGCATGAAATAAATTATTAGTGGATAGGTGTTACTGCAGAAACACACTTTTTCTAACATGTGGTGGCAAACTTTGAGTAGAGACTGGAGGTGGAATGGACGTGGCAATACAGCTCTCCTTGTACCCTTAAATGTGACCTTAACTGAAGAGGGCTGGGGAGTGTGATGGTGGAACATAACTGTGTTCCACCTGCTTTATTGGGAAGGTGAAAAGAAACAAAATTTCCCAACACTCACTCTTGTGCCTTTCTGTCATGAAAATCCTGACTCTCTAAGAAAGAGAAGCCCATACTGTGCATTGAGACTGCATATTCTGCTACAAACTCGATTACACAGACCTGTTACTGTGCTTTCTCAGCCTTGAAAAGACAGGAGAGGAGGGACAAACAAGACTACAGGGACATTCAACATCTTGACTCTTTTTCATCTTGTGTGTGTTTGATATGGAGGTCAAGGCCTGGATTGGAAACACAGTACATCTCACCTTACAAGCCTTCCCAGTCCTTGATGTTTATTTTGGGCTTTCTAAAGTCTCTCTATACATTATCTTTACACTGGGGTTTCAGCAGTTTTGAATGAACAATAATCAGCTTAGAAGCAGATGGGGTACTTGTCAAAAAATGGTGGGGGGAGAAAAGCCTCAGGGATGCTTGCAGTATTCAACAACCCAGTGTGAGCTAACATTTCAGAAAAACAAACCAGTCTTACTATTGTTTCATGAACCTTATCAAAATCTGCAGTAAGTCAACTTCCAGGCATTTTACAGGTCCCATAAGCAAAAACATACCCACATAGCTCCTTTGCAACAGCCCATGGATTAAAAAAAATAACCAAAGAAATGTGTAATATGTTTACACAACAGCTATGATAACTACTCCATGTCTTCTAACGTTTTCCAGTGTCCATTGTGCTAACAACCCATTTTAATAAAGGGAACTTTGATACTAGGTTATGCAGTGGATGGTTTTAAAGTTACCTTAAGACAGATGTTATCAAGCAGGCTGATCCAGCAAGTATTTTTAGCTCTGAATTTTGAGACAGAGTTATTATTTGAGAAACTTGTCTGACCTGTCATTTGAGAGTGTGTGACTGGGAATACTGTTTTGTAGTGAGCTTATTAATTAAACATCTGACAGTCAGAACATGCCAGGGTAACCTATTTGATCTGTTCACAGAGAAAAACATTTGAAAAAGTCTTGTAAAAAATGCATCATTGTCTTAAAAGCTTCATGAACTTGATTTTTCTGAACAAAACACTATAAATCATATTCGTTACAGCTGTGTTCATCCTATCAGGACATTGAAAAAGCCTTCAGAGCAATTGATGTCAGTTGGAGTAGATTTGTACCTTTGGATTACCTGAAGTCAGTCATAAATGGCTTTATATTTCTTTTGCCAAATGAAACTTTTCAAGAGTTAATGAATAGGTAAGAATCATATTATTTTCTTAGGGGACATTTTTATCACTGCCACCTTATAACTTTGTTATTGCTTTTTGCTACTACAATCATTAATTCATCTTACTTGTGCCTGTGTTACAGTATGTAAAAGCTGACACAGCTGTATAAAACCAAGTTTTTTGCAGTGTATAGGTTTGATGGAGTAGAAGCTTTAAGTTGCTGCTTTCTTCTATTTGCTCACAAATTTGGATTTAATTTCCTAAAGGGAGCATTACTCTCCTGCATTCAAATGACTACTGATGTACGATGGTGCGAATTTGCTGGAAGAGCAGCTTCATGACCATTAGCACCATATTTGCATGGTGACAGTGTGACTCTACGAGAGTCTCCTTTAAAAATATGCTGGTGTGACAAGGAAAAGAAAGGAAGAAGAAGTGAAACTAAAGTGAAGGAATGAACAAATGCTGAGAGCTTTCACTCTGCACTGCTCATTATCACTGGAAAAGATAACTAAAGGGACACTTCTGTGCTGCACAGTTGTCGTGGTTTAACTCGAGCTAGCAATACAACCATGATAGCTGCTCACTCACCCTCTCTCCGTGCCCCGCAATGGGGGAGAGAATCAAAAGGGAAGGGAGAAACTTGGATTGAGATAAACACAGTTTAATAAAATAACAAAATGCTAATACACTACTGGTAAATATATTTATAAAATAGAAATAAAAGATACTCGAGGCAATTCCTCATGAACACGCTGAGCAGCCAGTCCCAGGAAACGGCACCCGGTCCCAACAGTTGATCCCAAAGAGAGAAGAAAGAGGAAAAAGAGGCAGAAAGGTTCAGAGGCCTCGGCAAAATGGCAAAAGCCAAACTAAACATCCTGACCAAAACTTCCCTGGCTGTGCCCTAGAGCGAGAGAGAGCAGAAGAGAGAAGAGCAGAAGGCCCACCTCTCCTTATAGCTGAAGCATGACACTAATGGGATGCAGTACTCTTATTGATTGCTCTGGATGTCAGTCAAGCTCTGCCCCATCCATGGCCCCTTCTCGCTGCCTCACACCTGTGGGCAGAGGGCTCAGAGTGTCCTTGGCTCTCAGACCACAGCAATTAAAAACATCAGCTCTGTCTTGGGGTGTTATCTCTTGTTCTCAAACTAAGTCCAAATAATGAGCATTCTAGCCATGGAAAAGCACGGTTTCTAACTGCATGAAGAAAATTAACTCATTTTCAGTCAAATCAGCACAACAGTGAAGGAATTTCATACCTGGAAATTTGAATTTAAGCTGAAATGAGGCAAAAAAATTTTGAACTTAGGCTTTTACATTGTCAATATTTTTATTAATACTGCTGTGAAGCTTGAGAAATCATGCCAACTACTGTATTCAAGTTAATGTATTATTTTACATTAACAAGGCATCTTTGCAGTTTTACGACCAAAATTCAAGTCATCTTGTGGGCAGTATAGGGTACAGAAGATAAATGGATAGAAAACATTTTCCAGCCCAGCCTCAACGATCTCAGCAGACAGAGTTTAGGCCACAGGACAATTTCCAAACTACAACTTCCTGGACAGGATCATTTCAGCTTATGCTGACTAACTTACTAAACTCATGTTTCCTTTTAGAAGCCAAAACATCATAGCAATGGATGTTTTTGTGGCTTTTGGTTAAATCTAGACCAGGATCTCTCATGATTAATCTTTTGTACTCAGAAACCAAAAACTGTGAGAAGAAAACTGCCAGAATATACTTTATACTTGTTGGCAACAGGGCCAAGGGCATATGGCCAGTCAAAGAGAAAGGAAGAACAACTTAACTCTTACACAGCATTTTTACTCCAAAATGTTGCTTAAGCTTACACCAACAGGACAAGGCCCCTAAATAATACAATGTGAAAGAGGTCAGTTACCAAATCATGCATTGCTGTGTAAAGATTCCACAATTTATAGTTTATCGGTTTTAAATTGTTGGAAGAATAGAATCATCCATGTAAATAATCAGTTGAGCGGGGTGTTTTTGTTGGTTTTTTCTTCTCTTTATATGCGCTAGTTAGCTGTAAAGAGCTCAGTGCAGATATACGTTTTACAGCAGCAGATGCTGTATGAGAGTGTCATCTGCAGCAACCATATTGCTTTGTGCATTCAGCAGATAAATTTGGTTTGCTTCTAGTCATTCACAATGTGATACAACAATGATCAACTATTACTTTGTCAAAAAATTACTATTATAGTTTTGGTTGATTTTTTTCAATTCATGTCACTTGCTAGTTTAAATCTCAAAGTAGATCTTGCTCTTAAGAGTAGTTTCATAATGGAAAGCTTTCTGCATGTGTTCTTCCAGTGGAGTATTCTCTAGCATTTGAAAAATATAGTGACATTTTAATGATGCTGTAAACAGAAATGTTCGAGCCTGTGTATGCTGTATCTCTTAGGAAATATTTCTCAGATAATGTAATTCAAAAGATCCACCAGGTAAATGGAGCAACAGCAAAAGTTCCTCGTAGTCATCTCATTCTAATAATGAAGTAACCTCATTGTAGCTGATAATAAATGTAATAATAATTGATGGGCAAGGGACCTGACTTCAGTATTTTTAAGATCCTGTTTAAATAATATGACATGAGATGTGCCAGGGAGCTGTTTATAAGAAATAATACATGACAGCATTTTATGGTTGTTTGAGGTATTTACATCTCACGGGCTCCTGATATAAAATTCAGGGCCCATTGAAGCTGATGCAATTTTGCCTTAGACTTCAGCTAGGATTTCATCCCTGACTGGTTTAGGACCAGATTACCCATGCACTTATCTCTCAGTACATGTCCCCACTGTGGCAAGATCAAATACATCAGAGACAGACTATTGAGGTGAACATCATCCAAAGAACTCATCGAGTCCTGAGTTCTCTGAATTCTATCACTTCTACTCTTGAAAATTCTTTCACTTGGGAGTAAAATATTGTGAACTTGAGGTTATATAAAGAGTTGCATAGACTGAAAAATATTTTGGTAATGTTTTGGAGTTTCACTGTGGATTGTGTCCCTTTACAGGCTGAGGGGTGTGAGTGAAGGATATTTTTGCTGATGACTGGGAGCAAATCATACATGACCAGTATGAAGGTTTTGCCAACAGAGGGACTAACTTTTAGGACTTTGTTTTCTGGTGGCTGCCAGGATTTCTAATTGGTGACTTTTATTTGTGATATAAGGTAAATCATTGTGCTCCGTTGGTCAAGTCTTTGGCGAACATAATACCAGTTTAAAACACAAGGGCATTTTTCAGCAGCAGAGGTAGTTTTAAACTCACACTCTATTTCTTTAATATTTGTGTAGAAGTATCAGATGCTAAGGCATTGATGATTAAAAATTTCTCAATGAATAGTATTCTGTATTGGATCATTACCAGGCGATGCATAGCGTGTTTTTAGCAGGTATCCATATTGCTACAGCTCTAATCGGTCAATTCTTTTGCACGTATACTCTTTTGTACTGGGACTTAACACAAGCATACTTCCAAAAAGCCATGTAGAATTCATTTTTATTACTTTAATAAGTTAGCTTGCCTACTATAGCAGATAAAATGCTAGATTACTACTCAAAAAATATGATCAGTTTTTCTGGCCCTACAGTCTACGCCACAGTTATTCTGCCTATGGCACCTAAATATTTTACTTTTTGCCCTTCTGGCACAGCTTGAAATATGAGGGCCAGAATTATAAAGAGGAATTTTTTTGAAATTAAAAAAACCCTAAAACCTAAAATCCTTCCTCAGTTTTTTTTTTTCTCACTGACTTACCTTTGTCTAAATATCAATTTCTTCAAATTGTTCCTCGAAACTTAATGCTGAGGAACTCCTCCTCCCTGACTGTGAGGACCTGATTCATCCCTTCCCATGATTAACCCTGCAAGAGAAAAGTGCTGTGCTGGCTGGCCACAGGCAGAACTGGAAGAGCTCCACCATCCATTACCCATCTGCAGAATGGAAGAAAACCACTGCACCTTGTGGACTGATCAATGGCACCTAAATAATAGTTCGTAATGTCGGACATTCACACATCCGCATTAGTGTTTCTTCCCAAGTTCCCTTCAGCTTCCAGGATTTTGGCAATTGTCACTGCTGAAGCCTGAGAGGCAATTGCAGGGCTTCTGAGAAAGGAGGCTTGAAGTGGAGAGGTCTGTTGCTCTGATTGACGCAGCTTTGGCTGGTTGCTCATTTTCAGTGCAGAATTGCTCTCTGGAGTGCGATTTGAGTGATTTAGTAGGCCATAGACATTTGAGTGTGAAGGGATCTCAGTTGGGGGCTCAAAATAACAGTTGTTATCTTGGCCTTATTGTAAAGATCATCTGTTATTTCGTACTGTTTGTTTCATATTCATTTATCCAAGACAATAATCAGATAGGAAATATCTCTCTTTCCCACAGCTTTTTTTAATAACCCATGCCTCAATAGCATTGTTGGCAAAGCCCGTCCCTGCAGGGTATGAAATGGCTCCCCTGGTAAAATTCGAATGCTGGCACTGCCTCTGTCTTCATTTACCTTCAGACTTTGGTGCCTGGCCCTTCCCAGCAACTTTTCTGGGCTCCGATGCAATTGTGCTCCCTGTGCGGTCGGAGGTGCTGAGCCCTTGAGTCACTGAGCCGTGGTGCATGACTGCTGTTCGCAGGCAGAACCACCGTGAAAAGTCAGGTTCCCTCCCATTAGATGCCCCATGCTGTCAGGTTACAGTCAGCCAAAGCCTGAATGCTGCGATTCTTGTAACTTTGGGGTTTTAGCTTTTTTTGGCTGAGCTTGAGAAACTGCCTCGTTGTCCAAAAACTGGAGGGTTTTTTGTAAAAGATCCAGGAAGTCTTGCATACCTCTGATGGCATTTGGTCATTTTTTAGCTTTGTCCTGTGCATTCTGGATTAACAAACACTCTAAACACCATCTGCCACCATTCTAAGGAGCATTAGGAGTTTTTAAAGCCTTTCTGAGGTGACTAGAGTAGCGAGTCAGCATGTTTCTGATAATATGTGAGGGATGTAATTGCCCACAAAGTACCATCTGAAATAGGAGTTCATTTAGCCAGGCTCACTGGAGCTTTCTGCGGTACCATTGAAACTGAATAAGGGATATGCCAATGGTTGGGGGGGTCATGGTGTCAGGGCCTTATTGATTTTAAAGTAATTATTCATGGGATATGATACTAGTTAACTTCCCGGGATTTTTAACATAGTTTAGCATTTCCAGTGCTTTCAAAGTTTTCAAATTTGGATACAATTTACATCATGACATTTAAAAAACCCCAGCATACTACTCCCCTTAGCTGGTTTCTCTACTGTTATGTGTAAATAATGAGAAGAGATGCATTAAATACTATCTCATTCTAGACATGTGTAATGTGAACATCTATGCCTGAACTGCTCCTCCTAGACTCCATTTTATAGTCACTGGAGAGAAACAACGGGCAGGATTCATGTAAGCAGTTTTAGATGTCTACTTTAGGATGAGATGAATCCTGTCCTGCAAGTGCCTGTTTCTCCCCAATGACTATAAAGGCAACTTAGAGTGACTCGCTCAGGTGCAGGCACACGCATTTGGTTAGACAAATTCTCACTTGGGGTCTAGTTCTTCCACAGTTAGACATTTGGAACTGAGAAAATAACTTGGCTCAGTTTACATATTTAGTAACAAAGAAAAGCTAAGCAAACTTACTCGAATTATGAATGCTGTATACATTGATATTATAGTGATGATGTGACGTTGTAACTCAAAATACTACTTGGAACATAGAGTGTTTTTATAAGAAAATATTTTAAAACTCTTTTCCTATTTAATATCAGATTTGGACTGAAAGCCACAGGTAAGATTGCTCAGCAACAATTTTTAGAAAAATTCCAGGATCCTGGGAGCACATTCGAAAGCAGGCAGACAATTCCTAAGAGAAAAAAACATAAGCAGAATGTTCCTTTTTTATGTGAGTAACCTGGGGTATACATATTTATTGAAAACAAGGAGTGTATCCACTCAATGATAGCCCTTGATTAAATTCAGTTAAAAAAATTTCTTTGCAATGCTTTCTCTAATGCACACAATTATTTGAATCCTATCAAACCCTGGGTCTTAATGAGGTGATTTATTCTTCCCGCTCTGAGCAGAACACAGTGAGCGAAAGAGTTTAAGAACATGAAAGCACTGCAAAGACTGTGATTTTTCCTCTTGCAGAGGAAATCCAGCTAGAGGAGATGAAGCTTTCTCCAGTGACACTGTTCTTCAAAAGCTGTGCAGATACATCCAAGATGCTTATCCCTCTTTAAAGCAAGAATTCCTTATGCTTGATGAAGTAAAAGTAATTATTTTTAGGTGTTGTCTTAGTTAATTACTCTTACAGCTAAACATTTGTGTCTCGTATCTGCTTCAAAGTGATCTGGTGGCTGCCAGTCTTTGTTTTCTATTACAGCAGCACAGAGAGTCTATTTTTCAGGTTTCCTTAACATAGATATGTGCAACTGGGGACTAAATAATCTGTAACAACCTCTCTGATAAACAAAAATTATTGACCTCCTACAATATCACTGGCAGTCATGTTGGCCAGTTCTTTAATCTTCCCTGTGGCTGCCTTTGAACCGCTGCTAGTTTTTCTGTGTGTTTCATGAAATGTTATGACAGAAATGAGAATTGGCACTTTCATCAAAGTTGCACTGGCACCAGAAAAATAAATAATATAACTTCTCTGGTACTGCTAAGCATTCCTCTGTTTCTGCATCCAAGGATTGCCTGAGTCTCTTGTGGTTAACATCATACTCACAAATTATTTATGCTTTGATTATATATTATGACCTGCAAATCTTTAAGAGTAACTGCTTCTTATAATTAAGATTCCACCTCTATTGTGTCGTATTTTCTCCACTACTCAGTGTAGGACTTTAGTAGAAAGCCTATTCTTTGCTTGTGTTTATTCTTACCCATCATACTGTGTCGGGGGTTGTTCTCTTCATCATTTTACCATTCCATTTTTCTTTCAGTTATTTATGGTCATCTGATATTTTAAAGTTTTGCGTGTCTTTTTTTCAGGTTGTTTGTAGACATGTGTATGCATGCATGCGTGTAAATATATATTCAGAGAGAGAGCTCTGTGTTTACTCTGTTTATACACACTCGTACACACAGAGACACACATACGTAGCATGTGTGCATAAAAAGCCTGTACAGCACAGCACTAAAAATCAGCCCCTGCAAGACCTTGTTAGAAACAGAGAATGAGTTATTATCTACAATTCCATTTGAAGGTTTCTATTATCTGGTTCTGTTATCTGTCACACTTGTTTGACATCTGCCATTTGTATCCATAGTGTTCTCATCCCTCAGTCCCACCGGTGTGCCGCTGGGCACGAGTCAATTGTGCCATCACCTCGGGCAGCCGACTGCCCTGGGACAGCAGCACAGGCCCCAATACCCCTTTTGCCTCTGCCAGAGTCCCAGGCAGCCCTGTTATCCGTTACTTCCAAGAGAGGGATCCAGATGTGTTACTTTGCAGCTGTGGACACCTCTGTGTTGACCGGAACCATTGGTTGTCTCAGTGTTGGACATTCCCTCTCCCCACTCTTCCTCCCACTCAGGGCTGTCTCTGGGTCCAAGTGGGTCACCTCCTCTCGTTGCCTGCTGTGGTCTATTGTCAAGTGTGGTACCTCCCAGAAAAGCCATTTCCTTTACTGGTGAAATGAAATGCGATATCTACTGGCTTTGAAAATTAATGAAGAAGGAATGCTACGAAAAATGTTCAGTCTCATGTGATCAACACAAGAAAAGTCTTCTTGGATGTTGTATTTCCTTTTCTTACTAAGATCTGCATGGTAACATTTAGCAAATACTATTCTCTCGCTCAGCTGCTCTGTGCAATAGTTGAACAGAGCAGTGATCTCACCAGCGAGCTCATTATTAATAGTCTAAAAGTGTGCATTTTTAACATTCCTAAATATTTATCTGACCGTGTGAGTGGGTTTTCAACTACTATGAAAAATCCATATAAACCAAAGAAAGACATTATTAGTCTTAGAGTTAACAAAAGTAAGTTTCTTGCTTTTATTTTTTTTTTTTTCAGGAGATAGAAATAGATTTGAACTGAATATCTTCTGTTTCACAATTTAAATACATTCATCTTATTGTCTACAAGTTTTCAATAGAGCCCAGCCCACAAGCAACTGCCTCTTCCCTTTTTCCTCCTACCATTTTTTTTCTGACTTATTCTCGATGTGTTGAAGTCTAAAATGCTACTGGTCCCTACCTGTTAATCCATATTCTGAAAACAAAATCCTAACCCATTAGCAGTGTTTTCTGATGTGCAACCTAGAAATATAATGTTCCCTGAAACTGCACTACGAATTTTACTTTAAAATGTTGTATCAGAATGATTTTTTATAAAAGGATGAGTGAAGAAACCTTTGATGTTCTTTTATGAGTCTTGCAATATTTTGTGATTTACTTTAAAACTCAGATCCTAGAAAAAATAGCTATACAAGTGTTTCAACACCAAAGAATTAATAATAAAACAACTTCTCTAGTCTCTAGAAATTTTTCAGAAAGTTTCACCATATATTCTGTAAAACAGAAAAAGAAGTCATTAAAAATAATTTGAATGGGCAACATTCAGTATAAACTCATTGAGCTTTTTTCTAAAAAAAAAAAAATTATTATTATTATTACTAGATGTTTTTATTCATTCCATTATGTGGAGTGCATTGTTTGATAGTTCTTGTTCTTGATGATGTGTGGTATCCCAGTCACTTAAAGCACTGGCACTTGTGTCATTTGAAGATGTGTCATCACAGGTCTCTCAGAGTCATTGTTGAATCTCCTGCAAATTTAGAAATTTAAAATTGTGGTATCAAGTTATACTTTTTCACCTGCATTATTTCATTGGTTTTATTCTAGTCTCTTGTCATAAGAGATTGTTTACATCAATGCAAGGAGTTCAAGCAGTATTGAATAGCCTCCTAACTCAAGTTCTTACTTAAATGCATCAGATTAATGAGATAAACTAAAATGTTTTCCATCCTGTCCAGAAATCTGGCATCAGGTAAACTTCAGAATGTTCTGGGCATTGCAAAAATTTAAAGGAACATAATTAATAGTTGTAATATTATAGCTTAATACTACAGAACATGAACACCTATTTAACGTTACATGCTGAAGGAGACCAATTGGTCATAATTGACATTTAAATTAAAGATAGGCATTAATATGTGCAGGATAAGGCTACACCCTAATCTGAGACACAGAATTTCTGAAAAGAAGGGAGATGACAGAAGTGTGTACATCCAAATACACCACTTAACAATGAATATCCATCACCATGGTCCCCGTGCACACAGGAGAAATCACAGATGAGGTAAATCTCTTTCGATGAAGGGATAAAATCACTATGATGGGTAAAGTTAATGAGAATCAGAACTGTGCAGTAACTATTACAAGCTCATATAATATAGAGAGTGCTATCATGTGGTGGTAAAAGGCTGATGTTTGCAGTTCGTCATCCAACAGGTGTACTCCAGCTTACGTCTGACACTGACAATGTTGAGACTACTGTTCCATAGTTCCGTTCAGATTGAAATGTAACTTTATCTGACTTTTTCTATACTTCAGATTACCTTTTCATGTTGAGTTCTGGAGTATGAGCTTTTGATAAAGAACTGTCTATCCTTACCACCTCTGTGGCGCTCACGATGTGCAGAACTATGCTAAAATGCCTTCCTGTCAGTTTTGATCAAATGTCATGATATGTCTGTCCCATGCACCAGATTGTGTGATCATCCCTTTAGTGGACAAGCTGGACTTTTTTATTACTTTGATTTGCTACATATTGCACTTCTTAAATTGTAGACTCTGTATTTCTGAATTGAATGAGCAAATAATAGACTGAAAAAATTAAAGCTCTCAGTCTGGTTGACACAAGCAAAAGGAGCACTGGGCATATCTTCAAAAGTAGTACAGGCATTTTTTTTATTAGATGGTTTTATATAGATGATATATGACAATTCCTTTCTAATATAATTACATACAAACTGTTCTTTTTAGCTTTGCAGTATTTCATCTATATACATATATATATGACCAGAACAAGAAAGAATTCGCTCAGCAATTTATAGGAAAAGAAATCAGTTTCATACAGTGCAGTAGATAATAACACCTGCAGCATTCAGGCCATGATTCAGTAAGGCACTTTACTACGTAATTTTAATTCATTTACTGAACTGCAGCATTACTGAATGAAATTGTTAACACAGGCAGAGGTATTCGAGGTGGTGGAAAAGCAGGCTGAAGAAAGAACTATATAATTCACAGTATCTAGAGGCTCTCACAGTCAATGCAATACATGTGAAAATGGTTTATATTTATACATAACATAATTATTTTTTTGTTGGAATAGACCAGTACATCCCCAGTCTGATGCTGGTCCAACTTAGTGTTGTGTGCAATAAAATTAAATCCTTTTGAATAAATAAAATCAAACTTGCAAGGTGGCCAAATAAGCGAATGCAACATGCTTAATAAATCCTGATGTAGTATATCTTAACTTTCCTGTATTATCTAAAGTTTGATCAAAACGTAACTTTTTTTTATTGTAACAGATATTTCATCTTCATGGGTAAGACCTAGTCATTCTGCACAACTGTTTCTTGTGAAGTACAAACTGTCTTTGTAGCTTCAGTACTGGATTCCCTAACTTATTTAGTGGAGGAGGTAGGTATATTACCAGGTTTTTCTTCCATGTGATTTAATGCAGTGACTACAGTCTCTAAAGAAAATTCAAATACCAGATAGTAGTTTCACAAGACCATTATCTTTTGATTGCAAAACTTTAAAGTATTTCCCAGACCAACTGATGAAGTAAATAATTGCTCATCCTCTGTATTATTACTGCCACCCTGGATCTCTGTGGGGGACTAAAGGGAAACAGAATTTTCTTAGGGTGAATTTTATGAACAGAAATATATTTGTCTAGTGCTTAGCCAGGAAAACTGAATCACTGAAGGAACTATTTACTTCTAATTTTTCTGTTATTGTTCCAAAACCTTTATTCCACTCTTTCTTCTTCTTTCCCCCATTATCTTTCATCATGTTTCTTTAGAGAAAACAAAGAAACATTTTTTTTCAAAAAGTAGAAGTTCAGAAACAAAATTAAAATTATAAAATGCAATAGACAGTTACAGGAAAGAGTGGTATAAACCCATATTTAAAATTCTTCTACATATATTATGAATATTACTTGCTATGGGAATGAAAAACAACCTATGCCTTCAGGGTAGCAAAATGAAAATACCCTGATTCTGTTGCATTAACACATCCATTGCCCATTACCTTGCAGTCCAAATGGATATCCATTGTCATGACAATGTGACGGGATGTCAGACCTCAGATAAAGAATCTCCCTGAGAGCTCATTTATCCTCTTTAGCAAGGTCAAGAATGCCAATAGACCCAGCCTAGCAGTATAGCTGATTTAAAGGATCCATGCTTGGATGCAAAGGAAGCATGAGAAGGGAAAGAGGAAGTCCAAGGACAGTAGGTCTCAAATGTTTTGGATTAACACATCACTGTCAACAGTCAGAATTTCTCAAGGCTCACCAGGTACTTATAATGGCATTTTTAACTGAAATCTCTGTAATGACCTAGGTATTTGCACAGCATTTCCTCTGGCCTTATGGACCATCATGGCCATGGACCACATCTGAAAACTGCAGCCCTAGAAAAAGCTGTGCCCAAACATAAAGTGTTTAGTTGAGTTTTTCCTTGTTTTACTGAAGCTAATAATGAAGAAAATTCTGTGAAAGATGAGTGAGCACTGATAAATGAAGTTTCACATGCTGTCTATGAATGTGCTGAGAGCTGTATTAGGCTCTAATGACAGACATCACGTGATGGATTTTTGCATGGACTTAAGGAAATGGTTGGGGTACATGATAATAGCAACTTAGACTCAACTTGACTCACATGTTCACTCAGATCCAGCAACTATTCAGTCAGGTGCAACTCTGTGTGAACATTGATTCCAGACCAGGTAAGGAATGAAATGCAGCTGATAAACTGATGGAATGTGAGCTGGTCTGTGCAAAGCAAGTTTACATATCCATTCTTGTGACACAGTTTACCAGCAAATTACGTAATCTATCCCAAGGTAGTGGAAAGATCACTGTAATCTCATTCCATAGTTTTAGTCTTCCATCCAGTAAATATTGCAGTTGTATTTTCACTAGGAACTGGAGTAAAAGTACTAGATTCAGTATATGCAGACTATTGAAACAGCTACAGAACTCTCAGCTATTGCAGGTCAGGATGGTCTAGCAGTCTAGAATGGCATGTTGGAATTAGCATTGTTGTAGTAAATGTTCACTCTTTTTTATGCGTGCTTTCTTTTTTATTTTAGAAATGAGATGGAAAGATCACAAGAAGTTACCTTCATCATGTTTTATGTAACTTGTTATTTCAAATGAAAGATAAAGACTTCCAGGAGTTAATTGACATAATTGATCCAGAAGAGACTGGGTACCTTGACTGCCGCGATTTTTTTAGACTTACTTGAAGAAAAAGAATCAGTAGTAGGTGTTTACTTTTAATACTCTTATCATAACATCTTCTATAATGGCTGTGGCAAAATGCTGGGTTGTGTTTTGATAAAATGTTATGCTCTGCATAGTTTTTATCTAAGTTGTTATGTTCACATTCTTTCTAGCAATAGAATAATCATAATCAGCACTTCTGGACTCTTCTTTCTGAAGCATCAATTGTAAAGCAATCTCACGGTGACCGGAGGTGTTTGAACACTCCAGTAGAATCACTAGTTCATGCATGTGTGTGCAGCAGAGGAGGAGCAGCAGTAGTACTTCGTAGCTTTCAGTTGTCAGATCTGTTTTGCTGATATTTTGCTGTTTCTTGTTTTATCTATTATTCTTTATAATATACATTGGTTCAAAATATGTTCTATGTACTACACAGACATTGCATATTTTCTTGGGTACAGCTTTGACACCTTCTGAATTTGCAGTTGTCTTATAATATTTACCTTTAGAACCATTCACTGAAGGTATAGAGAGGTTATAGCCTGAAACCCACAGTCAATATTTTGGTGCAGTCTGACCATATCCTTTGACAGAAATAGGTCAATACTTTTTTTGCTTACTGAATTATTCTAGGAAATAACCTAAACCATAGTTTGCAAATCTATTTCCTAATATTAAGAAGCTGTTCATTATTTTTAATAATTTTAATTATCCGATCTCTTTTAGGTTTGCCTTAGTATGTCAACTGACTAACTCCATATTTAGCTTTGTCTTAGGTAGTCCGGATAGTGGTTTTGAGATATATCAAAGGAGAGCAGTAGTGGCAAGAGAGATACTAAAAGCACAAAAAGAAGGTCCCGTTGAACAGCCTTGAATGGTGTGCTTTGCGCTGAAACGTTTTGATGTTAGGAGCTGAAACAAGCTGCTTTCCACTCTGATGGCTCTGACAATAGCAACATTTGATGCAGCAACTCAAGTCCCTTCCAGCTGGTTTTGAGTAGAATAATGGTCTGGCTGAATTTTGGAGGCAACCTTTAGTAGTTACAAAGTCAGCATACTGGGGAAAATGCAAATGCTGACAGTGTCTACTTACGCAACTGATGTGCACACTAAGTGGGATTTACAAATTAAGCTGGTTAGGCTCATATTAGATAAGTACACAGATACCTACCTATTTTTGTCATTTGAAATAAGCATCCCAAATGAAGTAAATGCTAGCACAAGAGAAGGCAGGTAAAAAAAATGTAAAACAACAAAGGCCATTGTCACCTTGGGATGAAATACCACCAGGGATGACACAGTAGCCACACGGAACCCTGGTGACTGTGGTTTCAGACTTTGAGGGTGATTCTGCCTTGAAGAGTAGGCTTGTTCTGCACTTTGTGGCTGGGTTTATATCCAGATTTTGATGAAAAGCAGCTGCAAGGAAGCCCAAGCATCTGGGAATCCTTGGGTTTTGTGTCCTGAGTGGTGATGCCAGCTCCATTGATGTGGTTCATCCTGTAGAAAAGGCAGATTACAGCGTGCACAAATGAAAGAGCACAACTTTTTTCAAGGAATCCCTTAATTTTTATCATTTGTCAGAAATTATTTGGTCAGAGGAATCTTAGAAGCAGCAATGGGCAGAACCAAGACGTGGAATCAATCTAGACCCCCAGCCAGCTAAGACAACCCAGGGGGCATCTCCACCTCCTTCCTCTCCCCTGAAATTATGCGTAGTACAGGGCATGATCAGATCTGCAATTATGCTGAAATTTTCTGTCAAAATGTGTTTCTGTGTTTCTTTCTTCTCAGAACCTTCTGGTTTTATTGTACTCAATTTACAAGTGAAAAACACTTTTATTCTAACTGCTAGTGCTACAGACATTCCTAAAGAAGGTTCAATAAGCCAGTTTTTGTCATTATTTTCCCCTGTGCAAGCCCATTGTCTTCAAATTACGCCCTGAGTAAGTTGAGTGCCACTTGCAATTCATTCAGTCCTGGTGGACTTCGTTTTACAGGACTGAGGGGAGAAACAACAGTAAAAGCTCAGCGTTGTTCTCAGGAGCAGACATGCCTCTTCGGTCATTTAAAGAAGCAGCTCTATGCAGTGAGGTATATGCTTTCTTGCAGCCGCTTTTCATTTAGTTTTCAGAACAAACATTTTCAAAGATAAATGTGGGGCCTGATGTTGCATCATGCTTTGAAATGAGTACACTGAAATTGTTTTAGTTGAACATAACTTTCTTTTAATCTAGTTGGTTCATGAGTAGCTTAATGAAACAAACCAAATAAAGAAGCCTGCTCTTGTTCTAGCTTGTAATACTGTAAGTGATTATATGATTTATTTTCAGTAAGTGTTGGTCTTCCAACATTAGATTTGTCATTTTAGTACATTTTTTCATGTGGCAATGCTATTATAGTTTAACCTCAGGGATGCCTCTTTTTTTTTTTTTCATTCGATTGCTAGGTGTAGGAAATCCTTTCAGATAAAATCACAGAAAATTGGAAAGATTTTCATAAGGCTTTGCAGTCCTATGATCCTAAGCATACTGGCATTATTAACAGAAGTCATCTAAGAAAAGTCCTACAGCTGTGTTGTCCCTCTTTGTCAGATCAGCAATTTATTAAGTTGATGATGTGTGAATGTAAAAGATTTAATGTAATTCCTTTTCTTACTGTATCTTTCTACCTGTCTTTAAATATGACAGCTATTGCTGGAGGCAATAAGTATTTCGGTTTGCGTTAAGCATATAGAAAAGTAAAGGTTGGTGGAAGACGTGCCCTATTCCCAATGTGATCAGCTTGTAAGTCTCTTGTTTATTTTCATAACAATTCCATGTTAGAAACTCTTGTGAGTTTGACATTATTTCAGCATTTCAAAGGCGAGACAAGCCTTTTCTACAAAGGAACAAGTGATGTGCTGGAGATCCAAGATGTTATCAAACGTTATTTAGTATTTCCAAACACAATGTAATACAAAATTAATTAAATTAATGTTATGCCTTTCCTCAGTAGACTATTATTGTATAGAACAAGGAACTGAAATTTAATGTTGTCAACATGAAATCTCATTTTCAATACGACCAGGGTCCCCAAAGTGGGGAGTCAAAAGAGCTACAAGCATGGGGAGCATGGGGTCAAAATATTTATGTCCAAAGAAGAGGGAATAGTGTTAGGCATTTTATTGCAATACAATTTCAGTCAGGTTATAATCGGGTCTAATCTACTCTCTCAGGAGCTCTAGTTGTCTCTGCTTGAAACTAGTGACTTTCAGAAAGATGTGGAATTCTTTCCTACCTTTGAAAACATAATAGGAAAATCAAAGAAATCAGTTCCAGTCTGACCCTTACAGCCCAGTGTCCTGCTGATCATTGTGTGTGAGGAGGAAACACAACAGCATCAATAGCAAATGGCTTTTGGAAAATAATCTTTGATCCTGAAATATGAATGAGCATGAGCGTGATCAGTAAAACCAATTCTACCGTCTGCATTTTCCTTTCTATAAATGTCTAAGAGAAAACTTTGGGTGCTATGCATTGGGTTCATAAAAGTCATGTTCCCAGCACAGTGTGCTGTAACGATATGCTTTCATCATCTGTCAGTTTTATAGCTGTGTTTTGTAGTATATAATCAGTGGTCATTGATCAAGAGCAAGTAATTATCCTTTGAATTACCTGGAACTCAGCAGTTATACAATTTTCTAAGTAATGTTTCCACCATTATTTGTGTCAATGAGAGATCTGTACTATGAGAAAAGTCAGGAATTACAGCCACTTTGAACTGGAAAGTGATCTTTACTTGAAATTCTAAACATTCCCTATAAGAAAATAATATAGAGTGAAGCAGTAAGAGGCTGTTTAGGTTTAATTCATCCACCACAGTCAACGGCTGCTTTGCTTTTGTTTTAAAAGGATGCAAGATAAGCCTTGTGAGATCAGCCTAGAGAAATACTGAACACTGAGGTGATATTGTGGCAAAGCACAGGAAAAGGTGGGTATGATTCTTTTAGGATTTCTGTTACAGTGAACATTGAGCACATTTGTGTATTTGCATTATTGAACTGTGGCAGTGTTGGAAAGTGCAGGTATCTGTTTTTAGCAAAGCAAGATGTGCAACACCATAGATGGGTTGAGTTAGGAATCTTGTTATAGGAATAGTATTTAAGACACACATCTAAAAGATAAGATTTGGATTCCATTGTCAAAGACTTTCAGGGACATATAGTCTTGCATTGGCCATGTTCAGTCTGTGAAAACAGAGTCTCATTCACACCATATTATTAATTCTACTTTAGTAAACATTTGTAAAGGCACCTGTTCTTATCATTATCACTCATCAAGGTAATGTTCTAGAGAGCTGATGACTACACTGGAGAAGAAAAGTGATTCTTATAATAAGATGAAGAGAGAATTTATACTCAACAATGCAATAGATGGCCTACTTGAGAAGTATTTGGTTTTAGGATAAATGAGTAACTGTATGTCTAATTCAGTTAGAATGGCTCATCCACAGGTGAGGAGACATCCTGAAAAATCTACTCTGTTGTGATCTGCTTTTAGAGTTGCTATTCTGTGATTTAACCTGACTCCTTAAAACTATGTTTTGACTCACATCTTTTTACCAATCTATATTTCTTTATTTTAAATGGGACGTAAAATGCTATGCCAAATCTTATTTAAGACTATCCTAGGAAAATGTTGTGGATCATGCAGAGAAACAGTGGATGGCACTGTTCATTCGCTGCTCTAAAGTGTTAAAAACTGCCAGGTTTAATAAGGTTGTATTTTAAAATAATAATTAAAAAAAATAAAAGTATGTGACTTCTCTAAATGCATACACGCTGGACTTAAGCTATCACATCTGTGCTGGAAATGTCATAACCAGATTGGGGATTTAGCATGGGTGCTTTAAGGGATGCAAGGTTTTCGAGTAAAAGGTGATGAAGTGACTGAATTGCATTCTGAATTCCAGTGGTTCAGCTACATCAGTCTCACTTATTTAAAATGGTACTTCTGCTTGGGGGGGCTTCTCCTGTAATTGGACTTTTGCATTGATGTGACTCATCCTAAGGCACTTGAGGACAATACTGCTATCGCTGCACAGAATAGCTGGCATGCGTGTCCCAGATGGCTTCCTGTGAGATGACATTCAGACTGGGGAAAAGAGGGAACAATTTTTAAGGGCATTTTGAAGCCTTTTACAGATTACACTCACAAAGCAGATGTTGCTCTGTAGTGTTTCACAGCCATTTTCTGTTTGAGGGCTACACTTGTTTTAGCTGAGCAGGGCTTCACAAATATTAGAAAATGGAGACTCTCTCCGTGCTCTCCTGCCCCCCTGACACTTGCTTCCCTACCGTCTACATAGTATGGATTAGATTTCTCAAAAGAAATTAAAGCTTTGATTTCTCTCTTTCTTATTTTTTTCCCCAGAAGGAAGTTACAAGTGTTTTTTTAACCACAGGTATTTCTTTTAGTGTCATTCTAAATAGAACAGGCACTTGGGGTAAGATACTGTTGTGTGTCCCCAGCACAAGGACAGGATCCTTCTGCTCTCATCCAGGAATGCCCCAAAGCTTTATGAACATGAGTGAAACCCTGGAAGGTTGAATAGCTCAGGGAAGAAGCGACACAGTGATGACAAGGGCTCTGATTCATGAGTCCTGCTATATAAATAATTTATATGACAGTGATTCAAGAGGGTAATTTAACAGGCCCACGGAACTACAAACTCAACCTCTTTGCTGGAAGTTACCCTCAGAATAACAGAATGGGCTGAAAAACATTGTGTCTGCTCCTGGGCTGCTAAGGTTCACATCCAGGAGTATTAACTTAAGCTGCTAGTGATTACATTTTATCTTCATATGCTAGGCACCAAGTTAAAGTAAAGAAGGGCTTTCATTCATGATTTCTGACAGATTTAGTTGCGCAGTGGCTGTGATCTTAGCTCCCCCTTCCACCAATGCAGCTGGATTTCACAGGTCAGTGTCAGGTGAGCCAAATTTCTTCCAAGTATACACTGTATAATTCAAGTGTTAATTACACAGAGTGTTCACGAAGGGTAACTGTAGGTAAGGGAGACTTGTATCCTCAGGCTCCTCCTAGAGTCAATGGAGTGTTTAAGTTAGGTTCCTGCTTTCTCTGTAGGCTACAGAAGGAGCCTGGGAAGGCTAGTTTCTAGTGCCTCAGGATAGCCCTCTGAAAAATGCCCCTAGCTGTATATAGAAAGGAAATGTGTTACTTTGATCATCTTTGCCTTAAGACATTTGTCTTATGCATTGTTCTCAACCTCCCAAATTATTTTAAATTCTTATTTTTATCCGGGTTGTGCTATAAATACAAGGATAAGTCTTCTGATGGAATCTTTTACAAGATGCTTTTGGATAACATGAAAGTTGCTGTTCTTTCTGGTGACTTAAATGGTATCAGCTCACACATATCAAAGGAAAAACAACAAAGAGAAGAAAAAAGGCAAACAGAGCTTTCAAAAAGATACTATTATTACAGACAATTTTCTGTTCAATGTAAAGAAAAAATATGTATAGAAAGGAGACTTTCAGATAGACTGAGGATACATGCTGTCTTTCTAATGGTAAGTACTGTCCTGGGCTGATCTCTCATTTCATAGAGATATATTCAAAATTGTACAACACTCAAAGCACTACATTGGGAGAGCAAACACACATGGATCATTCATCAAAGACTCTTGGATTCAGGTAAATATGGTAAAGGTCACTTTGCAGGGTCCACAGTGATTATGTCTCACTGCATTGTTCAAAAATTGGGGGTTTGCCCTCTAGATTACTCCTGTGATCCTCTGTAGAATCAGTGCAGCTCATTATTCAGGAACTGGATTTGAACATCCTCAGAGGATCAGGAACTCTGGCACATCTGATGGCTGTAACTACTGCAGGCCATAGCTACAGCTTCCAACTGAGACAGCATCGTTGATATGGGCATCCAGGCTGCAAAGGTGTATGACCTATTGATTCTCCTCACTTTTTACTTTTGAATATATGTAAATGCCTGCATAATCTTGGTGAGGGGAGCAACAAACTTTCTAATGGGTTGAGCTTCTGTTTAAAATATTACATATATATATATATGTTTGCAGGGTAACCTACATGCAGAGTCAGACCCAGGATACATGTATTTCTTTCACTTGAACCCAGATAATGCGTTACTCTAATATATCTATGAAGGCATGCACACTGCCTGTCTTCCCTCATTTTTAGTCTGGTATTCCATAACATAGAGTGCCCTATGCAAAGATCACATTTCTGTCAACAGCTCTCAAGACAGGAGTGTGCCCTGTCTTGCTCCAGATTCTCCTCAGACTTCTTTGTTTCAATTATCTGCCCTTTCTGTGTTTAAGTCCCCATCTGAATACCCTTCAGAGCAGCTCTAGAAGTTGCTTTGTTTGTGCATTCACATCAGAACTGGCAGCTTATTCCTGTGGCTCAAAAAAATTCTGTTGTCTCTGTTTTGTTGTCTCAGATTTGTTGTCACAGAATGTCCACACACTTTTCAAAGGATGACAAGTTTTGGAGGGACACCAAACATAGTTATAAACAGCCTCACAGCTCTGACCCTGTCAGTGTCACTCTTAAAGCAACCTGCAGCAAAGCTCTCACTAAATGGTTTGTAGGCCCACCAGGACCTTCATGTTTCCATCAAGAACACAGAGAAATTGGTAGTAGATATTTGGCATTTGGATCAGCAATACGAGGATTCAACTGCCTGCTGAACAGCCCTGCCCAAGGACAGCTTGCACTCACCAGAATTCACTTACCGCTCTTTGCCAAGCTCTGCTGTAGAAAGGCAAAGCAGAGGACAAACATGCTATCCATCTTCTGACGGCCTCTCAGGCACTGGGACATCCTTCTGCCTCTCCTGGCAAGGTCTTGGGATGACACAAGCCTTCTCAGATTTCTTTTAAAAGATCATCATATCCTTTACCTTCTTGCCAAGGTGACTGTTGGGTATGAGACCTTTGAACTGCGTTATACAGTGTGGTCAGTCGTGAGCTATTGGGAAGATGTCAACTGTTTGGAAGTGTTACCTGGCTACCTGCCAGCAGTTCATGCGAGACAACTTCTCAGGCATATGCCTGAAGTAATTTTAAGATGTCAGGCCGGCACAGGAGTGCAGAAAGCTGGGACCGTACTGCAGATATACCAAGTCTGACATTCTGTTTATTACATTGACAACAACTATTGGTTTAGGAATTCTGACAAGTTTGAAACCAAACCTTTGAGTGTTTCGTTCCTGAATTGGTCGGTGTCTTGGAGCTGTGTCAGATGAGTTGCTCCTGCTGCAAGTGTAAGCAGTGCTTTACATCTTCCCTTCAGTTCCTCTTGTCCCAGTGATGTTCTGCGGTGGTCAAGTCAGTTCTGGTACCAACACCTTCTAAGCTTTCTAGCCTGGAGTTCAAGGTTCCTGTACCTCCTCCTGAAATTACTAAAATGAAAACTGAGTTTCCTTATGAATCTTAATGTTACTTCTTTCCTTATTCTATAATGGGTACTTGGTGGCTCTCATTTGCCAATTTCTGTCTACTCCATTCATTAGTGAGAATTCATGACCAGGACTTAAAAAGTAGTATTACATGAAGTCTCTAGGAAACCAAGCCTGGCCTCTTTCTTGCCAAAGTGGTGATTTTGGACAAACAGTCTACAATGGGTGAAATCTTTATATTTTTACATCTTTCCATCTGTAAGTTCTTTAAGAGGTTGGGGTCGTCAAGGCATCCTTGCCTGTGAAAGATCCTGTTCTACAATGGCCTTTATAAGAGACAGACTGCCTCTGTCTTCGAAATCTTTTCTTAATTTGCTTTTGTGAGACACTAGGAAATATATAAGACCTTAAAATGGGCTCCTTCTATGTATGTTTTTTGGGAACAGAGTGTTTCTGCAGGTGCATTCCAAGATTGTCCCTACAGCAGTTTACAAGCTATACTTTAATCAAGAAATCAACCTGTTTTCTGCAAGCTCTGTCCCTCCTGTTTTTGAGGTCAAAAGGTCTTTCAGAAATTTCCCCAAGTTATTTTTACTGAGGTCCAATGCCATTTCCACTGAAAGACTGTCAAAGCAGAGACCTGACAAGATAAAAAAACAAACAAACAAACAGATGACTCACCAACATGGGATACAGTTCTGTCAATAGGACTCAGTACGCTAAACTCAAGATAAATCAGTGGCCTCACTAATAAATATCTCTGTCCCTACCTTATGCTGAGCCACCATCTGGAACTTTATCCACACCTTCAGCAAGCATTCTGGCACCCAGAACTGATGTGTTAGAGTAGGTGGTTAGGTTAGGTTCATCAAGCCTGACTGAAGAACTTTGACATCTAGCCCCAGTGAGATGGGAATGTGCACAGAAGAGGGTTTGGTGTCTCACACAGTTTGTAGATATACTTGTGGCTTATTACGTGAAGGTAGAAAAAGAACAGACTTCTCCCTGAGTACTCCAAGCTGTCAGCTGGGCAAGAGGCAGTACGCGGCTAGCCCAGAGAAGCACATATGCTAACTGTTTGGCTAGCTACTATCAAATGGAAAATATGATGTCCCTGCCTTCCCAACTAGGAGAATGAAAGGTCTATCTCTCCTTTTCATGATTGTCACCTTCACAAAACCTGTAACCACTATATCTGGAGAACCCCTCCCATCTCAAGTTTGACTGAAATTGGTAGATGGACTCTAAATTTAGGGGAAAGTCTGACAGATGTGGATGAAAAGGCTAGTTGCATTATTCTTATTTCCCTAGGAAACCAAGGTAAAAGTGCTGCTGGTTGGAGGAGAGTATAATTTAAAATACAAGCGTGCCTGAAAATCAGGGTAGATCTCAAGGATCCCTAGTGGCTCTTGTGTCTCTTATCAGGCTTTGAACTCTTTGTGACTCTGTAATTACTGCCTGAAAGCAGGAATAGATTTCTTAGAAATATGTCAGTAACTCTCCAGTTCTTCTCTTTCCCTCTTTTTAAAGCTAGATAGTATGTTTGCTTTTCTGCATAAATTTGGGAGGCAATTTTAGCCAATTCTTTAAGAACTAATATGAATACATAGCAATATTCTGCAATTTGTTCTTTCCTGATTTGTTATTAGTATTCATTGTTCAAGCAGCCTGCTTGTATTTGACTCTTTATTGAAGACCAATACAAAAAGAAGCTTTAAGTGCTTCATCTCCTTGACTTCAATCAGTCGGTAGTTTTCTTCCTCTGTTGAACAGGAAGTCAAATTTTTTCTTGACCCCTCTTATATTACTGAAGCATTTATAGAGTGAGTTCTCATTACTCTTGATATTTCTGATACTGAATCTCACATTGTGTTGTGGCTTTTCAGATTTTCGTCATGTATACTTGTGTTTCTTTCTTATACTGTGATGGCATGTTCCATTGACACACTGCCAACTCTCCTTAAATTATTTTCCCTTTAGACCTATTTCCCATGAGACTTTAGTTCTTTGAGAAGGTAGAAATCTACTTTTTTTCATTATTCTCCTGCCTTCCTTTTACAATTGTCATAAGCTTTGTCATTCCATCGTAATTCCTGCTTAAGCTGTATTTCACCTTTTCAAGCAGTTTCTCTCTGTTAATTAGGACAAAATTCAGAAACTTGCTGTCCTGGTTTTGTTAAAAACAAGTTTCTCTTTTAGTGAATTTGTCTGTCAGCTAAAGCCTTCATATTAACTGCATATTCCTGGAGAACCAGACACGTGTTTTGGTAAACCTAGCAATGGAATGCAAACTTATTGATAAGCGTGGATGGACATCTCGTGAGAGGGGCGACGAGAAACAAGTGACCAAGAAACTGACCAACTGTGTATAACATTCCATTCACGTGAATACTTCATATAAAAGTGCGAGATCACGAGGATCTCGTCCCTTTTCCCTTTTTTCCTTATGGCCGACATTAGGAGAGGACCTTGCTAGTCGTCCCTGCAAACTGAGGCCTAGTGACAGACTGAATCCAGCTCCGGTTGGCTGCAGAGTCTAACCCAGGACTTTGGTTGCCGGCTCTGCAGTTGCTGAGACTTTCAAGATTGGTTTTGTATATTTTGTATTATTTTCTCTATTCTTATTAGTAGCATTAGTAAAACATCGTTAATTTTTCCAACTCTCTTCTCTCTGTCCTTCTTTCCCTCCTGATCACCTGTGGGAAGGGGGAAGTGGGAGGGGCAAAAAGGGGGAGTGGGTGGGGAGTGGGGGTTAACAATACAACTGCCAGGGTTTTATTGTCACCCCACAATCTCAACCCTCGACACTTGCCCTTCACTAGATTTTGCGGCAACAACAGGATGTCACTGACACATTCTGATAATCTGCTGGACAGCAGGTGTTCTGCTGTAGTCATTACCCAACCAATTACAACCAGCTTTTTTACCCCGGGTGATTTTGCCTCTGCTTTTTACCTCAGAAAAAAAAAAAAAAAAATCTCCAAGAGCTTCAAATCCAAATTCTGTTTTCCCTGTTGGTGTGAAGTAGGCATCCCACCATTGTAGCACTCATGTTCTCAAAGTTTTTTCTCAGCAGAACTCCAAATAAGGTACAATTTACTGAACTGAAAGATTCCAGGATCTTCCAAGAGCCATAAGGACTTCCAGGTCCCCTTCTTTTTAGCACATTTCTTATATTTCTGTACTAACAACCAGCATGCTAGATCCATTCTGTCTGGTTTTATCTCTTCTATGACCCTGTAATATATAACCCTATTCCAAATAGTTTTAGGTCCTCACCTAAGTGGCTGGGGTAAATACCTTCCTGTGAACTTTTATGTCAGCTTCTTTCTTCAGTCTAGTGTAAGGCTTCCTTACTAGATTATAAAGACAGCTTTTTGTGAATAAGCCTCTGACAGGGAAGGTGGTCCTTTTGATGGCATCCTGCAAGTAATCATTCATTTATTTCCAGGACACATCCAGCCTTTGCCTCAGTCTTGAACTTCAGTAAAGAGGAAAGGTATAAAGAGAGAACTCCATAATCTGTCCTGTAATTACTTCTTCGTTTTCTCAGGGTCATTCATGGCAAGGCCTACAATGATAGTCAGGAGAATACAACAATCAGTGGGGCAGGGCAGGTGAGGTTGGTAATGTTTTGGCAACCTCTTGCATTTAGGCAAGATAGCAGATATCTCAGAAGACTCAGAAGACCTTCAGCAGATGAGTCCACCTGAGATCCTCACTCACCAGTCACTGTCATCTTTTGATCTCTTTCAGGATGCTTAAAGTTAATCTTCTGTGTGCTGCTCAGATCAAAGTAAAACTCTTTTTATTAGCACACTTTTAGAGTAAGAGTTAAGAAGTTAATATTATCTTCAAGTTTAGGGAGTACTATAAAACACTTAATAAATCTATAAAATAAGACTGCTGAAAATTTCTGCATTTTGCTTATATGGAAATATGTGCTCTAAAATTTAACAAAAATAATTGCTCCAACTTTCCTTTTCATGGGTTATAGTAAATCCATAAAGGATGTAAAATAGGTACAAGTGGGATACATTGCATACCCTTTCATTTAATTTCTTCTCTTTTCTATCTTTAAATGTTATTAAATATTTAATTGTTATTTATTTTAATGGCTTATTGATGGAGGTTGTGGTATTTCAGCAAGAAGAGTGTATAGTCCGTATCTATGGACTTTCTTATAGGGCCCAAGAAAGAAAGGTATTCTAGCCATTCCTCCGAAGGGAAAAAGTGTGGAAGTAATTTATTTGGGGTTCGGAAAGAGAGAACATGTCATAAGATATATATATTTTTTCCTTTTAAAATCAATGGAAAGACTTTCATTAACTTCTTTCATGTTAGCTTAGCTATTTCATGTTAACTGGGGAGGTATTAAATGATAAAGGTGGCTTCTTGTCTGAGGTAGAAACTTGGGCTCATTAGAAACTAAGCCTGTGATTTGGAGATCTCCATTTACTAAAACAAACAAACAACAAGAACCAAAACTGCAGAGCAGTATCTCTCAATTTTTGTTTTGTTTTCTTTTCCATAAAACAAACAATACATAAGAAATGTTTGCACAATATGGGCCTTGGAATCAATGTGTTCTCTAACTTGATCAACATATCATTTTGGTTTGCATCAAAGAAGCTTCTTCCTTGTCTACGTCATGTTTGCCATTAAAGCAGTCATGTTCTTTACTGTTGAATCAAATGTTTGAATCTATAAAAATAAGCGGCTTGTCTTCATGCACAATCCTTCAATTTTAGAATCAAACAGATTGAAGATCAAGCTAACAAATATGCCCAGAATAGTACTGTTGATGGAGTAATTAAAAGGCTGAAGGACAGAGTGACACAAGAGGCAACAACTATTAAAGACAGCTATTTTGCCTACAGTGAGCCTACAGGAGAAAATTAATAAAGCTGGCTTGCAGAAGGTAGGAAAAATGTTACTTATTTTTCTCTCTCCTGTACTTCTCCCAGAAAGATACTTACTGTCTTAGCAATGTGCCTAGACAGCTAGAGTTAAATCCTCCAGGACTGTTTCAGTTACCGATGAGCTGAACAGGTCTCATGCAGGTTATTGTATGAGAAAGAATCTCAACTTGTCTTTAAAGACATAAAATTGTCATCCTGTAGCAGCACTACACCTTGAAAGCTTCAACTGCTCCCAGTTGCCAAAAAGAACATGTATTAATTGGGACTGGCAGGACTCAGTTGGGACTTGGAGGTCTAATGTTAACCAACAACACACCTCTTACGTACAGTGAGTGGACATACCTTAAAGAATCTCTTAAGCCTTAACTCAGAGTCCCTAGGCCCCTCTTTGCAACTCCACAGTGGTAGCTGGTAGGAAATGGATATAGGTAGGTGAAGAATAAGATTCTTAACAAATACAGCATGACACTTCAGGGAGAATGACCTAAGCTAATTTTATACCATCTTTCATATTTCTGGGCCTCAGATTCCTCTGAACAACTCTTGGACTGCAGCATGGCTTGTAATCATGCTGGGAACAGGGGGCACCCCCTGGAGTCCCCCTCTCTCTTCCTTGCTCTACTTTCACAGGAGACTGCAGTGATTGTGTCAGGGAAATCTCCTCTGGGCATCTAGTAGCATTTCAGGACATAAACTTGTCCTCAGCAGGAGAGGAGAACCTTTCTGCAGCGCTTATTTGAATTCAGTGGATTTGATCATACTGTAAATTTCCATTGGAATTATTTGATGGTGGGTGGCTTTTAATACTGGGTTAGCTGATTTAGGTACAGCATCTCAATGCTGAGAGGTTCCACAACAATACAAATGTAATGAAATTGTACATTTTTTACCTGCCAAGAATTCCAATTGAATTTTGTAGGTGTCTTTTATGAGGTAGGGTTTTATGTGGTGTTCCCAGGGCCCATCACAACCTTGGTGGCTTATCTGACTGACTGCATGTTGTGCTTTGGACAGACTTGTGAGGTGGTGGATTTGGGATTGTATCTGTGATACTGATGGCACCCAGCTGTACAGTTTTTTTATTTTCACAATTCAAAGCAAAATGCTTTGCTGCAAGCTGAGTTTGGACAGGAAAAGAGACATGATGGTAGCAATATTTCCCTAGTGTACCCAGGTTTAAGCAGAAGTTGCTGCTGCTGAATAGTGTTATGACAGTAACGCATGTTCTGCCCTTTGTCTGGGCACTGAAATAAGCAAAGAGTCAGCAAAGATCAAACCAAAATCATAGTTTTGAAAATGGCCTACCTAGTCTCTCGAGAAACTTTGTCCCAATCCAGTTTTACTCCAGTGCAGTAATAAACATCATCTTCTCATCCATGTACCATGGACTGTGCATGTTTTTGCCAGCTACTGTTGCAGGGCCAAATGTACAGTCTGTGAGGGGGTGACAAGCTGTCACCTTCCTTTCTCCCTTTCTCAACATAGACCCATGAGGTCTGTGCTCCATGCCATATGACAGGACAAAGGTTGTTACTACAGAGCCTTCCCCCACAAACACTGATCTTCATTCAGCCCCACATCTTCTTACCCTGGGGTGGAAGTCTTTCTGCAATTGTGTGTGGGAAGTGAAATTGCTATGAAATGAAGGGGAGGGAAAGAGGAAGGACAAAACTCATGAAACATTTTCCATCCTTCTTAATATTTTCTTATTAATACTACACTTACTAAGAATGTGTTAAGCTGCAACCCTTCCTCCCATACAAATCTGACATCTGTGACACATACCTTTGGGACATTGGCTTTAGTTGCTGTGATTTACACTACAATGTGATACGTAAGAAGCTTATATGTTGCCTGCAGCGAATGCAGTAACATGCATTTTGTCACTGTTAGGGAAAATAAACTCATTTTACCTGCTGCTTTTTCTTCTGAGTTGGCTATCTGTGTAAAACTCACATTCAAGGTATTTGTCTAGTAGCAGAAGCTATTGAACAGTCGGTCTTTGTGATTTCGTTGTTCTTTTATTGCACTATGGATGATGAATTTTTAAAGTTTTTGCAACGCACAAAGGGTAAAAAAATCATCATGTACCTGCAGCTGGGTATAAGCATCACTGCACTGTGTTGTTCTTGGACTCTGCAAATTCAGCAATGTCCAGCTGGCTGGAATACTGCCCAGAAACCCTGCCCTGCTGCCACTGATTATCATCATGTAAAAGGGACACGCTTCCCTGCTATAGTCCTGTGCCCTGCCTTGGACTGAGTGAAATCAGCCTGCCCTGGAATGAGTGAGGATGAGACCTTTGTGTCAAGAAGGGTGATGAAAAGGGATTCCTCATCATAACTGAAGTGACAGACTACCTTATGTCTCTGGGAACGGCCTGGGCATGTGTACTTTCAGGTGAAATGAAGACTGAAACTGATTCTCCATGACTTGTGGTCTTTAAAGATCTCTGCACCTTTTGCAAAAGAAAGGGTTTTTCCACCTCATTGTCTAGGTAGAATTCCAGCTAGGAGTTTTCACATTCTTCTTGCTTCACTTTCCCTGACACTTCTAGCAAGATGTTCATCAATCCTTGCCCTGGGAGCACAGCTGCTTTTCACCTCAGAGCTCACAGAGTTTACATGGTAGGTAAAGAACGTGTAGAAATGGGTGTCTAGCACCATTGTAGGCATTGTGGGGAATCTCCCCTGGCCTCCAACTGCCTCTTTAGAAGGATGTAGGACTCTATCACATCTCCAGCTGCAAAAAGATGGTTTAGATACACCAGATTATCGCAAGTGGTGTAGGCAATATGACATGTCCCAGGCATGTTTGGGTGGGTAGGTTGTGAGGCATTTTGTGGTGCCACTGAAGTTAAAACGATCTACAGTGGCATGCTGTTCTCTGACTGGATCCTGACTCTGTAGCTGGGTGGCTGTGTCAACACCATTGCCCACCTTATTGGCACATCTGAAACTGCTACTCTCGTCTACAGCTTCATTTAGAGCAGCCAGGCAGCGAGTGTAGAGCTGGGCAGAGTTGCTCATCCTCACAGGTGGGGTAGGTTACTCAAACAGTAATAGCAGAGTGTGGTAGTGATAAACATAAAAGCATACTCATTTTCTGATTTTTTTATTCCAGGCCAAGCCCTAGAAGTGGACAAAAGCTGTCTGCCCAACTTGGAAGTGGATGAGCTCTGTTTGTTTGTATAAAATTATGTTACATGGGCTTTTGAGGGGGCAGAACGCACCCTTAGATTCTTCTGAAGGGTAATTGATCTTGGTATGCCTGAATAACACAAAAATGCTGATATAAAATCACCAGTTAACCTTTGCAGAGTTATACCAACGCTGTCGGTTCTCTATGTTTTTCTTTACAGCTCACAGCATAAGGACACCAGTATAAGTTGGGGAACGACCTACTAGGGAGTACTGCAGGGAAAGGGTCCTGGGAGTCCTGGTGGACAGCAGGATGACCATGAGCCAGCACTGTGCCCTTGTGGCCACAAGGCCAATTGCATCCTGGGGTGTATTAGAAGTGGGGTGTTTAGTAGGTGGAGAGAGGTTCTCCTTCCCTTCTACTCTGCCCTGGTGAGACCACATCTAGAATATTGTGTCCAATTCTGGGCCCCTCAGTTCCAGAAGGACAGGGAACTGCTGGAGAGAGTCCAGCGCAGGGCAATGAAGATGATTAAGGAAGTGGAGCATCTCCCGTATGAGGAAAGGCTGAGGGAGCTGGGTCTCTTTAGTTTGGAGAAGAGGAGACTGAGGGGTGACCTCATTAATGTTTACAAATATATAAAGGGTGAGTGTCATGGGGATGGAGCCAGGCTCTTCTCTGTGACAACCAATGGTAGGACAAGGGGTAATGGGTTCAAACTGGAACACAAGAGGTTCCACTTAGATTTAAGAAGAAACTTCTCCTCAGTGAGAGTGCCAGAGCACTGGAACAGGCTGCCCAGGGAGGTTGTGGAGTCTCTTACTCTGGAGACATTCAAAACCCTCTTGGACAGCTTCCTGTGTAGCCTCATCTAAGTGTTCCTGCTCCAGAAGGGGGATTGGACTAGATGATCTCCCTTACAGTCCCCAGCATTCTGTGATTCTGTAATTCTGTGACATCTTTTAGCTGCTTGCCTGCGGAGTATCAAAGGTGTGAGGTGGGTTAGTCAAGGGGGATGCTGAACTCCACCTCCTTTACCAAAGAGTGTCAGAACACCTCTGACTTCACTGGTCTGGCTCTCTTGGGAGCTGAGCAAGTTTGCATAGACCCATCCTTTTCACCTTTGGACTTTGTCTAATTTTTCATATAATTTAAAATCAGGAAGATGGTAACTGAAGCTCCTTCAGGGGTCCTGGGGTAACATCCACAATTTGTGTGTGTGCCTTCACTTTTGTGAAGGATTACAATAACTCCTCCCTGCAAGGTTGTCATCAATCCTATTCCTTTGAATAAGGCTTAGAAACTATGCCTTTTGTGAGCCATTCAGCACAGGACAATGACCCGGTTGTACAAATTACTATGACTTCATCTTGTATGCAGTATTGGCAGTTTTATCACTTTTTTTCTCTAGATGAAAGTGCTAATAGTTGAGACTGTAGTCACCAACATTACTATTGTGGCTGATTCTCTCCAGCTTTGATTGGATTTCTGCAGCCAGATTTCCTTATCGCTACTATTAAGCGTTTGATTTGATGGTAAATACTTGTTCAATCGAACATAAAATGTGCTTGCTTATCCAGAAGCTTTACATTAATAGAAAGGAATGATAATTTGTTAATTATTCTCACTTTTTAACAGTCCTTTTGCTGTTCAGCTGTTTAATGATTTTTTTCTTTTAATCTGTACAATTAACTAAAATATAATGGCAAGAGTAATTGCTGTAAGAACACTTGGAAAGTCAGGACAGAGCTGTGCAGGGCAGTTATAAAGAAATGCACCCAAATCAGGAGTTACAAAGCAGCTGAAGAAAATTAATGATTTTGGAGAAAGCCCTCATCAGCATCAGGGGTGGCAACTACAACTTTTCAGGGAAACAGGAGGTGGGAAAAGCAGAAGAAAACCAGGGACCCCTCCATAGTCGACTGACAGGTAATATTAATAGGGGTGCTATGGGAGACAGCCGCCACTCCAGATTGCTGCACCTCTGAGATACAGAGAGGTAGAAGGTCTGCAAAAATCAGAGAAGGGGACATGGGAGGCACGTAGGAAGATCAGAAAGTTCCTTGCCAAAATAAGTTACCTAAAATGGATCCCCAAATCTGCTTTGAAGATCAGCAATGCAGAAGGAATCATGCCTTCCACCCCACTGTAGTTGTATGTGGTTCAGGGACCTGAATGTATTCCGCAATATTTCTTGTCCAGGAGGTAGCTGTGGCAGGCTTCTGAGGAAAAGTGATAGCAGCAAATTCTACAAATAACAGTTTTCCTCCAGTCTGTTAAATGAGCTAACGTGATTTCTTCTGGCACTTTTTATTTTCCTAGTGAAGTTTAATCTTAGCCTGTCACTTGGTGCTTTTGCTTAAAATGCCATTCTCAAAAATATAGTCAAATTTTGCTCTCTGTCTCTTTCTGTATAGAATTGAAGTTGTGCACAATAGAACTATATTTAAATGGCTTACTGTAAATGTAAGGAAGAGAGATCAATTTTCAGAGTAATTTCAAGTTGAGCCATAGGATAGAACACTGAGGTATTTACTATTCAAAATGGCATCTTAAGCAAGAAAATAGTCCAATATATAGCTTATTTTATTTCTGTTCTAGCAGGTGTTGGAAGATCGTGGCATGCCAATGGATGACAGTCACTTTAATCTACCAACAGAAAGGCTAGGGTTACCAGATGGAGGGTTGAGTTACCTGAATTTTGTGGCGATACTGGAAGGTAAAGGAATTTTAACACAGATAAAGCACAAAACAAATATTTCCTGGAAGATCCAGAGCTTTTCTCTTTCGAGGCTATTGGTGAAATGAGGAAGAGATCAGCGATATGATTCTTAGCACCCAGATGATCTTCCTGTCTATAATGATGTGACTCCTGATGCAGTTAAGCTGCTCAGTATCTAACTCAGGGCTAGAGGGAAACTGGAACATGTGGGATGTGACCTAACTAAAGGTCCACAGAGAGATGTGATAGAGTTGTCACTGACAGATTGCAAAAAGTGACTGATTGCTCTGCTTTGGGTAGATTTTTGTCCTCAGCATTAATAACTCTTAGTCCCAGTTTGTACATTATTATGTTGTATCCTAATTTGAAGCGGGTGATTTTGTAGTACTGATGTCCAGCAACATTTTCTATTGAGTGTAAAAAGCCAAAAGACAGTAATTACTCTTCTCAGAAAAGAAAGATCTGCTAGTAAACCATTAGTGATGAGTTTTATTGGCAGTATAATACAACTGGAGCTCGGTGGTGTCATCTGGTTTCTTATTCGTTTATGGTTTTAATTTAAAGTATTGCTTTTGAATGTTAAAGCTGTTAAGAAAGCTTACTATTAATACTAGAGAATTCTGAAATGTGGTTATCTATAAAGTAATTGATAATTTTATTGGAGTATCAAGAATTCCAGTGAGTGAGGTTTACTGTTTGTTTAGATATAGATGTATTATCCACCCATATAATGAGAATGTGGTCTTCAGTGATTTACTGTTGTTGAGGAATGAACAGCAGAGGAATACATTCATAATTTGGGAGCATATTTTTTCACCTAGCTGAGGTGCCTTACCCTATCAGTAATTTCACTGATTTCAAGGCACTGTAAGTAAGACGTTTGATTTCCAGCACTTAAAAATGAAGCTGGTGGAATCTGAACTGATTTCTTAGGATGGAACCCTGAATGCAAGGCAAAACAAAGAAGTATTTCTCATTTCTTTTACACATCTTTTATGCTTCAACTCAAGATTTTGTGGGTAAAATTCTGATGCCACTGAAGTCAACGGGAATTTTGTCATTGTTTTTAAGGCCTGTTTTAAATTTTGTATTGTGCCTCTGATATTTTTCTCAGAGGTACACACTTTTTCACAGTTACTATTATTTTCTGCTGTCATTATTTCTCTTTCAGAAGTAAGACAAGGAAGAGAGCTGACTTGTGTCTGGCTGACATAATATTCGGGTTTTTCTTCATACAGGTCTAGAAGTTTAGGAATTTATGAATATAGCCAACTAATTATCTGTCCACCAAAAAATGTGTACCTTCATCCATTAGCATAGTAAAAGATGTTTGAAACAGGTTAACTTTGGGGAAAATGAGTGTGCCAGCTCTTTGATTTAAATCAAGGATCAAGAGTGTTTTGTCTGTATTTAAAGTTTTTGCTTTTGCCGATTATGAGAATCACAGCTTTTCTTTCCATACATGCCTATACTGACCTACATTGAACATAAACAAAGTCTCAGAAACCAGAAGACAGAGAAAAAAACCCTCCTAAGTTTTATTTTTCAATGATTTGTGCTTCATTTGGATGGAGGGTGTTCTGTCGTTACAGAGAAAAAGGAGACCTGATTATCTTCTCATAAGCTTTAATGGGAAGATAACACAAGTACAAATATTTCTGACTGGACTTCAGTAGAAACTGGAATTGGAAAAAGGGAGGGATAGCACATATCTGTAGTGGGGAGTAGGACTGAAAAGGTAAAATCAGAAGTTAAAATGATTCAGTGAATACTATTTTGTGATTCTTCAGAGTAGTTGTACAGGCTCTTGTGTGTCAGTGTATGTAAATCTTTTAAAAGGCAAAGAAATGTTTCTTTAGAACAGACTATTAACTTAACATTTTTCTTATCAATCAGGTGTAGGGTGTTGTGAAATGTCAGTGTATATATTTTACTTTCCAAGTTGTTAAAATCTGACATGAATTGCTTCAAAGTTAGTATAAAATACACTAGAAATTTGCTAAACATATGAAGTAAGTATCTACAAGCTGGTGACAATATTTAGTCAGTGGGAGGAGGTGCTGCTGCTCCTATTTTCTTCTCATCCAAAGGTTTCTGGGAGGCAAAGTGCTGTACACTGTGATCTTGCTCTAGCTTAAGCTTTGTAAACCACTTTGCTGCAAGGGGATGGCTCATCTTTCGTGACAAACTCTTGTCTGTACCAACCTGAGCAAATCCAAGTTCAGGTTTAGTGTAAGAAACACCCTTTCAGCAATGTAAACATACCAATGAACAGTGTGCATATCCGTGTGAGATGGAACATCAGGATATAACATGGCGATTTCATGGCCAAGAGTTCTTTCACAGCAAAACCTCTGTGGTTTTTGTCCACTGACCCTTCAGTTCTATACATGTATCCTCTATATGGCTCATATGTGGCAGAAAATTTTTAAGATGCCCAAGAGACTAAAAAAGATGCTTTGTGTTTTTTTTTCCCCAGGAGCAAGGCAAAATACGTTCCTAGAGTATCACTGCACAATAAGCAAAAGGAATCAGATCTGGAACGGTGACCAGAATAGCTTTTCTGTGGCCTAAAAGTACCTCAGGCCTTCAGGACTGGAAGTACATGAGTGCCCTCCTGGGAAGCTCGCTGTCTCCCTTTGTTGATCCTGCTGGGCTGTGGGATAATAACCTTGTAATAATATGAAGCTGCTGTTCGTGCAGGACCGAGTCTTGCCAGAATGGAACATCAGGCTAAATAGTTTTTAGGGGTGATGCTCCATAAAGTCAGGAGTGTTTCAGGAGTCCTGAAATATCTTGCATTGCTTCAAAATGGAGGAGGGTTTAGCCAGGATAGAATTGCTCTAGGGTAGATGGTCTAGCATGCAGTGGTTGTGCTACATGAAGACATGCCAAATTACTTTCTCTGACACCGTCTGCAGCTCCCATGTTCCCTCAGTGAGACAGGTGGGTGGTATGACAGCAAATCATGGCTTTCACGGTGCTTCTTTCTCCTCCTCCAGTCTGATACTGCCCTTCCTCAAAAGAACCAGGCACAGAGAAGGTTACAGCAAAAGAAAAAGACCTCGTCTCAGCTGTGCTTTCTTCAGTTGAGATTATCTTCTTCTCCTTGTGCTGGGAAACCTATAGCAGCTGAGGCCATTACTGTGAATCAGGTGGACACCACTAATACTGCAAATAGCTATTGGACTTTGTCATATTTGGACTGTAAAGAATTGCAGGGTTTCTTGTTTTATTTGTGTTAGGTTACAGTGCTATTTATCAGATACATTTAAAATCATATTTTCAATGTTTGCTATACTTTGATTTCTTTATTGCAGAATACCAGATTGAGTAGGCCAGGAGCTACGTTATGTAACAGCTCAGACCACAGAATAAAGGGTGCTAAATATCACTACATGACTGCTGAAGAATGTCTGAGTCAGGTTAATGATAAGCTGATAGAAATCTATAGGGTAAATATCCAAAAGCCATGGCTCGCGTGGCTCGCTTTTGGCAGTGAAGCTGGTTGTTATTTTGATATGAACATTTGTTTTAAAAGTTGGTTTGGAGAAGCTCTCAGGAAAGTGACTCCAAAAATTACGTTGGATTTCATGTCATCTGTGTTCTCAGAAACTTACAGTTCAAATACATTCAGTTTTCAAGGCAAGTTGCTTTTTTTTTTCTTTTTTTTTTTTTTTCCTAATTGTCTTCTCTGCAGCCTCTGCCAGGAAAATAAGTTATTTTTTCCCATCCTTTTGTGAGCATAGCTATTAAAGATTCTGCAATTAGAAAAGAATAATGCTGTACTCCTCATTCATGGAACAGTCCATCTATTCATAAGAATGATCTTTCAAGAAGATATTCTTAGTCCCTAAAGTCTGCAACACAGTGAGCTTCATCAAAAGCCGTTTTCCAGCTTTTCCGTGTTTGTTTAGTATTTTCTGTTATTACTGTTAGAATGTGCTCCTTGAATTCCCACCATGGATATGCAGAGTAAGACAGATCACATTTTACAAAGGAGAGAAGCTGCAGTCACTACCCCTTTTCTCAGTTTATCCCATCCCATCCCTGCTCCTTGGGAGAAGTTGGAAAGATCAGTATTCAGGGAAGGGATTCTCTGTTCAAACCAGCTTGGACACCCCTCACAAAGCCGATCACATTGATCAGCATTACTTCAGATTTCCAAAAAACTGCACCATTTTAAAGGGGTTTGATAATTTTGCACTTTTTTTAACGGGAGAAGCTGTTCAGCTGGTAGATCGATTGCTGTAAAGTCTTTAAGTTTTCTAGGAGTGTGCCCAGCAAAGGCTAGAATATGGAACCTCTCAAAATAGTACTGATGGAAAGTGGAGGTTAATTTGTAAGTTTGTATGGGGGTGGCTTTTTGATGTTCCACACTTTTGCTCAGCTCTGTACATGCTTGAGATGAAAGCAATAAGACTGCAGTTTACTGCAGACTATCCCAAGTGTTCAGTAAGGCAGTACTATAAAGGCTTTGTATTCTCAAACTGCATTAAAATATTTGTTTGTTGTCAAAACAAGTCTAGAGCAGACGTTTTTTATGTTTGAAAATATGTAGTTAATGCATTAAATGTATTTAGTTAAATATTCCATGTTAGGACACCTATTCTGTCTTCCGTGAAACAGATAGTAACCATCATGGTATCATCAACATAGTTGACTTTCAGCAATTCTTGGGCAGCTTTCTGCTTTGAACTAGAGATAAGGAATTACTGCGACTACTTAGTTTGATGTGAGTTAACCTGGTCTCCATGTTAAATTATCAAAAATGATGTCAACTGTTCCACACCCAGGAAAATAAGGGGTTTTTCCTCATGCCACCTCACAAGTAAGAAAGAAAAAGTTGTGTAGTACTTACACTAACCTGATGTCTTTATGGAAACAAATATGCTGTGTGAAAATTTGCATTGGGAATAATTAAAAAAAAAAGATAGTATTAAAATATGTCTTTGTCAAGCTGAAGCTCAAGTTCTCAGTGATTTATTACTCCATTAAATCAGATTTTGAATCCACCGCTAGGTTAAAATGTCAGAATGACCCCTGGGGACTGCTTGAATCTGTAAGGTCAAACACATATACTGGTGCCAGAGCTGGAGCCTTAGAGCTGAGCCATCTTCCAAACTGGACAACATTGCTGCATCCTCCAAGTTTGCAGAGCTGGGGACATGGTTTGGGAATCAAATGTCATTTTGGATTGAGGAGCAGCCAGGGTATTATGTATCTGGCACAGTGTCTGTCAGTTCTGAGACTAATATAGTTGTCAGCATCCATTGCAGCAGCCCAAACCCTCATGCTTCCAAACTTCAGTCCACCAGGGCACTGAGTGTAGAACCACAGAATATCCTGAGTAGGAAGAGACCTGCAAGCATCATTGAGTCCAACTCCTGTCCCTGCACAGGACAACCCCACAGTTCACACCATGTGTCTGAGGGCCTTGTCCAGTCTCTTCTTGAACACTGTCAGGCTTGGGGCCGTGACACCTCCCTGGGCAGCCTGTTCCAGTGCTCCACCACCCTCTGGGGGAAGAACCTTTTCCTAATGTCCAACCTAAACCTCCCTGGCACACCTTCCTGACATTCCCTCGGGTTCTGACACTGGTCACCAGAAAGAAGAGATCAGTGCCTGCCCCTCCTCCTCCCCTTGTGAGGAAGCTGTAGCTGCCATGAGGTCTCCTCTCAGTCTCCTCTTCTCCAGGCTGAACAAACCAAGTGCCTTCAGCTGCTCCTCATACGGTTTCCCCTCTAAACCATTTGCCAACTTGGTAGCCCTCTTCTGGACACTCTCCAGTAGCTTTATATCCTTTTTATCCTGTGTTGCCCAGACCTGCACCCAGTGCACCAGGTGAGGCCGCACCAGTGCAGAGCAGAGCGGGACAATCACCTCCCTCACCCGGGTGGCGATGCTGTGCTGGATGCACCCAGGACATGAGTAGACACGAGTGGGTGAGGTGCACAGAAGCACTGAGGTGCTGTGGTGTGGGCGGAGGATGTGATGAGAACAGTGCTGCAGCCTCCCTGCCAGAAGTGATGCTACTTAAAATGCCTGGAATTTTAAAGCTTGAGCTTAACTTTAATGATAAATAGCATTTAGGCACTAAAAAATTCATTCTAAAAACTCAGTGTGAAACTCTGTTTAACTATGCAAACAGAGATAAATTCATAAAAACAATGACAAGATACAGGAAGACTGAAAAAGCTCCTCATCAGCAACTCATCTCTGCTGTGGCAGTGAAGATGTGATATATACACACAGGCTTATTTCCCAGTTTCTATTTGTCTCTTACAGCATTACTGTTGGCTCTGATGTTAGTAATATTTATGTGCTTGGTTTGTTTTTCTTTTTTCCTGAATTGGACAACTGAGTGAATCAAGGACATCAGCCTAAAACAAGAAAGGAAGCTGGTGATGATTGAGTCCTGCTAACAGCTGGAGTCTGAGACCAATTACTTGCACTCTCATTTCTCTTTCAGTTTGGACTTAGCTAGAAATTGAACCGTTTTGAATTTAGTTCCAGAATTTCCTCATTTCAAATACTATTGCTATTCAGAAGCCCAGCAAAGAAACCACAGTGATTAAAAGCCTTAAGAGCATTTGCATTTTCCCAGCTAAGTTTTCAGACTACTTTTGCTGGTCAGTTGTTTAGATTCATTGAATGAGAGCATGGAAAGCTCAGAAGGCTCCCAGGCACCTAAAATAGATTAATATGGCATTCATGTTTCTAATTCCAAATGGAGCCCTCAGCACAAGCTGTCAAGGCCCAGGGCCCTGAGAGCTCAGAAGCAGAGTTTGCAGTGTTGCAGTTCTCCAGGACCTAAGTTCTGGCCTTTGTGTGCCATGGGTGGTACAGAAACTCAGTGGGTAGGTCAGATGTAGTTATCACCATCTTACTTGGTCTGCAGCCCCAATATTCTTCTGCCTCTCATTTGAGAATTTTGGTCCAGGGAGCATATTCCTGGAGCATGGCTTAACCAAACTCTGAAGCTGTATGGCTGCAGCATTTCCTTACAAAGCAATAGCTGGAGGAGAAACAGGTGCTAGGATGAGGTGAGCAGCTGTATGTTAAGAAAAATAACCAGCCTTTCCTCAGTTTTCTAGCTGGACATGCTTACAAAAACTAAAGAGAATTGGGCACCAAAAGAAGGGCTCTTCTCAGGTGAAGGAAGGTGCACTGTTTCAAAGAACCGTGAGATGCAAGGTCCTCTCAATTCTCAGATAGGTATGTAGCATATGGATTTAATCAGCTTTCGGTGTAGTGCAACAGCTATGCTGGATCCTAATCATAGAATCACAGAATCATTTTATTTGGAAAAGACCTTTAAGATCATTGAGTCCAACTGTTAAACCAACACTGTCAAGTCCACCTCTAAACTATGTCCCTAACAACCTCATCTACGCATCTTTTAAACCTCTCCAGGAACGGTGACTCAATCACTTCCCTGGACAGCCTGTTCCAGCGCTCGACAAGCCTTTGCATAAGGATTTTTTTCTGAGGCACCCATATTCCTCTGCATGGTTGGATTCAACCAGAAGCACCAGGCCCCCAAAAGTTAGGCACTTGCAACGGTGGCTAAATTTGCAAATGTCATTCTTAATCCCTAGCCATGCCTTTGTGACTCACAAAGATAGTTTTGATCTAAGTTATTGATGTAAATCAAGGATAATCTTCCTGGAGTCACTCCAGGACATAATTGTTTCTGAGATAATTAACATTTCCTTCTCTGGGTATAAACGATCTGTGTTGGCTCTTGAGTTTGGGGGAGAACTGAGCAACATTGATTTGAAAATAAATAGGGAATTACCAAATTTAAAATGCCTTTGCTAACCTGCGGCTAGGGAAATAAGGCAGTATTTAAAGAATTAAGTTTACACAGATGTAAAGTAACAGTCTTCCTAAATAGGAAGCAAAACCCACACTACCATGAAGACCAACAAAGGGGAAGGAAAGTTGTGGAGATTAAAGATCCTACTAACGTAAAACATAGTTAGTTGGGGTTTTTTTTCCTTTTTTGAGAAAAAAAAAAACAGATGATAACAGATACAGAGCTAGCTTGTGATCATGCTCATTACTACCTTGTTATCAAAGAAATAACCAGATGGGATGACCTAGCAAGGGTAAGAAGAATGTTTTCTTTAAATAAATAAGCAGCACTAATAGATTTCAGAACACTATGCAATGTTGATCTTCTATACATATTCAAAGAGACCCTTGCAAAATAGCTCATTAATGATAAAAACTTAGTATCTGATTAAAAAAAAAAAATCAACAATTTGAATAATATTCAATTTTTGTAGCATTGACTATGTTGGAGATGCTGTTACAGTTATTTCTAGAAGTGTTTTCATATTTTACTGTTGTTTGTTTGATTTAATGTGTCTATCATAAAGTAGTAATGGGGTTCATCTGAGGCCTGTTTGATTATGTGCTGCACACAAACACCACCCTACTCCTATGCTGACACCCAGTGAAGGATTGACTGAGATGCCTGCACCATCCAAAGAGACTCTTACAAAACTGCTCTATAAAAGTTATTTTCACGTATTTATTTTTTTCAACTTGTTAAATAGTTGCAATATTTGGACAACAGAGTAGCAAAAGGAGAAATGAATGTAATTTTTCTTTAAATGTTTGTGTAAATCAGGTAATAGTACTGGTAATATTAGTTTGCAAGATAAATGGTAAAAAAAAACAAAACAAAACAAAACAACAAACCCAAACAAACAACCAAAACCTAAAGCAAAATCTAATTCGTATTCAATACAGAATAAGTTGGGGAGAAAATCTGCAGGTTTGCCATTTTCCAGTGCCTTCATTCTCCACCGGCACGCTTCAGCAGCAAGCATGCCCCCAGTGGCATTCATGCTTCTCACGCTCATATCCCCTGTGTTTGCCATCAGTGAGAAACACTTCACACGGAGTACATCACCTGAACACCTGTGATGTCAATCCCGATTCAAGCTTCTGAGAATTACACATCCACAGCAGAAAGTAGAAAACAGTAAAAATCAAATTAAAAAACATTAAAAGATTAAATTCAGACATGCATGATTTTCCATTTCTTTTTCAATTCCCGTGATTCATTAACCTTATAGAGAGATCAAAAACTTTGTCAAACTTGTTGGTTCTTGTTAGTGATGATTTCTTTTACCTTTCCAGAATTTTCAGGAATTTGACAGCGAAGGAAATGACATTATACAGCACAGGGACTTGAAGAAAGTCTTTTCAGATTTGGCATTCCAGTCTCCCTGGAAGAATTTAAGCAGCTTTGGTCAAGGTATGACAACTCTAAATGATTAGCTCTTGCAATAATGCATCTTTTATAGGATTACAGAGCCTCTGGTAGTGCAGTGAATGACAATAGATTACAATGCATGAGAAATCTTTTATTTTGTAATGATTGTGACCTCAGATCATGACGCTGTGTTACAGTCTTGTCATACTAAGCTCAAGGATACAATTAGATCCAGTAGTTCAAACACAGGATGTTCTCTTGCCTTCCCTATTGCCAATCCCTGTAATTTAATGTGCATTTTCTTCTTGGACAGCACCTTAGGTCACTGGTTATATTAACTTGTTTTTCATCAGTTTTGTATCTAAACGCAAACACCTACCTCAGTTTGTGATGGGTGAAAGTCAGTTCCAGTTGTCTCGGTTCAGGTTGGAACTGCAGACAAAGGTCCCATCGAGGAGCTCTGTGGAAGGTCTGCATTGCAAGCCTGTCTGAAAGCAGTCCTATCAGCCTCTACTTTTCAGAGCACTACATTGACTTACAATATTTTCAACCTAAATAAAAGTGATTCAGTCAAAAGAAAAATGCTGCATACCCAATGCATAACAAAAGAAAGTAAGGTAATTTCATGCTGTGTAAAGATGGCAAGTGGTATCATGCAATGTTTTTATAGACAAGTAATTTGTTGTAAAGTGGGGGAAAATACTTGTGTGAGTTCAACAAAGAGGAGCTGTGCTATAAACTGTGTTTGAAATGGCATAGATGTCAGCTGTATGTGACATTACATAAAAAGATACCTTCATTACAAGTCTATTTTAAAAAAAAAAATCACTCTCTAACATATAGAACTTGAGTGTATTGCATTTTGGTTTCAAACTGCATTAACTATATAGATTTTTCTTAGCACTGATTCATCTCTGAATTACTTTCTACTCCATTAGATTTTACTTTTCATTCTTATTCCTTACGGATGCCATGGCACATTTAAGAGTATCCTTTTCATGCAGTTATCTGCTGCACAACTTCACTCCCATCAGCCACTCCTTTTACAGAATAGCTAAAATCTCTTGCGTGCCTGATATGTCTGTAACTTGAATAAAAGAATTAGAGTGAAGCATAGGCTAAATTGGGCATTACCATGCATCAGAGCACTATCAGGGGCGAAAACTGCAGGGGAAAAAGGCTATGGAAAGGTTTATACCTAAGAAAATACAAAAAGTGCTCATGAAGCTAAACCTATGTTTCTGTAGAATTATTACAATTCTGAGCTTCTCAGACTTGTGTGATCAGTTTGAGACACATGAGACTGGATTTTTAGGAGCCCAGTTCCATGCATCTCAAGCCAGACACTGAAAAGCAGCAGCACCGAGAGATGGAGAACACTCCTGACAATTTGGTCCTCAGGGTAGTGTTTTCATAATCCACTCTGTGATTACAATGCATAAGCCCTATCTTTCAAGTCTCATCTGAAGTCATTCATTCTCAGTGTGCTATAGCACCTTTATAAGGAGGGGAAGTCAGTGAGATTTAAGCTGTTAAGTCACTTAAGGATGTCTGTAATGCCTTTCTATGAGGAATACATGAATATTTAAAAAGAGCGTTTCTTCTGCAAGGTGTGATACAGATGCAAAAAGATATCTTACTCACCAAGAATTTTTACAGAGACTGGGGATAGAGTTTGCACCCGCTGGCACAGGGCTCAGCAGACACATCACTGAAGACAGCTATGCACATTTACAAGCACATTATAATGATCAACAAGAGAATCATTCAAAGCTGGAAGAGCAGCAGAAACAGCAAACTTAAGCTCTGCATGTAAGAGAAATTAAAAAGCAGTTCAAGTAAGTTATTTATGAGCTTAGCACATAACTTTCTATGTTTGTGTTTAGTTTGGTGAGATGATACTGTGTACAATATAAATGTAATTTTTTAAAAAAATAACAAAAACAAAAAACAAACTCTGAAAAGGAGTCTCAGAAGGTACTGGACCAAGCTTATCCACGGTGTTATTCTCTTGATTTGCTGAAGTTAAGCCTAGCTCAGTGTACAACGTAAGACTTTTTGAATAGATATTCTCCATGGCTTATACTGCTTATTTTACAGACTTTGTGACAGCTTCTATATTGACAAATCAGAATATCCAGAGACATTCCCAGACTCAGTCATCTATGTTGCTAGACTGCCAAAAGAGTCCCCATCATACTTTGGTCCTTCTCAGCTAATTTTTTCCCTGACCCTCCCAGAACCGTTTGGGAACAAGAATGCTTCAAGGACCGTTCCTAATAGGCAGTTTGCAGGCAGCTGCTCCTTTCGGCAGCTAGGAGGGTTCACTAGCAGAGATGTGCCAGCTGGCCTCTGTGCCCGGAGCAATCAATCCCTGGCCTGCTTGTTGGTACAGTCTCGGCTTGTGGTTCCAGTCCTAGTGCTGCTGTCAGCTCAGATTGAGGGAGAAGAGCAAGTGCGGTTGTGTCGCCCTGCAGATCTCTTCTTAGACGGCTTTAGGCAATGTAAACTTAGGGCTGATTATGATCAATAGGGCCTTTTGCTTGCAGCTGGAATGGTTGGGCGTGGAGGACACTGTGGTCCCATAACCTACCCTGAGCCTTGGATGAGGGCCAAGTAGCAATCACAGTTGGTTTCACATCCCTCTAGCAGTTAGTTAAATTGTTAATAAACGGCTCTGTAGATGCAGAAAAAAGCAGCCTGGACAAGGATGGACCCTGGCTCCATATGACAGAAATAAGCATCTTGTCTCCAAGCAACAGGAGTCTCTGCCTCGAACAAAATCAACACTCACGGAGTTAATAGGTCATTGCTCCTGAGAAGACCATTTGACAAACAAATGACAAAATTATATCCTATTTGGAGTGGCGTCTGATGATCCATGCTTGCCCCAGTGAGTCAGCAGTGATTAGCCTGCTGCTGCTTCTGCTGCTATAAGATTCCTGAACCTGCCAGCAGATTGAGGCAGCAGGAGAATCCTCTATCCCAGTACAGTGCTGTTAAAACTTTATACCTCCAGGTTGTAGATAGATACCACCTGGGTGCATATCATGTTTTCTTCTTGTGCTTTCACTCTTCTCCTGAACTGTTGTTTTATTATTATGATTAGTAGTAGTAGTATTTATTCATTTATTTAGGAGTATAAAACCTCAGGAGCAAAAAACATGTAAAAATATACTCCCAGGAACACACATTTTCTTTCTTTTGTGCTTAGAAGGTGTCTGGAAGTTGTAGAAACCAATAAATTATTATTGATAAGAATGATAATTCCCCATGACATTGTTGGTAAAGGTGATACACCCATAAAACAAAGATGAGCCTTGTCTTGCAGATACAGAGGCAGCTTAGGAAACGAAAATAAATAAATAAATAAATAAATAAAACCACAAAAATGAAGAAGAAGAAAAACAAACCAAAAAAGTCTTTTGCCTTTTTATTCTGATTTTTTAAACTTTTTTTTTTTTTTTTCTTTTTCTGTATCCCAAATAGGCTAAAAGAATCAAGGGAAAGACTGTCCTTTTTTTTCAGCATCACGTCTCTCTCACCTGCATTGCAGCTTGTACTGCACCTATGACACATACAGGTATCAGTGTTCCACCTGTCAAACATTGCATAAAATACAACAGATATGGTCGGGCAGCTGCTGTGTTATAGGCATTGTTGATTACTGCATTTGTAAATGCCTGATGTGAAACTTAGGCCCTGTCTCATACTGGGCTCTCCCACTCCATTTGTTGTACTGAACAGTTTTCTCTAGTCTTACACTTGGATGAAGTGCCCTTTTGGTCAGGAAATTTCTATTTGTTTCCTATTAGTGCAATGCCAAGTGCAAGGCAGCCTTGCCTCCAATCCTATAAATAAGAAGCAGCTCTGCAAGTAGGGAAGATGCTGTGCTGCAAGCAGAAATTATGCAGCGTGGCTCAAAGATGCAAATACTCATCCTGAAGCAGCTGGAGAGTAATTAAATCAATGGGGAAGACATGCCGGGTAAAAATAAAATAGTCATGATGTGACATGCTGGCAGGTCCACATCATTTAGAATTATTTAGTTTTGAGAACCTACTGTAACAACAACCATGTATGGTACTATGTATATGGCAAATAGACACATGAATACATACATATGTATGCATAGTAATTGTTTAACCATAGTTTGGAGCAAAACAGAAATATAGTACATTATATAGAATATAGAATAAGTATAACTGGATTTGGTTACCTGCTAGCAACTGAGCCAGATGTTTCTGGTTGAGGTGGAGCAGCCTTCTAATAGATGGATATGGAACGTTCTGCGTGCTGCACTGCAGCTGTCTCATCCTCAGCAATGATGGAGTTTGGCTTAAGCCTGCAGATGGACTTTTGTATCCCTTCCCAAAATTATGTTCTAATTGTTTGTTAGATTCTGGCTTTTCTTCATTTATATGTGTAAGACATCCAGTTCTGTTCTTAATCTTTTGAAATTTCTGGCATCTGCAGCTTCCTTTGGGAATGAGTACAGAGCTTAATCACTCATGGTCTACAAAAGTATGTCTGGTTATCAATTATTGCCACCTTTCAGTTCTTCTGAATGTTCTCTTCTTGTCTCCTACACTTCCTCACCTACTTCCTAGCTGGTGGGAGCAGCCCAGTGGTAGCAGTTCCTGTCTGATTTTCTCTCTTAGAAAGCTGGAAGTGCAAAAGGAGCTGAATCCAGGCCTCAGATTTCACATAAGGCTCTGGAAACCCATAAATTACTCTTAAACCAGAGTCATTGTTTGACAGATTAAATCCATCTGTGTGGTGGCTGTGGAGGCAGCAATCCAGCAGAATGTCAGCCTTCTGCTCCAGGACCACATAAGACAGCTGAGATACAGGATGCACAGGTGGGCACCATGCCCTTCTACCATAAAGGCCAGTGTAAGGAGATCTGCTCTTAGTCAGGAAAACAGATGCCGTGGCTGCAAAACCTAAACCTAGTGATCTGCATGGGTCTTGGCCCCCACTCCATTCTCAATAAGCTGATTCCTTTCACCTGGCAAATTCAGAGGAGGCATTTGCTGATTATGGGACCCACAGCAGCAGCACTGGGAGCAGCACTCACTCCACCTTTGGTGATCTTGCTCAAGCTCTCTTGTTTCTATTTGCACAGTGGCTGTGTCCACCCTGTGCCCTTTCTTCTGGCTTTCTGCAAGGGCTGTGAACTTCACCCTGGCAGTTTTGGAGCAGTCTCAGTGCCCTGTGACTACACACTGTGAGCAGACAAAAGCTCTGGATGTCTTACAATTCCAAACATACCGCTGTGCACTTTTTTTTTTTTTCCTTTTTGCTTTTGTTGTAACTCACAGGAACAAATTGCCCAAATTAGAAACAGACATTGAACAGTGGCTCTCCAGCTCTTCAAGAAAAATACAAAACATTTGCAAGAAAATAATATATTTTGGCAATGTAGCTTATCTGTGGTTTTCTCCACGCACATATTTACTGCTGTGAGTGGAATAATTACTGCTTGGAAATCTTTTATCAGTCCAAAAATTCTGAATGCCTCAATTTTCCAAAAATATGAATCTCAAAAATTGTTTTGATTTTACTGCAGCCTTTACTTTCATTGGGAAGATTTAAGTGGAAGATGATAGTGGTGATGAAGAGTGGCACTCAGAGTAATGTACGGTTGAAAAGGGTTACAGAAATTTTCTGCAATGAGGGTACAATATGGATCATATCACACTTTCAAAGCACACCCTTGCAAGATGGAAGGAGCAGTGCTGGTTTTCCAGGGCTGGAGGAGAGCAATCTCTCACTGAAATCACAAACTTCCCTTGGGGTGATCAGCTGGTTTTGGCTTTTAGCCTGCTGGATCCTGCTTCTCAGGCATGATTCTCTTGGTGTCTTGCTGGGCGTCAGCACTCATCCTCCTCCACCACTGCACCTTCACAGTCACTGCAAAGCTGTGATTTCTAAGCTGTGACACACTACAGTAACTCAAAAAAACCCCAAAGATTAGATTTGTGTCTCTGCTGCAAAGTCTGTAGGCTTCTGAACATAATAAAAGTTAAGACTCAGAGATGTAATTAGCAGATGTTGGATCTCTGGGGTCTCACATCTAAGAGGAGGCTGAAGGAGCCTGAGCTGGTTCGTCAGTAATTAGATAGATGGAGATTCAAGACAGTAAAGTCAGCTTGAGTGCAACGCGAGAGCACCCTGACTGATGTGCACCCTCTGCAGCAGACTTCTGGGCTCTTTCCAATATAAGTCTTGCTTTGAGTGTAAACCAAATACCACATGGTAGTAGGAGCATAATGTGAAAAAGAGGAAGGAATTAACTGGAAAAAAAGAGATCTGAAAATGAGATAAAAAGTGATAGCTCTTTAGGGGCTTTTAGATACCCTAAAGCACACTAGCAATATTGCAGTTTCCCTGAAAAGATTCACATGTTTCATGTTTTGAAACCTATATACAGTGGCTAGATTAATCATAAGGAAGCTCACAACTGTTTTCTGGAATATCACAGGATTAGGAGCTATCAAAGTTTTTAATGGCATGAAACCAAGCCAGGGTGAGAGGGCAATCCACGCAGCTACAGAAAGTAAGTTGAAGGAATATTGCACTCCCAGGGGAACTTGAACTTCTGAAAGACACGTTTCATATGAGAATGCAGAAGGAGGAATCTTTTGAAGAATTTTTGGTTCATCTTAAAATAACTGATCAGTCAAGTTATCTATGATGTTTTCAGAGATTCCATTTTAAGGGATCAGATTGTGACTGGCATCAAAGATCCATAGATACAGAAAAGATTCCAGGAAGGAAGGATATAAAAACAAAACAAACAAACGAACAAAAATCTGTTCAGTCAAGCTAGGAAAATCATAAGGGACAATATGGAAATTTTACAAGGAAAACAGGGACATGCTGTCTGTCAGGAAAGGAAGCTAGGAGAGTTTTGAAGAGACTCTCCAGAGCTATCTGCAAGAACTAGCCAAAGTGAAATACATGATAATTCACAGGTTCACATTATGCCCAGGAGTTTAGGAACTCTGCAGCAGCTATAAGAAATACAGGTATTTTGCAAGACCTTGTGACTGGAAAAGCAGAAGCAAAAGAGAATACCCTCCATATCTCCACATCTATGTGATGGTGCACAAACCAACAATACAACAAAACACCACATAGAGATTCTGTGCAAAAGCTACACAATGGGGCTGCAGACTAAGAATCAATAGCTCTAAATTCAAAATTGGCGCACAGTCAATGTTACCTCCAAACACAGAGTAAAAAATCTGGCTCAGTAAGGTCTACATATGAAGAAAGACTACTGAAACTGAGGGTGTCTACTGAGAATCTAATTCCTACTAAAGGTTTGTATGAACTTAAAATGAAAAGTGACAATAAATGCAGTATTTAAGTTTACAGGAAGAAAGAGCTAATATCTGGTCTAAAATATACCTAGCCCTGGTCTTAGTCAAAGCAGTGAGTCTGATGAAGGAACCATAAACACAGGAGGTCAGTACCCAGAAATCTTTAGTGTCAGAGATAAAGTAGACACAGAATATAGAGATGTATTTTCACAGCAATGTCTGCAGCTGGTAATGTTCCTCTGGTTATGAGAAAGAACCTTGTAAAGGAGCTGGATTATGTAAGAGTAATAGTGGGAAGTTTGAAAATGGAAGAGCCAATTAGCAACAGAGAGATCAAAAGACAAGTCATTGAGGTTGTCTTTGCATCCAGTGGAGCTAAGTATATGTTTCGGGACAAACACTCTCGTAGAATGGTTATTTTCAAGTAAAAGGACTATGTATATTTTTACAGATTTTAATAAATCTTTACAAAAATTACAAATTCAGATTCTTTGCCTGGATCCAAGCAAACTTCCTTGCATGACTGGAGTTTAACACTACGGATTTTAAGACCACTTCTGTTTTCAAATACTTTCTTCAGCCTTAAAATCCATTCTTGAGTTTTCACAGGAAAGTGTTGGAAAAGCCATTGACTTGAAGCATCTGTGGCTGCTTAAGAAGATACTAAAGATGTAAAGCAGAGAGAAAACCAGTAGGACATCTGAAAAAAGTGTCCTGAGAAGTAGAAATAGACAGGTAATGCAAATGTAAGTGCAGAGAAATAACATTGAAGGTTAACTGTCAACAAGACAAAACAGAACAATTACAAAAAAGCCATCCACAAAGATAACAAGGGTGTCCAGAGGCCTGTTTGGATGTGAGTGTTGCGTGTGAGTTCGTATCACGTGAGCAATCTGTGCAAGTAGCTTTTGAGTTACTATACAAAATGGACATACAGGGCTGTAAATCTGGGAAATGAATTCCCAAATTAAAGGCACTAATAAAGTTAAGTCCTGGCCTTACCTAGGTTGGCACTAGAAGACAAAGTCTGCAAAAGGTGTCTTACAGGCAGTATTATTGAAAAAAAAATCAATGGAAATGTGTGGCCTGTGTTTCTAGGGTGCTTGTCAACACCATGATTTGAGGTACAGGCTGAGAGCAGAGCTCTCAGAGCAGAGCAGAGCTCTGGCTCTGCTCTCTGACTGTAAGAAATGTCACATACTTGTTTATCAATCTGTTATGGTCATGGCTGAGACAAGCCATTTTGTAGGGAAAAGAAAGACCAGCTTCCAGAATATAAAAATCATGTGACATTTTAGTGAGATTTTTTTTTCAATTCGATTTGACAATGAAGTTTAAGTTGGAGAAGTAATTACTGATGAAAGACATACTTTCTAGAGCATTCAAGCAGTTTGCTCTTGAAAACAACACAGAGAATGATGTAACACCTGGAAATACAATTAAAAAAAAAAGAGAGTTTTATCCTATTTGAGAAGAAAGCGGGCTAGGTTTGGTGAGGCTGTGCAGAAGATAACACAATGCAGAAAGTCATGAAGGTTACCACCTGTTGGGTAGTGAGGGCATTGCATACCAAGCCCATATGACCAATGCAGATCAGAGTTTTCTGTGTTTAGCAGCATTCTCTTCAGAGGTAACAACATAGTGATGGCAATGTGTTGTGATCTGACGTGTCTCACGGAGTACAGGACACTCACAAGGCTGTTGAAAAACGTGGAAGACTGTATGTTGATTCATCTCAACCTGTTCTAAATATCTGACTTGGGCATTAACCTGAACTTGCATTTGTATTGAATTTAACATTAGAAAATGTCATGGCATACAGTAATGCTCTGTTTGGTTATGGAGTCCCAGAATTTTGTCTAGCAATCGTGCCCTGCTCAGCAGCTCAGACCTGAAATTATTTGTAAGGAATGAAGGATATCCATATATCCCGAATACAATGGTGAGCTGAGTTGAAACTCTTGAAAGATGGTACAAGCAAGCTGTAAAGCTGAGAAGTGATCCATACTTTCACTGAGCCTGAGAGGAATATCATTGAAAAATAGTTTCTTGCCAGCAGAAACTTGGTTTAACAGAGAGTGAGTCCTGGTACTCCAAATTTAGTCCATATAACAGTGGAAGGTACAATGGGTCTGAAGCATACAATAAATTGTTAACAAGCCACCTACATCATATAATAATCCAGATTTCTTAAGATAGGTGATGTCGTTTGTATACACAATGGTGCTCACTGGACCCTGAGGGTTGTGGGGAAATTGCCCTTTGTTCATATGAAATGCAAACTCCAAAAGGATGGATTCTTAGGAGAAACAATTGGCAAGGAAAATTTATTGTTCTTGTAAACACTGTACTGAGCTTAGAGCTTCTTGAAAAGAAATAGAAAACCAAGGATTCTTCAATGTTGTGAAAGAGCACCAGCAACTACAGCTGAGACCAGATGCCTCTGAGGAGATCCATGGGAGTCTGTAGAGCTCTCAAAAGACTTATCAAGTACTTCTAAAATCATACAAGATTTAGCATGTCCCATGTTAGCCTTATAACAACTGATTACGTGCCTGAAGGACAGGATGCCATCCAGAGGGACCTGGACAAGCTCAAGAAGTGAGGCCACGTGAACATCATGAGGTTCAACAAGGACAAGTGCAGGGTTCTGCACCTGGATCCAGGCAACTCCTGGTATGAAGACAGACTGTGGGATGAAGGGATTGAGAGCAGCCCTGGGGAGAAGCTCTTAGGGGTACTGGTGGATGAGAGATTGGACATGAGCTGGCAATGTGCGCTTGCTGCCCAGAAGGCCAATTGTATCCTGGGCTGCATCAAAAGGAGCATGGCCAGCAGGTCATGGAGGTGATTCTGACCCTCTGCTCTACTCTGGTGAGACCCCACCTGGAGTCCCACATCCAGCTCTGGAGACCCCAACAAAAGAAGCATATGAACCTGTTGGAGTGAGTCCAGAGGAGGGCCATGAAGATGGTCAGAGGGCTGGAGCACCTTTCCTATGAAGACAGGCTGAGAGAGTTGGGGTTGGTTAGCCTGGATAAGAGAAGGTTCCATGAGACCTTATTTCAGCCTTTCAGTACTTAAAGGTTGTTTATGAGAAAGATGTGGACCAACTTTTCAGCAGGGCCTGTTGCCATAGAACAAAGGATAATAGTTTTAAACTGAAAGAGGTTAGATTTAGATTAGATATAAGGAAGAAATTCCTCACCATGAGATTGGGGAGGCACTGAATCAGGCTGCCCAGGGAAGTTGTGGATGCGCCATCCCTGGAAGTGTTCAAGGCCAGGTTGGATGGGGCTTTGAGCAACTTGGTCTGGTGGAAGGTGTCCCTGCCCATGGCAGGGGGATTCAAACTAGATGTTCTTTGAGGTCCCTTCCAACCCAAACCATTCTATGATTCTTTTTCCTACAAAGAAGAAAATTTAAGGCTTGGGTGCTGGCTGATTGACATTGGCTTAACAAGGAGCAGAGTGAACTGGTCTGAACTGTTAGATCCGCAGACAGATTTGGTGAGAGGCTGAGGCAATGAATCATGCTTGATTATGTCAGCTACACTGTTGAACTGAGTTATCGCTGTAATAAGTCTTTTATACTACAAATCCTGACTCTCTAACAAACCCAGCCTCCATGCTGTGTACCCTGGGGCTATCAGAAAGAGCAATCCCAGAGCAAATGGAGTGCAGCTGTAGGTATTAACCCAGATTCAAATTTGTTGGTTTTGCCGTAAGGGTATCATCTTGTAAGTGCTTAATATATTTGGCTTATATGCATTTGGTAGTTTGCATCAAGAGGTAATTCACAATTATTTTAACTTACGTTAATCTTAAGTGAACTTGCTAGTTGAAGACATGCAGTAAGGAGAGGTACTTGTGCCTGCCTTGTCCTCCTGAGCTGAATGCGGAGAGGCTTTTGTTGAATCAAGAGGCAGAGAGGAATACTGCTTGGGTTTCCAAAGGTTGATCAAAAGGTCCCTGATGTCAGTGAAGTATAAACGACAAAGTGGGAAGAAGAGTCAAGATTTTGAGGCCTGAATTTGTTAATGTGTAAGAAATGATAAAGGTCTTAGAGAGGTTTTAGGGTGCTGATCTGAAGTCCACATGTGTCAGCAAATGCTCTGCCCTTCTTCCCTTGGGCAAGGATCAGGCCCTGTACTACTCCAGATTTTCCTCAGGTGTTTTCGTTGAAATAGTTCTTACTATGTCAAAGTTTCAGGAACCTCAAAATGCAGAAAGAACACTGCCAAACCCTTATAATTTTAGCAGCTGTACTAAATATTTTGTAAATCTAATCCATACAGGCTTTAAAAGGGAGCACTATGTTTTGTAGCTGCACTTCTGAATGGGGAGAGTAACCAGTTAATCATGCAAGGAGCATTTATTTACAATGGGAAGCGTGAGCCATGCAATTCCGTGTGCAAATTAAATGGGGTGGATGTTGGGTTTGAGGTTGGTTTGTTAACAATTTGGCAGTCTTTCAATAAATTATACGAACTTACCATGCACAAATAAGCTCAAAATCTTTCTCTGCCCCTCCACCCCTATTTTGTATATTTGTTTGTATCCTTTTCATCTGATCTAACAAAGGAGCTAAAATAAACATCTGCTCTCTTTCAGGGATAAATTTAGGGATTAATTCCAAGATTTCAATAAGGTCTTTCATAAAATGGGTAAAAATAGAGATAGCTATGTAACAGCATGTGACCTGCATAGGATACTACAAGAATCCAGCTATTACCTTGATCATGATCAGTTCAGCAGGCTTCTAAACAGGTTTGTATTATTATCTCCTAAGCACTTCTTTGGCCACACCCAGCAAAACCTAGAAGTTTCTACTTCGTGTTAAGCATATAAGAAACTGTTAAATACTAATGGAGATATAGATACCCACATGCTTAAAACTGCATATGAGTGAAAAATCGGTTGAGGTAATGTATTGATTCAGCAGGTAATGAGAGTGAAATGGCTTCTTACACAAAGAAAGCATGCTTTGACTGTTTGAATTTGTTTACCAGTCTGTTTTATTTAATTTCGATTTAATAGAGCAAGTGTGTGAAACAGATCCTGTTCAAAATAGAAAGAGAATTAAATCGGGTTATAAAACATGAATAATTTTCAAATGATCCAATGTTGGTGCCAAGCAAAACCATGCTTTTAATTCTGTGCGTTAGCATGAGTAAGAAGAAAAATGTCTTTTGTAGAGGCTGAAGAACACAAAGGACCTGCTCCAACACTAGGTACTGCAGTTCTCTGCACCAAACAGCCCCCAAAGGCCATATGCCTGGCAGCAACTGGGTTTTGTTCTCCAGAGCCTGCCAAACCAGACTCTTTTTTTGAAAGAAAATTAACAAAGTCTTCTCACAGTTCACCTTTAATTGGGTGATCAACTTTTTATGAATTGAAACCTTAATAGGAATCTGCTGCTTGTTTCTTTCTCAAAGACCTCTTGATGATAAACACCTCCATTCATTGTAATTTTGTGCAGATTATTCCTTTCTTTATCCAAAATAGTATTTTCTAAATAATACAGAGTAGATTAGCATATGCATTTAGTTTTATTACTAAAATTTTAATGCCCACTTGGCAATTTATTTCTCCACTGAAATGGTGTTGATTATTTCCTTTTCCACACAGTGTCTCCAATATTGGAGCCAGCTTGACATGGGTAGTACGTGGGAGTGCTGTGCAGCTGCAAGATGCAAAATCAGGGCTCTTGAATATTTTTTTTCTTACTAGCAGATATGGGGTCTATAGTTAATTTCTTTTCCAGCCTGTTTTATAAAGCTTCCTCTTTGTTTTACTGGCTCTCCCCATTAATTAGACATTCTTGTAACTGGGTACTCTGGTGATTGGTAGCTGAGGCATTGGTCCCCAGTGATTTACTGTGGAAACAGATGATACAAGTACATTACAGTAATTCAGTTTTAAACAAGAAAATCAGGGTTGTGTATTGGGGCTATCGCCTCTGTCAAATCTTGGCTCTCAAGGACTTGTCTTTACCATAATTCTAACAAAAAAGCTGAATGCAAGGCTAAAAGTGGTCCAACCTTTCCCCTGCAGTATAGGAATTGTCTACCTAATACATGTATGTAAAGAATCTATAGTTCCCATAACTTGCTATAAAATTATTAAAGTCTATTGAAAACCTCTCCATAGATGGTAACTTGAAGGTCAGTCTGGAGTAATTCCATCGGAGCCAATGGGTCTGTATCAAAAACACTTAATGTATACTCTATAAAGTCTGGAGACTCTGTGATTGTCTTTCAGTGGTAGCAAATTCCATAAACTGACTGTACTGGCTTTATACTGGGTAAGCAATAGCAGAGCAAGCCCTTGCTACTGTATACCTTGTGGTGATTAACTACAGGCTCACTACACAAGTTTGAAGTCCTTGTTTAAAATATACCACGTGTCTTTTCATTAAGTAGTCACAAGTCAGAGTACACTGGACAAAAGTAGCTTTTCATGTATTTGTTAGTGTTACTAATCTCATCTAATCTTTCATGTTAAATAGCTTTTGTTTTCACACATTTTCTACATATGCGTAGCTTGCCTTAATTCCATCCTTTTTATGGCAAAACCTCTTTGAATAAAAGTTAATTCAGTTTGGTAACAAAGTCCTCTGCAAAAAAAAAAAAATCTTCAAATCATATGCAAGAGCTGATCTTTCCCCATGCTGATATTTGATGCAAAAATATATTCATTGTTGTTACCTGGAGCTATCTGTAGTCAGCTCTGTAACCCACTGAATTTCCAATGTGACAGAACATTAAATTCCCCAGTGTCTGTTATCTGGCAGATGTTTCAGTTGACAGACAGAAATTCAGCAAGTTGTGAGTGCAGCCCGCAGAGCCCCTGGGCTGGGCTATTGGGTACAGCCTGACCACAAGCGACCACCAGAGAAACCCTCACTGGACACAGAGTGGCCACCAGTCAATGACAGTGTCTTCTGGGCCAAACGTACCAGCCCTCTGTGCAGCTCAGTGGACACGTCAAAGGAGGGAGGTCCAGTTCCTGAGACAGTGAGGCTGAGTCCTGCCAAGAACGTGTAAATGATCCTCTAGTGGCCTGACAAACCGTGCAAAGTGAAGTGCAGGCTGAGAGTGAAGGTAAGCCTTTCTGTTACAGCCATAAGGAGAAACGTTGCATGGAACCTGGTTCAGTTATCTTCCACGTGGCAGAGAAATCTTGAGGGATTACCTGTGATGGTACATCCATGAAATGTATAATGGAATATCCAATGTGGTAGAGAAATCACAGAGCATCCCATGTGGTAGAGAAATTGTGAGGGATATACCTGTGCTGTTACATCCATGAAACGTATCACAGAGTGGTGTTGGATGTCCTAGCTTGTGTCTGGTAACAGCTCACCAGGTTGCACATGGTTCTGCTTCTTTTCCTCACAACTGCAATGGTCACAACATATTGTGAGACATCAGCAGCACTTCAGCATCTGTGAGTCAAAGGTATCTTTGTAAAGCAGAAAGTCAAGGGGAAGTACCAGTGCTTAGCATAACAACCATCTGCTCCTCAGCAGAGTCTATTAGGCTGCGTTTACACTGTGATGTGAAAAGGAGAGTCAAGGACAAGCTTGAGATCTTACATGTTCTCCAGCCACATTGGGAATGGGAACCTCAGCAGTAGATTGTGATCAAAATACTGTGCTGTGTTTAAAAAGCACAGACTTAATGCTCATAGACTGGAAGGCTGTGCACTTGGGCTAAGGCAGTTCTGTTGAGCATCTGGAGACTGGCCTGCATCTGCACCTGAGAGCATGGTTGCATTTAAGTGATAGGATTGGTGGTTTGGACCTGAGAAAGCGTTTAGGCTGGAACTAAAAGGTTTTATACACTGACAGCACAAGCATATCCTGAACTGCTACTGCAGAAGAAATAATACATCATAGTAATTAATCAGTACAGACAACAGTGAAATAAGTATTTAAAATAATGGATATGTCATTCTGTGTTTTTACCTTAGCTTAGAAAACAGCATTCATGACAGCAAGCTCTCTTATTTTGATTTCCTGAGAGCAATTAATGATGGCAGAGCATCTAAGTACCAACAGAGACAAAAACAGGCTGCACAACCTGCAAGTTTTGCAGCACTCAGTTTAGAACAAACCCTAATTAAGATAAAAAAAAAATAGTCGCATCGTCTTATGATTTGTTGTACGAGATAAGTATCATGTGGTCACTGCAACTTATTTAATCTTCATTTTTTTCTGCCTGGGTGGGTTTTGAACCCAAAGGGGTCAAAACTTTCCTGCTGTTAACTGAATACTATCAACAACCTTGGCTTATGTAGAAGCAGCATTTTCTGACCACTGTAGACTTCTTAATTGATTGCTTTCTGTTAACTTCACCAAACAAGCATATCAAATCAAGCTGAGAGGTTTTGTGAACGTAAGGACTGGGAAGGAAAAAGAGAATAGCAAATTACCAGGACATTCCTTTTTTCTTCAAATTCCTTTTCTTCCTGCAGTTTTCTGTAAATTTTGTCCCAAGCATGTAAATATCACATCTTTCCAGTAGCTCTGTCAAGGTTCCTAAGCTGAGACATTATAAATAGATATGATGTGCTACTGCAGGAAGGTATTACATTTTTATCAGATGAAAGGATCATGTAGGAACTGAGGATAAAGACATATGATCAGATGTGAGCACATTATAGTGGCTGTAGAAGTTAGTACCTGTCAGGTCTGCAACTATCTGCATTTATGCTCTTGGCCACTTCTGATTCTGACATAGACAGATAAGGTGCATTAGCTGTTGAGCAGCAAGTTTCCTGGTTTTCCCAACTGTAAAATGAGAACCATAAAAATAACCACTTCTCTCTAGAATTTTGAAAGCCTTGAATGAAAAAATGCTGTATATTAAATAGCCTTAGACTCTTGTGTCAGAGTTTACTGAAATGCAACAGCCTCTAGAGTAAATAATTCTTGATGCCACTGTAAGATTGTTTTCAAGCGTGGGAAAGAATAATCAAACAGACCTTAAAGGAAGCATTGCTGTCACAAAGAACTGTAGAGCCATCTCATCTGCACCTGCAGTTTCAGGTCCAGTTTGAGCTCATGAATTTAGAGGGAGGCTTGTTCCTGCAAAGACGGTCTCATTACTCCAGTGTCCCCAGCAACATAGTCAGTCCTCCTGCCTTCCTTGTGTCAAAACCAGCACTTGTCTTCTTGCCCAATGACCTGGGTCAGGGAACTTCAGCCTGAGAAAAGCCTGATGGGTTGTGTGTGGCCGTGGGAGAGCTGCTGCCTGCACAAGGGAGGGGAAGGGACCAGTGACTGGGAAGATGATGGGGGTAGAAGTTGCCTGACATCAATGGCTGCATTTCTGAAATCTCAATCTGTGGAATCTGTCCTGCAGTTAAAAATAACACAGGCTTCCAGCAAAGGCATCACTGGTGATGTCATTGGTACAAGCACAGCCCTCTTCAGGCTCCCCAAAAAAGAGTAGTACCATGGGAGATGCTGTTTCTTTACAAAAATCTCTTTTCACACTGTTTGGAGACTCCTGTGACATTTGCAAACTTATTGGAGGCCACATTGCCATTTTTGACCAGATAGACTAAATATAGAATGGGATACTGAAATATTTACATAATCACAGTACATTTTTCACAGTAAGGGGTGGGGGGGGGCGGAATCCTTCCTGTTCTCTGCATTATTGAAATAAGAAATAGATAAATTCAACAGCATAGATTAGCGTTCATTAAATTTAAATAGAAGACAGTACCTGTCCTCTCATCCCTGGGTGTCTTGGGAAGGAAGAAGGTCACAATTTTGTCTGTTGAGGGTGTGATTTGAAAATGACTTTTGACAGGAACAAGTCGTCCATTTAGTATTTTTGGATAACATGTGGTGGTTAATGTAACTTCAGGGACCAAGGGATTTCCTCCATGAAGATCCAGACTTTGTCCACTATGCCATGGAAAAGCAGAACTTTTTCTCATTTCACTTACATGATAAAATAAGGAAGTTCTCTTTTTTCTTCTGAGACATTTTTTGAGTAATAATTGCTGCCACCCCTGTGATGAGGTACTCTAACAACATAAGCTTATAACAAAATATTTTGTTAGAAAGGGGCAGATCTGAAAGCCCAGTTCCTAGAGTCCAGCTAGTTGGGGAAAATAATCACATCCCATCCACAACATTTCTAAAACTATATATAGACCTTAGAAGTTTCATAACAAATAGTTTAAGAGTTAAAGTGGGTCCTTTCTGTCCATATAATAATTTCCCATGCTTTTTCACCATGCTCAGTACAACATATTCTATAACTCAATGCTTTGTTTTACACATAAGAATTCCAGTATGTAAGCAAAGATCAAACTTTCATGTTAGGAAGTTAGAGTATTGTCTTTAATGTTCAAAGGATTCCTTTCCAAAATCATTTGGATATGGCAGCATTTGTTTTTCCAGTAGATGTGGTTCATGTACCTGAAACACATTTTAAAGCCCATTATTTAGAACAGTTTTAATGGTAAAACAAAAATTTCTGTATTATACCAATATGTTACAGTGTTAGCAGACTAATAGAACTCTAACTTGAAGTTTTGAAAGGTGTAATATTCATTTACATTTATAGAATTAGTGATTTATGTGCAGCATCATAAATAAGGGCAGAATAACGCAAGGAGGCACAGTGAGCTAGAAGCAGCCGGGCAGAATGGCAGTGGATATGACCCACAACTTTTCTAGACCTTAGTAGTCCTGCCACTCATTTAAACTACTCTCTTGCATGCCTCTTGCTGCAACTCTGTTAAACTTAATCTGTTTCACCTGGGAAACATTCAGAAAACTCCCACAAAGAATAGGCTGGGCATTTTATGCAAGGGAGGATGAGAAGAGACCATGTAAGGCTTCAGGATGAGCCAAAGCTAACAAGGAGGAAGGACTATTGAGTCCTTTACAGAGCAGAAAACAAACTTGCCCTGCCAGGGACAGTCCTTGGCAGAGGGGAGGAACAAAGGGAAAATTGAATATGCTCAGGTGAGTTTAATTAAAAATATTTAATTTAAATTATTTAAGGCAGCCTTCCAATATTTTTGTTTGTTTCCTCTCTTGTCTTAACCACTACCTTTTCTGGAATGTTTGGATACTTGATATAAAGCCTTTCTGCTTTTATTGCAGGTTGTTGTTTGTTTCCATATTTACATTTACATGTGGCACAGAAATACAGGGTATATTTGGCTTACTTCAACAACTGCATCTCATTCTTAGAAGAAAGGAAATCTTCAAAATAAGTAAGGTTCTGAGAAATGTGTTTTGTTTCTTCATGTATAAAATACCTGCAATTAAAAGGCATATGAGTCTCAGGCATTTCCATGTCAACTGCTAAGTGGTTGCTAAAAAAGAGTTCTCTTTTGGAATGTCTAGATTTGCTTAAATAATTTGATTCTTCCTTCTCAGGCATTTTCTCTATTTGATAAAGAAGACACTGGAGCAATTAAAGCTCTGGAATTTTGGCAAGTACTTGACTATTTCTGAGTTAAATTATCAGTCAAACAGTTCAGGCACCTTCTCAAGAACCGTAACCTTTGTTAGGACTTCATGGTAGAGTGGAAATTATTTCTGAAAAACATAAGCCACCTCAAAGAGGTAAGGAGAGCTACCAAGCTATAATATATTTCTTTAAAAGATACAATCCGATGTGCTAGAAGTGACTGACTAACTACACACATGAATTTCACATATATTCCTGTTGATTCCTGTTGAGCTCCATGAAGCCCTTATCCCTTTACCGCTCTAAGGAGTCAAGTCTTACATAGACTTAGGTCTGTACATGTGGCAAGCTGAAAGCATGACCATGGACACAACCAGATTGCCCCAACGGGGTGATGTAGGATGTGGGATACCCAAATATGCCCAGTGACCCCTGTCCTGTCTTGATGGACTGGCTGGACAGAAAAGTGAGCAGAGTGGGAAGCCCACCAGGTTCTTGGTGCCAAATGGTCATGGCAGTGTATATGTAGCAGGAAGATCAAACACAGAGATTAGTCAAGAACAAAGAAAATCTTGACTGCAGTCATGGACAGAGTCTTCTGACGCTCTGAACGCATATGTCACAACTCAAAGCTGGAGTTGCTGTTTCTCTGGGGCAGAGGCTCATGTCCACGGTGCCTCACTTGGAGTAATTCACTTGGTGCAGGCTGCAGGAACAGATCCTTCAGCTCAGAATCACATCCTTTTATCAGTGAAGCAATCCTCACTGTGTTTGTAAATAGCAGAAACTTTATCAAAAGGCGTAAGTAAAAGAAGTCTCTGTCCTATTTTAATTTCGCACTCCTTCCCTGTCCTTTGGCTTGTCCCCTCCTAGTCTGCCTTACCCAGCAGGAAGTGGTTGTAAGTAGATCGGAGGGTGCAGGAATCCAAATGACATTACCTTACAGCTCATTTCTGAACTTGGCTAAGGATGTGAATGCTGGTTACTAGCTAGATAAAAGCAGTTATTGGGGGGAAAAAAATCTTATGTTCTAAGAACTAACTATGTTTCATTTTCAAAAGGATATGCTCAAAGCACAAATAAAATGAGAAAAATAGTAAGCATCACCCAATGGAAAAGCATATAAAAAGCCTACCACTTTATTGCCATGGAGATAATAGAATGTTGTGCTAAACAAATCCGTAGAAAGCTATACAATTATTAAATCTTGTGTCATAAAGTAGAAACTGGAAAACCAGTGAGATCTGTCTCAGCCTCTTTGTGTACCAAGTCAAAGTCTGTGAGTCTTCAAATGATCACGGGGCTTGAGTGACTCACAGGCAGAAGAGGGACCACGGGTCTCCAATGAAGAAGGACCCATAAACAGCTCCAAACTCTTGTAATGTGTTATAGGCTCTTGTAGCAGGTTAGAGACTTTATCTATGTGTGCCATTTGCCAATAGGCATAGCATTGCCAAAGCACTTATTGTAAGCATAGTTTTATTCAAAATCTTATAATGCTGCTTAAATGTATTTTATTCTCTGTAAATTTAGCATTAATATTTATAGTAGTGCAACCGTTACTATGTCCTTAGTGGCAGGAATACATTTAATTATAGTTATTGAAAAAATAGATGGGGATTTTTAAATATTTGTATTTTCAGCTTATTAAAATTAAAAAGCAATCTTAACAGATATAATAGATTACATGGTTCTTAAGTGTAAAACAGTGGAATACTTCATGTAGCTTCAAAAATACTGCATTTCCCCCTTTCCTGCTTTTATGCTGGTACAAATTCAGTAAGTTTCATCTGAGTCCTGCCAGCACAAACAAAATTGTATGAAATATAATGTATCAGTATAATTATTTTAAGAATGTAAGAGAGTGGACCAGTGTGCTCTAATATGGACCCACCAGCAAGCTTTTGTGTCAACTTTAGCATAGGTAGCTGCTTTCGTTAGGGACAGTTTTGCTGCAATGTCTCCTCATCCTCGAAGTAGGTGCTAAGCCTCCTTAGCAACTTGACACAATTCCTGGGATCAAATTCAGCAAGAGTCTATGTTTAAACATGAAGCCTCTTAAAGAGAGTTAGTCCTCCAAGACGTCGAATACTTTCCACCTCAACAAAACAGTAAGTTACCCCCACGTCTTTTAGGAGGCACTTGGTCCGTGGCAGGACTGGAGCCTGTACTGCTTTTTTCAGCATTGTACAGTTCACCTTGAACATATTTTCTGTGCTGTGTTAGGGGTAGAAGGGATAAATCCATCATTAAAATCTCAAATTAATCCACAAGGGAACATTTCTGAAAAGACAAAACAAATATGAACCAGGTTCAGGGTGCTGGTTCAGCTTCCAGATGCTCTCAAATCTCATGGTTTCATTTTGGGCTCAACCCAAAATTTCCCAGGCCTTTGCAATTTCATCCTACCCTGGGTTCACACATATTCCTGGGCTCCTGTGCAGGTTCTGAGAGAAGGCTGGTTGTTAAATTATTCACTTCATCCAAACATGCTACAATCTTGGCCTGTAAAGTGTGTATCTAAATTAATGAGGTATGCAACTCATTCAGGCACGTAAGGAAAACTGATCATTACACTATACAATTTGATCACTGAAGTATATTAAAAAGTAACAAGTAAAGTATGCAGCTTGATCATTAAAGTATGGAAAATTTACTGAACTAGTAAAGTATGAGCCTGGGATGACTTTTGTCTCAAATGGCACCTCATAAATAAAACCCACAACCACAAAGGCAAACATTCACAAACCCAAAAGCCATACAGGTTTAAGTTGTATTTTTTTCCTTAGAAAACAGCTGAATAAGGAGAGACGAAAAAAATCTTGTGGAAATTATTTCTAAATGTTTTATGCATCACATGGATATTTTGATGGCTTTGACATATGCTGATGAGCTTTACCTTCTGATTAGAATACATGCTACAGCAGCTGTATATGAGCAGGATGCCCCCTGAAAGGCAGGTCTGTAGAATTAAAGAAATATAAAGCATTTTAAGCAATATGGTTGCACCTTAATATTCAGATGAGAAAGAACTGAGGTTATGGCACTGAGCTTGGATGTTGCTAACCAACTGCAGGAGAGCTGAGGAAGGAGACAGAGAGGACATTGTCTTGGGTGGTGAAGCTATTAACCACCAGTGGACAATCTGAGGATATTTGTAAAAGTCCAGACCCTGGAGCTGGGAATATGCATCATGAACTTTTCCTGACTGAGCTGCCAGTCTTGTGATTAATAAGGCCCAAGTGAAGCTCTTCTGCATTAAAGTAAGTGGTAATGCAGTCCAGCCTAATGAAAGCTGCACTTGGGAATCAGACGCCTCCAAAATAAAATGTACTCATGTCCTTCCCCACTGTGAGCTATTTCAGTTGTGGAATGGGAAAAAAAGTAAAGAAAGCGTTAAAAAGCAATAGTTCGGGGTATACTGGTCAGGTCTAGAGCAGCAAGGGGTCCATACAGGATCAGCACAGCTGCACTATAGAGGGGAGTATATGGGAGTGTATGGGGGAAGGAGAGATTATCATCAGAGTCAAACAATTTGTTGCTCAGCCTTTCTGGAGCAAAGAGTGCTGAGGGGTTTGCTGCAAGCTTAGTAAACCTTCACCTGTCAAGTCCAACAGTGAGTAGAAGGAGAGTAGGTCAAGTTGAGGCGATAACAGAGAGAAGGGACAGCTCATCGCTTGTGCCCATTCAAGGGCAGGAACAACAAGGGTTTTGCTGACACGTGTGTCTTTCAACTGACAAAGGGAATTACTGAGGTGAGTAGAAACATATTCATCTCTAATTATGAAATTTGGAAATCAGATTGACTTCCACGACTCCTTTGCAGAAAAATTTGCAGAACATTTAAATATTAAATCAAGCATTTGATTTAGCTTCGTCCTGAAGTTTCTGATTCCACACTAAATTCTCCATTTTTACTTGTGTTTAGCTTCATGTTCTGAGTGTCTCTGCAGTCTGTCTCATGCTGCAGAGTGCCTTCTTCACCAGCTGGTGCATTTTGTTTTCAGCCAGTTCCAGTCCTGCAAGACTGCAGGCCTGTTTGTTCATCCTTGATCCTTTTCCTGTCAGAGAGTGGACCAGTGGACCAGTACTCATGAGAGGATTTGCCCCAGTACAGCAAGTTCACATCTCTTCTTGAAGCCTGGCACTGTGAGAACTGTACCTCCAGGTATCAGGACTGAGGTCCAGGACTAGTTTCTGCTGTTTGCTAGTGAAAAGCATGGGTACATCCTCACTGTCTCCAGCTTTCCTGGGCATGTTGCTGGTGGAGATTCCACAGAACTAAAGCCATTTGCTCTCATATCTCATTGCTGTCAGCAGTGTCTGCTACAAGCCATTCCTTTAAAATGCAAAGAAAATAGCTTCCTTGTGGTCTTGGAAACGATTCCTAAGTCGACAGAGTGGACAGCACCGGCACAGCTTTAAGCTCCATGAAGGGGGGGTGACTGTGCGTGACTCCCCAAACACCGATTTACTCATCAGTGATGAAACACACAGAGTGCAACTCTGTCGTGTATCTGTTGCAACCACATAGTATCAGAGCTCAGAAAGCTCGTGCAACAGAGAAGTGACATCCTCAGTCTTTTCACAACCTTGCTTCCTAAATTCAGCAGTGTTAGTAACCCAGACCTTGTGCACTGTGTTCATGTGTAGGGAATTGAAGTTCATTTTGCTACCATGAGGTACCTGTGAAATTACAGCAGGAATATGCAAGGACCTGCTCTACAGAGTTGGTGCTTTTCCCTGTCTTGAGTATGGTGGTTTTACAGGTTTATTCATTATGCACTATCCTCATCTGTTGAACCTCTGAGGCTTCCCGTTCTGGGCCACTGATTTGAGCAGACAACCGACTGTCATCAGTCGTGACCCATTGCGCCAGCAGCAGAGATCAGCAGGTCCCTACCCTCAGTCAGCGGGGTCACAAACTTCGTCTGTCCTCATGTAGAACAGCAATGCTCCAGAGAAATACCCCTTTTGGGATACCTGCAGGTTTGCATCTGTTTTCCAATATTACATCTGCTTTGGGCTGCAAAACATTAAAGCTTTCCTTACACCGTAATTTAACTCTGTGTTTCTCTTTATATACAGCAAAACTAGTTTGAAAATTCCCTTTCCTCACCCCCACTCTCCTGTGCAGGGCCGTCCTCATGACTACAATGTGCTGACCCTCATTGTGCTGGGATGTCTGGTTTGGGATCTTTCCCTGTTGACAAGCCTGCCAAAGCTGTACCTGCCTTTCCTTCTCTGTTCCAAGCAATGAAGAAAAGGACCTAACAGAATTTTAAAATGGCAAATTGTTCCTTGAGATGGAAGCCTTTCACTCTATATTTACTAAGAGTAGAAGAAAAGGAGAAAGTAGGGATAGTGGAAAGTAGGGAACACAATGTTAGACCATCAGGTGTATTCCTGATGGGCTTAGACACTGTTGGGCAGACAGGGGAGTGAGGAAGCCTCACAGTGGCTGCTGCTTCTTTCCCTAGTTCTATAACTATTCTATAGTTATTTAATACAATAGTTATGTTAATTACATTTAGAGGGATGTGGCTTTTTTTCTAGACAAGGCAGAGATTGGCATGTGAGCCACCTTTGGCTAATTGTGTCAAATAGTTTTGTCAAGCCATCGTATACCACTACATATTCTAAACACTACCAAGAGTATTTTATCCTGCAAATGTGACCTCAAAACTTGAATCTGTCTGTTGGAAACAGTTGGTCAAAAGGAAAATGGTATATTACAGACTGACCCTCAATGGAGTTTTCATCTTTTATTTATAATGGGGTTTATTATTGCAAGCTCCTGTTGCACACCAGCTATCAAATCCTCAGCAGGCATAAATCAGCACTCAGGTTAATGGAGCTAGACTGATGGCTGCCAGACAAGGATACAGCTCTACTTGTAACCCAGGGATGAAATACAAGCTTATCTGTAGTGCTGAGACTCCGAGAGTTGGTGTGGGCTGGGTGGTGAATTACTAGTTATCTGAACATGAGAACAAAATGCATTTCTACCCCAGTCCACACTCAGGCAACTAACTCTGCTGCTTCCACACATCTTTAGGGAAAAGCGTTTACAGAAAACGACTAGAAAACACACGTTGTTAGGCTAAAGGAGGGCCCATGGGCTAAGCACAGCAGCCTCTAATACTGTGTAAACTGTCAAAAGGATGATTATTTCTGGCAAAGGTCATTCTCATGGACAAAGAGAAAAATGCATCCTTTTTCAGAGGAAGATAGAAGGGCCTTCTTGTGTAAGCGGTTTCCCAAGACCTTTGCTTTCTGAGCCTCCCCAGAAAGGGATGAAGGTCAGACATGTAACAGGGTAGGGAACAGGACCAGAGAAATTGTAATTTATCTTGAGGTACCAATTGACTTTCTAATTAAGAATTCCTCTTAATAGAAAAATCTTCCAGAAACAGGAAGGAGCTGCAGGAATGGAGCTTCACTAAGCAGGTGTGGGTGGCAGAGCCTTCTTTTATTACTAATCAGCATAGTTATGCCATTTATAGAAAAGGACATGAGGCTGTGCAAGGAACTTTCTAAAGAAGGAAAATACAGCTCTGCTTTGAACAGCGAGTGAGCTACATAGGGTGGCCCTTAAGAAAAACCTCATAAGAATGCCTCCTCTCTCTTGATGAAAGCACGAGGTGAAAGTGGACTCACATGTTCCTCTCAAGGTGCTCTTAAATTCTGTTAGAAAGGGTGAGAAAGCCTGTGAAGAGCTGAGCAAGCCAGACAGGTAATCTGGACTTGGCAGTCTCGGGTGGCAGCTCCTGGGAGCCCACGTGGTGGTCGGAGAAGCTGCGAAGCAGGAGCAGGTTGCGGAGTCCTGACCCCTGAGCTCTGAAGCGATGTACAAGACAGAGCTTGATGGGACATGTGGAGCGCAGGACAGTGAATATCAAGAAATAACTAAAAGAGAAGTAACTAGTTTTCCTGTCCAATGGAAACTCTTCCATAAATGACCTGTAAGCACCGCGAGGGCATAAACTGCGCAGCCCTGAGGCAGTTTCATTCTTCTTGCTCACTTGCATTCATGAGGTTAAAGGCAGACACAGCAAAGCTAAGAAACGTAGACACACTGTGTACAAGGTTAGTTTCAAATGCAGAAATGGCACTTAAATGTGCAGGTGCCCAGTCCAGAGTCTGAGATTTTAGGCTCCAGCTCTGTTATTTCAGCTAAAGGTGATAATTTTAGCTGCAGATCATAAAGTCATAGATACACAATGAATGCACTAGCTGCATGTGGTGGATGAACATAGTGCAATGACTGAACTTAAAAGGTTTTCTAGTTTTCATTCTGTGGTTTGTGAGAACAAGTGATTTACTTTTTATTGGCTCTCTAACCATTTCAAGATCCAAGTGCATTAGGTCTTATGAAATATTAAAAAAAAAAAAAAAGAAAAAAGAGAGAGAAAAAAAGAGAAAAAAAAAAAAGAAAGAAGCTCTTAAAATTAAATACATTAGGAAAGCTTGCACTTCCAAATACGTTTCTTTAAAAGGTTACAGGGCAGTAACACTTTACCTGAGTCTTTGGCTCCGTTAGAGTAATTAAAAGCAGCAGTACAGTGCTTTTTAGTTGCAGTAGTGTCAGGCAGTCAGAAGGTGCTCCCTGTGCTGGACTGTGCCAGGCTTCTGCATCCACATGCACAGTTCCAGCTCTCATATTTCTTCTCTTAATAATACTGCAGCTGTAACGCCTGTCCCGCATGCATGTTTTATGTAAAACGTGGTTAATACTGAAAAGTGTCATTTGCATCTGAAGATAGTGGAATCTTTTCTGATTAGGAGGCAGGTTTCTTGCAGTTCTGTAAGAAACATATTTTCCATCCAGTTATAATGATAATGTGAGACGTGACAAGGAAACAGGAGCTCAGGACCAAAAGCCATCTGTTTCTCTTTTGGTATTTCATATTGCATGGAGCAAGAAGGTGGCAAAGCTTATATGCTTAAACACGGGGGTATAAAATATGATAGCAACATTTAACATGTGGCAATGTCTTTGAAGCAAGAACAGTTTTTTGTTGTTGTTCTTACCATGACCTCTTGCCATAGCTATAGTAATACTGGCTGCCGCTTGTGTCTGTGAAAACTCTGCTTTCAAGATATTTTACATATTTAGTTTAGACAGCACAGTGGGTGGAAAGCTGGCTTCCATTCCTGAAAATAAGTAATTTCTTCTTCAAAATTATGATACTGCTTTTTATTAGTCTTATTATTATTCCACATTGTACCATTGCTGAGACGAATTTTATAAGTAAAACTTGGTTTCCTTCTACAAAGTAAAGTTTACTGCTAATTCTGGCAGTAGAATGTAATTGTTGAATAGACTTCATTGATATTTAACTTTATGAAATGTAGCCTTTTGCATGCACAATTAGACTTTTGGCATTCTCAGGTAGGTCCATACCAAAACCTAGCAGCGCTTTACTGTGGAGTTTATTCCAACCAACCGCTTTTTGTCTTTTTTATTTCCACTTGCCATACAACCTTCTACTGTATTCACCCAAGTGTGGATTTCCACCCTACAGAATGCCTAACGGGAGTTTAGTCAGTAATAATCTCCAGTGGTCGATTTTAAAAACCATACCCCAGTGCTAGATTTGAAAGCAACATGCTGGGAAAAAAAAGGGGTTGTGCACTTCTCATGCTAGCATTAACACACTTGTAACCAACCCCTTCTCTGCTTTCCTCTCACACATTCTGTACCTTTGCAGCCTTCAACTGCATGGTTTAGCTGCAGTATCCCTGCTGCAGATGGCCAGATTAAAAGTACCGCCGTAAATGTACCTGGAACTTAGAAAGAAAAGGGAAATAATTGCCCTCTCTTTCATCTCAGGGCTGAAGTGCCTTTTCAATCAAAGAGATTTCCACTGCTTGCTAAAGACTATTCAGATGAGAAGAATACGTTTGGGATATTTGGGCTAGTTAGCGCTCACTTCCTTTTTTTTCTGCATTAACAGAATAGCCCTCTTTGTAAGATCACCCAATTTTTCAGACCTTTGTAGAAGTTTAGGTCAGTCTTGAATCCTGTGCTTTTGTTGGCCTGTCACCAGTTGGATCACGTTTATAGAGAGTCTATTTTTTTCCCTTAACTACTTGCATAGCCCCTTTTCTCTTTTGTGGTGCAAGCCAGAATTCCTGGAAGCAGGTTTTACTGCCTGTGGGATCTCGAAGGCCACCTTCTCCATGGACGTTTCCCTCTTCAACTGGCTGACTGCCACGCCACGATTTATAATTTATTCAGTGGATCCATTACTGATTCTCTGTGTATGTTTTTTGTCTAGACTGAGGAAGGGCAAAAAGTCATTCTGCCTAAATCTTCTTGGGAGCTCTCAGAGAGAAGCATCCTCTCACAAATACAAGATGTAGTGACTGCTGGCATTAACAGATTTGCACGAGATTTTAAGGATATCAACTCTTCAAAAGATAATACAATATCAAAAGAGGAGTTCAGGGATATATGTAACTGACATTTTCAGACGCTGACTGAAGAACATTAGTTTGCCTTGTTAATTCAAGTATACAACTGGGTAAATTGGCTACGGCTAGAAGACGTGTTTGCATACTGTTGTGTATAGGCAAGTCATTTAAAACTTTGGATGGAGTGAAAATGTTTTAAAACTATCATTCCATGAACATTTGTTGCTACATTTGTGGGAGATAATTTTTTCCTTATCTCTCAGTATGGTTATGAACTATAATAATCTCAGACTTTCTAAAGCAAAGTCACGGAGACGCTATTGCTAATAGCGAAGGTGTGAATTTAGAGCCCAGTAGTCCTCTTTCGCTAGTTCTTTTATCTATACATTTGCAATTTTAAAAATTTCTTTCTTCAGTTTTAAGTTAATCCACTTCCAGTTGATGGGGAAAACGCCTTCTCAGCATGGTATAAAAAGTACTTCCATGGGGAGCTGATGCAAATTCCTTTTTCTCAGTAGCTATTTTGTCCTGCCCTCCCTGGACAAAGAAAGGGGCAAGCATTTGACATTTCCTGGCCACCTCTCAGCTACTTTTCTGGGTTAAAGATTCCCCCAGATTAGTGTGAGCAGAGTTTATGTAACCTTGCATTTAGCTCGAGTGACTGAAGTCATGACATGAATCTGGCAATACAAACCATTCGATTAGCCCAGGGCTAATCTCAAGGGAACCCGAGAGTCCAGTCTTTCATAACATTCTGCTTCTGCTGAACTTAAAATGAGAAGAGACATTTTTTTAGCTTTGTTAATGCTGGTTCAATGTGATTTTTTCAAAACCCAGTGACTAGGTGAATAATAAAACAGAGAGAACCTTGATTGAAAGATTTCAGATTTTACTTAACAGCATCCTAACCTTCATGCTCACAGTTGCAGCAATGCCATTTGGCAGCCAACTGAAGGGCAAGACACAGAGCCTCCAAACTTGAATGCATATCTGCGATGCAGAAAATTATTTTGGCACTTTATAAATGGTTTGTACTGGAAGGGACCTTTAAGATCATCTAATTCCAACCCCCATGCCATAGGCAGGGACACCTTCCACTTTGCCCATTCATATACATCCTCTGATTTCTTGGCCCTGTATTTCCCACTAGCATTTTTGACAATAAATTGCAGACAGGAGTGGGTTCTGCTTGTGATTACAGTAAAGAGATTGTACAGTCTGCCATGTTATTGGGCACTGCTATGCATGTGTAAAGTTGCAGACAAAAGCACTGGAAAAAAAAATCCACTTCCCCCTCGAAAATAGCAGAAAAAACCCCAAACAGCCTGTGTTCTCTATTCCTAGTAGCCACAATTCTGGTGAAAGCAAAGTGAAAATGTGGTGATGATACCCCTTCCTCATCCCTGTGAACTGCTGAGCAGAAATGCCAGGGTGAGCTTGTGGTTGAGGAGAACACACACCTTCCTGAGCTGTGAAAAATCTCTTTGTTTATTTCTTTTTTGTTTTTGTAGCAGTAAGGCAAACATATCCAGCTGAAGAGTCCTCCAGACTAGATCCTGTCTATGCTCAGTAAGAAGTGAAGGGACACAGGAGCTATTTTATACTTAAAGGAGCCTCAGACAAGTGAAGAAAAAAAATCTTGATAGAAACTGTCATCCGTAACAGCAATGAGAAGCAGGTCTGAGGAGCCTCATTTATATAAGCAGCAGCCTCTGTGTGAGTGAGACTCAAGCCCTCTTCTCCAGAGATATTTTGATTTTGACAGGCCTCTCAAAGATATGCCTACGTATATCTATATGAAGATGCCCCAGGAGAGCCTTCCAATCTGGGCACAGGGTTTGCCATTGCTAATCCAAACCCCTGCCGTTCAGGCTGTTGTTGCTGCTCAGGGTTGGTACAGAAGTGTTACTAATAGTCATAGTCTGGAGGACTTCACAGAAAATGTCTTCTTTTATTCTTCTCTGGATGATGCCCACTTACTGTTTGCTATTAGCAAGGCTCAGCTGGAATCTGTATCGAGCAGTGGATGAAGAATTTCTTCCTGAAGTTTGTCTTCTTGGTCTTCTGAATTTCTGAAACTGTGACCTTTTTCATAAAAGGCTAAGGATGGTAAACACGGTGCAAGCAAGGTGCTCATTAATATCTTGCTGACTGACATTCCCCTTTTTATCACAGGCACTTTTCTCCTCTCTGCTTGAACTCCCTTGACTTGCTTGAACTATCTGCAATCCCCAAAATGACTAAACTTCATTGGGTGTTGAAATAGTTTCTAACTATAACTAACCCAGCTCATCAGGGTATTGTTCTATTTAATTGAAGTTTGTAATACACTTTGAGATTCCTGTATGAAGTGTGAAGTATAATCACAAGCACAAAATAGAATTGTTTATGATTCATAATGTGGTAGCAGCCAGGCCAATGGGGGAAAGTTGAAAGGAAATTCAAAATGTATCCTTTGCCCTTTGAAGTTTGACTGCAACTTGGCACATGCATCAAAGAGGTGACTAGTTTCCTTTAGGGTTTAAGTCTCTGCCGAAAAAGATCAAATCAAAAGCAATCTGAGGTTCCCAATTAGATTTATATTAAAAATCAATAATGAAGACCCTAAAAAGGCATACTGATGACTCTTGAAATAGTCACAAAATGAGTGCAGCTCATTTAAGGGCAGGCTGTGATAATCCTTGCTTTGATTAGTAGCTTATATCATGAGTAGTCCCATTTAATTCAGTGCAGCTTCTTACTGAATAAAGTGCCGTTCAGCAGGATATCAGCCAAGCCTTGTCCTTACAATTCCATACGTAGCTCAGAGTATGGGCTACCTGCCCTGTGTAGGGCCAAGCAGACACATGGTCTTCCACAGGCAGCAGAAGCAAGGGTATCAACCAGGTCTTCTGTAGGCTGGCTGCATTGTAGAGGTATCATTCCTGGCCATACATTGTAACTGTATGTGATTCTAAAGGCTGTAAAGGTTTCCTGCTATGATTTTCATGCTGATTCATTTCTGCTCTCAAGGTGAAATAATTTGTTGATGCAACTACAACAACTGTGGAACCTTAATGGCCTCCTGAGATGGTGGTATAACTTAGGTGCACCTGATAGCGTGAGAAATTTGCCTCAATGGTACTTAGCCAGGATGCTGGTGCACCATGTATTTGATTTACATCTCATGTTAAAGTGTTATTCTTCTATACTGCAGCTCAGTCACTGTGTCTAATCACAGGGTTTAGTAGTTTAAACAGCACACTAAGGGCCCAATTCAATTAAAAAATGTCCTGCAGAAATCCTTCTTTCATTGTTTTCCCAGCCTTGTGTAGGCTTCTGCAGAGAAGCTGTGATTTTTTTTTTTCTTTAATAAGATGGGCCCTAGGAATCCTCTATTCCAAGTCATCCCATCTCTTTGATACGTTTTGTCATACCCATAGTACATAAGGAGATTCTGTTTAAAAAAAAAAAAAAAAAAACACCAAAAAACTAACATTTTCAAAAGTAATCTTTTGCTTCTTCATTAGTCTGAAAAATCTTTGGAACACATTGGATGTGAGCATTGGTGGATCATTGAAGTACTAAGACATTTCAAAGAGATTCAGCTCTAAGCTTGTGACGATGCCATCAAACACTCCCAGTGCATCCAGTTCTGCAACTTCTACCAAGCCAGCTGCCCATGCAGTGTAGGATCCACGTGTGTCTTCTCAGCCTGAATGTTCCAAGTCATCATCTTCTCTAGTAGGGCAGAAGAGCATAAGTGTGGTTAGCTTATTAATTTTCTGGATTTTCTTTTTTGCGCATAGGCTGAAAACAATAGCTGTGGAACTCCATGCAGGTATTTCTATTAGTTGCCCATGAAATCAGGCACAACCACCATTCAAATGAGGTAATTTGCAGAACTGTTACAATAACAAAAATTGGGGCAGATAGTAACTTCACTGAAGTCAAAGGATATATGTCAATTTATACCAACAGCATTCTCTGCTGTTACCTCACACATCCATCAGAGCTGTATGACAAATACAATTCCTGTGTTTAAGAACAATCGGCTTTCTGAGAACAGCCTAAATCACAAAAGCTCGAAAGTTGCAATAGCAGCATAAAAAAATATAGACAGTGTAACTGTGGTCATCTGCCAAAGCTAGACAGGACTGGCCATTGCAGTTTTCCAACAGCAGTTTCCTGGCCTGTCCAAAAAAATTCTGGAAGTCTAGTCTGTGTTCTTGTGGAAGCCAAATTGCAGCTGTCAATGCCTGATAGTGTAACTGTTAAGCTTATCATACAGGCCAGTGGTCTGAGAGAGGTAAGGGAAGTGGGTTAGGAATGCAGTAGCTTTGCTTCACTTTTGCATCCATACCTATACCTCATGCCAATAATACACTTTGGTCCCCTATACGGCCATGCTGGCCTCTCACACTGGTGGTAGAATTCACAGAAAGGTGGGGAAATCATTGCAGGCTGAAAAATTATATTTCCCGCTTGTGGATCTGCACCTACCTGTTTCATGTTCTTTGGCTACAACCAAACCTACAACAGGAAAATAAAACATTTAGGATTATTCAGTGCCTGGAACACACTTGGGTTTTCTGACTACTTATGCATGGATACGTTTTGCTACTGAAAAAGAAATAACAGATTGAGCAAATTAAAGATGCAAGCAACTTGTCAGGGCTGGTAAATCTAAACACTGGCCCATTGCTAGTTCAGTTATTGCATTAACTATGGGTTCTTTCTTGAAAAGCCCAGACAATTAGTTACATGCAACCTTCATGCTTTGATCCAGTTCCCAGAGAAGGCAGTGGAAGATTCCTCATTGTTGTCAGTGAATGCTAGATTGGGCAGTATAAGACAATAGGAAGGGAACTTAAGCCTCACCAAACTCATGGCTGTTGCAAACACCCCAGCCAGCCCAGACACCAACCAGGATAAACGTTCCGGCAACATTCATTGCACAGAAATGTATGTGAGGTCTCAGCAAGTCTGCACCAGTGAGATCCTCAAGAGAGTGCTGGGAAGTCTCACTAAATATGAGATTATATGTTGGATCTAGAAGCATAAATACCACTTGCGCACATATTATACAGTGTTAGGCTGAGGCTTTGTTTCCAGGTCACCCACCAGTATTGCTAAGGCAGCAATCAAAAAGACACCAAGTACGAGGATTCTCTCATGTAATTCCTTCTGTGGCTCTGCACAGGATCACTGCAGAACTGAGTCCTCCCAGTAACAAACCAGAACAATGTTGTTTCATAATTCAGTGACTTTGCACTGTTTGGTATTTGGTCTAAGATTGTAATACATAGCTTTTTTTGAACACAGTATCTGTTATCTAATAAGAAACACTTCAGAGAAACTATAAATTATTTACAGATTAAGCCAAATTAAGAAAAAATGGTCTAGGCCTACTGAATGTATAGTGTAATTTTGACACTAAGAGTGTTCTCACGTTTTTACCTACTGTTGTGCAGACACAGTTCAAAACAAGCTTAGAAGTGTCTCAAGTGGTACAGTAACCTCAAGTCTGGAAGACTTGATTTGTCATCTGGTGGTTTGTGAAGGTGTACTTCCTGTGACTGTAAAATGAAAATGACATGTTATCAGTCCCCTGAAACTCTGTAAAATGTGAACTGCCACCCCATAAGTACAGGCATATGCATATGCCTGCATATAGCAAGATCTGCATAACACATGTATGCAACAGTCACGACAACCGATGGCCTGTCACCATAACCCTGCTAAAGCCTATGAACACAGGACAATGACTGGCTATTTTTAAGAATGACAAAATTAATACTCTTTATTTGCATTTCAGATATAGCAGGGAAGTTAAATTTGAATTTAAGTGAAGAGGAAATTAACCAAATAACAAAATATGTTTTAAAGAAAAAATGAGAGATTTGCATACTTCGACTTCCTTCAGAGTTGTATCTTATTAAAACCATGGGAAAGCTCATTGCTACATAGGGTGATTATACAGAAGCCATGAAAGCCCGTAGGTACAAATCTTGTAAAAATAAAAATGACTATTTTTTTCAGTTTCTGCTGTACTGACAAGATATTTCATGATCTGTTTCTATAGTCACTTTATACAGGGACTTTCCTGTATTCTCTTCTTTAATCTCATGATACTAATTGCCTGGTTTTCATTTGACATGTCATTCAGTTGGAGGACTTAACTCCTTGGGATCATACACTGTGTATCCAGGTTATGTGGTAAATTGGCAAAATTTACTAAAATTTGGATAATAACTCCAAATAAAAAACCACAGGAGCTGACAGTTTGAGAGTTTTTGTTGAACCAGTACAGGTTAGGGGTGACCTGCTGGAAAGCAGCACTTCAGAGAAGGACTTGGGAGTTCTGGTCGACAACAGGCTGACCATGATCCAGCAATGTGCCCTTGCAGCCAAGAAGGCCAAGAGTATCCTGGGGTGCATGAGGAAGAGTGTGACCAGCAGGTCAAGTGAGGTTATCGTCTCCCTCTACTCTGCCCTGATGTGGCTGCATCTGGAGTACTGCATCCAGTTCTGGGCTCTCCAGTTTAAGAAGGACAAGGAACTACTGGAGGGGGTCGACAATCATTAGGGGACTAGAGCACCTTTCTTATGAAGAGAGACAGAGCTAGATCTGTTCAGCCCAGAGAAGGCTGAGAGGGGAGCTTATCAATGTTTATTAATACCTCAAGGGTGGGTGTCAAGAGGATGGGACCAGACTCTTTTCAGTGGTGCCCAATGATAGGATGAGGGGCAACAGGCACGGACTGAAGCATGGGAGGTTCCATCTGAATATGAGGAGAAACTTCTTTACTCTGAAGGTGCCAGAGCACCGGAACAGGCTGCCCAGAGAGGTTGTGGAGTCTCCTTCTCTGGGGACATTCAAAACACACCTGGACACATTCCTGTGCAATATACTCTAGGTGATCCTGCTTTAGCAGGTGGGTTGGACTGGATGACCTTCAGAGGTCCCTTCCAACTCTAACCATTCTGTGATTCTGTGAAAAACAAGTTAGAAATAAAAAGTACATGGAATGTGTCTTAGGATGGCCTTGACTAGAGCTCTTCTCAGCAAGCTGCACCTCTGCTCCACACCCAGCACTGTAAGAAACACCCAGAGGTAGCTCTCACTCATGCTGCTCTTAATGGTCACCAAAAACATCTGGTAGCCAGGACTGGTCAGCACACACCTTGCCCTTGCAGCTATCCCTGCCACACGCACCAGCTCCCCAAGCTACACTGAAGCTACAATGAAGAGGTAAAAGGGTTCCAGCAAGATGGCAACAGGGGGGGCTGCTCCTCTCCTCCCAAAGTGCCACTCTAGGACAGTAAAAGATCAGAAGAGACACAGAAATCTGGCTTTTATGGCCCAGAAAGGAAGGCGTCGGTAACAGCATCCCAGTCAAGTTCTGTAGTAGGAACAGTGCCAAATTCCAAATCTGCTCATTCAGTGAGCCTGCTACATTTTTAGGCTCTTTCTGACTGTGCCTAATTAGCTTAGATATGGTTAGTAGCAGCATTTTATAGAGAAATGACATTACCAAACTGTTTTCAGATGTAGGACGAACAGATTGCTACCAAGGTATGAAGAGAGCATCATTAGGAATTATCAAGTATTCACAACCAGTAGGGAGAATAAGGTAAAACTATTAAGTTTTGCATCAAAAAACTTAATTATTTTACATAAGGTTTCCTTTATATACAAATTTGATGCTGTAAAACTCAATCCTAGTATTCTGGAGTGGATAAAACAGTAATTTCTAAGCTCTTATGTAGTCTTGAATATTTTTTATTTATTCTATTCAGAAAAACTAATGAAGGTGTCAGTCCATGCTCTGAGCATCTTTATGTAATGTAATGTTCAGAGCGAAATTTCCTCATCGACTGCTCAGTCCTTTCCACCTAATAAGTGTAGAGATACACATTAAAAGGAATTTATAAAAAAAAATAAATAAATCTTTTTTTCTTTTTAATTTTCTTCTTTGGCTGGAAGGCACAATTTATCCTCTTTCTCAAAAGACTGAGAGAATCAATGGCCTAGGACTTCATGGAAGTATCCAGGCTCTTCAGCTTGCAGTCACTGTAAAGTGTCCTTTCTCTCCTTTCAGCTCACAAGTGTACTCTGGGTTGGAAACAGCATTATTCTTGTACCCCCTCATTCCTCAGCTACACAGTCTGAAGGAGGAATACTCCAAGAGCAAAGAAAGAAGGCGCAGTTGCCCACCAGGCCACTTCCAACTCAAGCGGGCGCAGCACAGCCTTGTGTCCATGTGGTAGAGGTATAAAGCCAACTGTGCATTTTCTTCCCAGGGAGATGCCGGTAGAGACACCAGTGACACTTGCAACCAACACAAACGGGGCACCATCAACTTCCCCAACCACAATAGTAAATACCAGGAGAGTGTAGGGGAAAGCCCAGATGGAACTGTATTTTAAGAAAATAGTGGAGCAGATCAGAGCCTACAGGTGGATTGAGGCTTGCTGATATTTACCAAAATCTCTTACTCATCACTCTTGTGTTAAAGGTTTCTACAGGTGGAATTAATTCTGCCTTGATTAATAGTTCTGCAGTTCACCTGTGTTCAAGGTGCCTCCACGTTTAACAAGTTTAGCCAGGCTAAAACAACAGGCCATAACATATCCCAAGGAAAATTAACCCTAGGCTCCAGCTGGAACCACGAAAAAGTTCAAAAGCTGGTTACAAGGTATTTTATGTACTGGGAAATGTGTACAGTAGGTTTTGTCTTTTCTTTAATACTGTACTGTTCCCATAGTTGTCTTATGCAGTCACTTTTAAGAAAAATCTCACTCTGAAAAATTAACACAGCTGAGAATTAAAAATTACTGAAAGAGGAGTTGAAACAAGGACAAGAATACTACATGTGAAAACATTCAGATCTGAGCAGAAGTAACACTGACTTCAAAATCAGTTTGAAATAATAAAAAAGTTGGGGCTTTGACAGTGATTAAGTAAACATACCATCTGCACTTCCCAAGAATATCAAAATGTTATAGGTTAAAAGAATCTTGTGTAAACAGTGTCTTGCGATAATTTGTAAACAAGTATTCAGCAGCCAGTCACAGATTAAGGCAGCATTACAGTTCAACACCTTTTTGTGCATTATAGTTGTGCCCAGTTTTGTTCGTGCTGCTGTTAGTAAATGCGAGTCTTTCTCATCCAAGTTTGTGACCTGAGTCCTGAACCGCAAACCACATTGTTCTTCAGCACAATGCTGAGAATTCAGCCCCAGATCTTGCACCGCTGGAGACCAATGAAGTAAACTTTTAAATACTATGATGAAAGTCATACTGGACCATTAAATATTGCAGATTTCAGATAAGGGAGTCACATTTAGCAATTAACAGCCAGAAAATTACAGTAGTCTAATAAGAGCTTCCTGACTGAAAATTTTCTGAAAAATTGTACTGAACCAAAACACATAAACTCATCCTGGCCACTCTTTGTGACTTCAGCTCTGGCCATTACTCACCATAATCTTTCTTAACATGTGATTATCCTTCCTTGAGGTCTGAAGTCTTAGTGGGGCCCTGAACAGATAAAAGAGAGAAAAACCTTAGTCCCTATACAAAGTTTAAATGCATAACTTTCATGAATGCATGGGAAAGGAATAGAAGTGGACCTTCTAGTAGGTGTCTCTCAGGCAGTGCTACAGCTTCAGGATCCTGTGACCCTCCAGCTGGTGTGGTCGCCCCTAAATGTGGAGCAGGCTCAAGCAATCCCCACTTGAGAGTCTCTGTTTCTCATTTCACTCTCTGCTCCTCTGTGTGTAGCATAATTTCATACTAGGGAAAGGATGCATATCTTCTGCAAATATTTCAGTACCTTGTATCTCCTCAAATACACACCTGTGTATTCTGGATATCAGTGATTCTTCATCTAGATCCGTCACAGGTTTGATTTTTGCTTAGCTGTACTGGTCTCAAAACTTTTGATATTGTTTTAACTAGGAATAACCATCATTATTGCTTCTGGAGTAATTATGAATATTTGCTATTCAGCTGTAAGTAAAAAAATGGCATAGGGCCCTAAGCCTTAACGCTGCATGCAGTAGGACATCCCTTGGTATTGCTACTGCTTCAAAGAGGTGAGGCAGGCACTGATCTCTTCCCTCTGGTGACCAGTGACAGAACCCGAGGGAATGTCAGGAAGGTGTGCCAGGGGAGGTTTAGGTTGGACATTAGGAAAAGGTTCTTCCCCCAAAGGGTGGTGGAGCACTGGAACAGGCTCCCCAGGGAGGTGTCACAGCCCCAAGCCTGACAGTGTTCAAGAAGAGACTGGACAAGGCCCTCAGACACATGGTGTGAACTGTGGGGTTGTCCTGTGCAGGGACAGGAGTTGGACTCGATGATCCTTGTGGGTCCCTTCCAGCTCAGGACATTCTATGACAGAACCGCTCAGCTAGCAGTCAGGATGCTCAGTCACATTTGGCAAACGCTTGGCTGCAATAAGCAAAGCTGAGGTGTGCTTCCAATGCTGCCCTTCCCCTGCAGCTGCAGGAAGCCAGCTCCTTGCCTGGTGGACTGTAAACCTGGTCGATTATACCAGTCACAGACATGTTATTTTAATTCTTTACTTTTTTAGGCCTGGTGGGAATGAGATGTGTTCTGGTACTGCCACGTAGCTAAAAACTGAGTCCCTGTCTGCCCTTCTACGAAGGCGAGGAGTAAGATGGATCAATGTGCCCATGTCAGCCTTGTGCCTGAAGCTCCCTGTCTACTACTGCAGCTTTCTGACAGCTTGGGGACACCCTCAGCAGACCAGGTTCAGGGAAGAAGGCATGACAATCAGGCCCATTGCATTTGATTTTAATTTGTCATGTTCCTCTAGGACATGTGATGATTACCATTTCTAGTTAAAGCAAAGTTGACAACTTTCAGATCAAACTTTCTAATACAAGCTAAGGAAAAAAACAAAACAAACAAACAAAAAAAAAACAACCACCACCACCACCACAGCCACCACCATAACCAACAACAACAAACAAACAAAACCGACAAAACCCACACACTAAAAACCCCACACCTAAAAACCCTCATGGATCTAGATCAAGAAGCAATCCTCAATTTCAAAATCCTACTAAGGTGTTAATCTGCTGTTTGACAAGATATCAAGTGATTTGTGGAGGTACAGATCCCTTTATCTCCTAGGTAACTTAATTTACTGAAATGGGGAAATTAGCTCTCTACTAACTTCAGTAACACTGCTATTTATGGCTGTACTGTCTGCGAGGGGTCATTAGTGATTTCTGATGCTGATCTGTTAAGAGGGAAAGAGCGGCTAGGCTGAGTTTGCCAGAAAACTGATGACAACTGGTATAGCACACAAGGACACACCACGCTGCTGGTCACTTTCAGCATTTAAATTCTCAAGTACCTCTAAAACCAAAATTAATGCAGTCTTTTCCTTCACGTTGGGGCATTGAGAACAATTTAAGATGTTGAAGTGCTAAAAAAGTGCACTGGATGAAATATTTGAAAGATGCAGGTATCTAACCTGGCTTTTAGCATCAGGTGAACCAAATGTGTGGTGTTCAAGTCGGGTTCTCACTGCAATGTTAGGAAGGCATGTTCACAGTCTGACTATTTGTCCCATTAAAATTAAAAGCATCGAGTGCATTGTTTGCATTATTATACACATAAAGGTTTGCACAGTTTGAGCGACTGGATATGCAAAGGGTGCAGTTCACCTAAGAAGGAGAGAAAGGAAGAAGTTCCACTTCTTTATCTCATCTCCAGATGGTAGTGAAAGCCATTTAAACATATACTTTTGTAAATCAGCTTCTATGCACATGGGTGCTCCCTGTTTCCCAATGCTCCCTCGGGTAAGTGCTGGTTGGGCCAGTGGACAAAACCCGTGTGTATGCAGGTTTTCAGATATGGGAGCCAGTATTGCTGTAGGAAGACTAACAGATAATAAAGGAGGGGTTTATGGTTCTAATAGTCTGATAAACCTAAGACAGAGTGGAGCTGAATCATCAAGTTATTTTGTAAATAAATTTTAGCAAAGATAAACTAATGTTTATACTTTTTGCTCACCCAGAGCACTGGAATAATTTTTAAAGTTGTCTCTGTCTTTTGCAGGTTCTTTGTGAGTACAGCATTGACCTAACTGGATTTATTGAAGATTTTGTAATATTATGATAAAACTTCGTCTTCAAAAATATTCTATAATGATGTTCTCCAGGCATTCATCCAGTAGGATTTGGTCAAATGCATATAAAGAGAGTGACTGATTTATAATTTCAAATTTCAAACTAATAAATGAATTGAGTATGGCATTTTTGTATCTATTCATTAGAAATCTCAAAATAGTTTAAAATTCTGACAGTGGTCCTGTATTGTGGATTAAATCTACATAGTGATGGAATTAATTTTGCATAATCCATTTATCAAAAAAGAAAAAGACAACAATTAACATTGTCAAAATAATGCTTTCTAAGACATCTCCAAAAGCAATTCATTTAAAGAATTTTTTTTAATTTTACGCATTTTATTCATGTCATCGCTTAACTTCAGTAAAAAGGTTTACAAGGCATACTATTCAATTTCCTCAATTGTCATTTTCCACGTGTATTACTTTTCACCTGTTATCCTTCATTATTCAGAAAAATCATCCAATTTCTCAGTGCAGCTTTTTCCCTACTTGCAGTGCCATATTTGTACTGTCAAAGACATGTTGATATGGACCAGCCATTGAAATCTGAGCAGATGCCAACTGCGTGCGGACACCACAGCTTTCTCTGTTAAAACTGTTGTTATACATCAGCACAGTTCAGAAAATAAACTGCTCTACCAATAAATATCAGCTTCTTAACTGCAGAGAAATACACATAGTGTTAGCTGTGAGGCTTAGTTCTTTAAGGATACCAGATATATATTTATAAGATAAACAGTAAACTCCAAGTAAAAATCTCTGGTTAGATTTCCCTGATTCTGTTTGCATATTTTGGGAGGTATTAAGAAATAATTGTTTGACTGTTGAACTCTTGTGATAATTAAAGGATAATATAATCATCAGAGCCTGCTTCTTGGGATTCTATCAACAATTAAACACTCACCTGCTCTGAAGAATTTTTAGATAAATATTTCACTATCTGGTTCCTGAATTAGTTTTCATCAACACACCAAAGAGCCCAGTCCTCATCACCTGAATTGATCTGGTACCTTTCTTTCTCCCAAGTAACATATAAAGATAAGTCAACAAAAATTAATAAAACAAACAAAAAAAAAGAGAGCAAGTTATGCATGCACAAACACATATATACATATCAGTGGAGGGTTTTGGAATGAGAAAGGGCAGAGGAACAAAATCATGGTTTTCTTATTATTTTTAGTGAAGATGTGAACCATTGAGATGAATCCAAAAGGTTCCCAGTGCAGAACACTTTAATGCATGTTTTTTTCTGAGAAAATGCATTTCATTGCATTTGGACCTTTCAGGACATACTTTGAAAATTCTGAGTAAAAAGCATTGGGGAGGTTTCAGGTTGGATGTTCTGTATTGTTTCTCTTTTAGCTTCTAAGACTTGTGTAATTTGTACCCTACTATAAAATAAATACATTTTGAATTGGACATATCTGAAATAGTAATCTAAAAAGTGCTTGCTAGGATGTTTTTCTGACACTGCTGGCTATTTGTAAGTCCCCGCTGCTTAGGTATTTGATTAACAGAGGAGATCAAAACTATCATTATTTAAGGATGTTCTCCCATACTAAATAAATACCAAAATTCCACTAATAGAAAACAGCAGGCTTTAAGAACACACAAACGTGTGTCAGCAAGTGTCCAAAAAGGGCTGGTCCTGGTTGAGTTGCTTGACTACAGGCACGAGTCAGCTGTTCCCACCTGGTCGCCATGCTGGGTCCCATGTCAGCACTGTCCAGCCCCACAGGAACGTCCCCAGCATTGGGGGCACCCCAAGCTGCAAGAGGTAACTGTGCTTCAGCAACCGAGCTGAGCACAAGGGGCCTTCAGTTTAGCCACACTTAGGATCCAATTAGCCTATTTTTGTTTAATTTTAGCCTTGAAACTGATGTGAAGCTTCAAACTGCTCCCTTCCTTAATGGCAACTTCTTTCTTCCTTCCCAGTCAGGTGCAACACGCCTGACGTAATGTCTGTTATTATTTCATACAGTTTATGTACTGAATTAATGATTCATATTCATGAAAGAATTGCTATTTTGGAATACTTAAGATTATAACACAAATTTTACATTAATAATTTTTGAAATAGTCAATTTCACTGTACTGATACAACAGAGGAGAAAAAAATAAACTACTTAAGCAATTATTGGGTAGTGTTGCTTGGCTTTTGTGTTTGTTTGGGTTTTTTTGTGAGCTGGTTGGTTCGTTTCTTTTTCCTGTTTTTGTTTGTTTGTTTTTCAATCTCTCTTATACTTCATCTTTGATAATGTGGTCCAATTTTATATTCAAATACAATAAGACCTCCATCCCTGTGCTGCTTTCTGGCACAGAGTGGGGTTGCTGTGTTTCACGAAGGGTTGCGGGAGTTGTGTCCCTTGCTCCCCCATTTCCAAGATACCCACCTTGTTAAGGAGTGGCAATGTGATGGATGTCCTCAGGTTTCCTGACGCATCCTGCCAGAGGATTTCTCATTAGTTCGACTGGCAGGAGTATCAAATCCAACATCTCTGAAAAGATTAAAGAACAATCTTGTCACTGTACAAACAAATCAAGTCCTGCTGCTTTTTTTAGTGAATTCTTACAGGCTGGGATGGCACTTATCAACTGTTTATCCAACATCAAAAAAACCCCAACAAAACAAAACTCACAAAATTGAATTGCAAACTGCCAGCATTTTGAAATAACAGAGGTAATTCTTCATATTAAAATTGCAAACTGCTGGATGGATACACTTTGTAATAGAGAGCACTTCTTTTCTTTCTGGCAGCCACTCCCCCAGCCATGGGTCAGCCACGCAGCCAGGAGGGGCTGGCAGAGATCCCCTGTGTTTCCACTCTGAGACATATAATGTCAGCGGGACTGAGCATTATCTCAGGGTAATGGTCTCCCGCTGCTGTACATAAACGCTGCAGCAAAGATGAGGCAGTTACGAAAACAAAGAACATCAGTGCAAAGCTCAGAAATTTCACTTCCATGTGGAGGACAGCAACACCATGTCTGCTCCAGAGGGATCGCCATTTGCTCTGTTGTCCCCACAGCTACTGCTTGGGGCAGGAAGCAAGGAGGACAACGCCTTGGAGGGATTTTGGCAGGATGGGTTCCCATCAGAGCCCCCTGCAATGTGACATCTGCTGCCACCGAAACACAGGAGCAGGAGATGGCCTCCTCCTTGCCCCTGCTGGCCATCAAGGCACAGAGAGCCATCACTGGCTCTTCCCGCCAGATGTGCCTCTTCTGGGCTCAGTAGTGAAGAGCCCTTAAATGTGGCCTCTCCCCTCCCTCCCCAAGGGTCCTATGGCTATCATTGGAAGGAAGGCATCAGCTCTCACACACCGGGCTAATCACAATTAACACCATCAGGCACCTTGCAGGCCAAGCACACCCTGTAATCAGGGCAGACTTCTGCCTTCAGCAGCCTCACCAGTAAAGCCTGGAGAACAGTAGATACAAATTCCCCAGGGTTATCTCAGCTGTGGTCAAAAAGCTGTTCCCTCCCAGATCACTGCCAGGCACCTGCACCTAACCCCAGCATTTCCCTTGCTGCTCTGTTCCCAAAACCAGCAGTCCCTGCAATTGCCTGTCAGCCTCTTCTAAGCTGAAGACAAAAGGTTTGCTGAAACTAAAGGAAAATGGGTCCTCCGGCAGTGTTTTAACTTTGTTATAAGGTTCGTTTCCTTCACTTCAGAGCAGAATAAGCTAATTGAAGGAGGCTGAAGCCACTAGCAAATCTGCTGCTGCACAGGAGCTTCATGTCACTGCCAAGTCATGCCCTCACCCACCAGACCCCTCTTGTCTCCCCAGCTACACATTCAAGTTTTGATCATTGCTAAATCCCTCAGCAAAACAGCTGCTCACACATAGCAGCTCTAACAGGGCTGGTGAGCAGGCATCTCCAGCTCACCACTGCCAAATTATATAGTCTGACTGTTTAGAAAACCCTTTTACAGTAAGAAAACACCACAAAGAAATACTGGCCACCTGCATGGGGAAAAGCCCCGTAGAGCTGCAGCTTGCCCAGAGGGACCAGATCACCACCAGCCATTATGACAATAAATCTTACACCAGCCAAGCATCATAGGGCTTCCAGGCAATTAAAATACAATAGAAATATCCCTCACTACACAATAAGTGAATTTCTTGTAAAAGCAGGCTATAAAATAAGAGAGAGTGTCTGTCCCCAGGTTTTCTTTCTCCCCTGTGTTTCTTTTCAGGTTGTTCTTACTTCGAAGCTCCTGCAAATATGGATGCTCACCAGTAACATGTGCTGCTCATTAGCACATCGCCAAGCCCACCTGAGCTACTTGGCCTCTTAAAATCCCCTGCCCTGAGGCCAGCCTGCTGCTCTTGCCAAGAAGCAGGGGCTGTTTTGGGGGAGGGGAGCAGCTCCAAAAGAGCTCTTTTGGAGCAGGGCAGAAAGGCTGAGGCACAAAAGCTGTTTACTAGAAGCCTGATGAAGCAGGGCAGGGGGTGTGAAAGGTAGAAATCGGTCAGAGGAGAAGAGGAAGAAGAGGTTTGTAGGCTCTGTACCAGCTATTTCTATCCTAAGGTTTGGCATGGAGCCTGTTAGAGCACAAATAAAGCATCTCTGTGCTCAAAGGATGAAGAAGCCGGGAAGGGCAGGGGGAGGACCAAGGCTAGGCAAAGGCACAGAAGAGAAAGGAAAGAAGGAAGAGATTAATGTGGGCCATCTTCTACACCAGCAACCAGCATAAAGCCCGCAAAGCTAGAAATAGACTGTGCTTCAGGAAAAAAAGAAAAAAATCAGACTTCTTCAGAATACAGTCATTTCATTTGTTTGATTAAGGCACTACTGTGTGAAGTGCCTATATCTCTGTGCAATTACTGTTTTTATCTGGATGATGTGCAGCAGGTCATGAGCAGTAAGGGATGCTCCAAACATGGTAAAATGAAAGTCAGATTAAAAAAAAAAATCCATTTTCTAAAAAATAACTTTCTTCAGTCTTTGAATTTTTCTATGCTAAAGGCTGTCATGGAATGGAAAGAGCATTATTATGCTGTGAAAAGAGTCATAAAAAGAATTTTGTATTATATCAATACTTAAAATATGCAAATATGAAATCTTCACAACGCCCCAAAATTATGCTTGGCATGAATTCCTAGCAACAATACAAATATCATCATCTTCAAATAAGCAGGTATAACATGCTGCTCAAATAGCTGTAAAAACAACCTCATCGCAGCTCTGGGAGCATCCAGATTTCGTCTTTGATGTAGGTAGATTTTAAGTAGGAAATGAAAGGAAGTTATCATAAACATCAGGGTGTGTTGGGATGATCCTTAGTGGAGCAACTGCATATTTAAAGTGGAAAGGAGATCTGCTGGCATGCATTTACCCTTGTCATTATAAAAATCAGGTTCTGCTTCTGAGAGCTATGGCACAGCCCCCTCATTCCCTCCTGAATCCTCATGGAAACAGGGTTACCTCCAGGCTGCCGTCCAGTGCGTTTGGGCCTTACGTTAGCTAGCATCTGTCTGTATTGCCACCTGTGAATTGGCTGTGATTTTTTAATAAAAGGGAGGGGAAAATGGTAAAATTAGCATAACATGGAAGTTTCCTTGTCAGGTGGATACTCTTTTTCTTTCAGAGTGGGTACTTTTACAGGGCTTGATTCTGATCTTGTTAAATTCACAGCATACCGTGATGACACTGAGAGCAGTGGGTTAGTCCCAGCATTTGAGATCAGGATCAGACCTCAGCACTTTCTTTTCTTTTCACTGCAATCAGGTTTTCAAAAAAGTAGCAGCTATTTCTGCTCACTCCAGAGCCAGAGTGGCAGGAAGGTTTTGCCTGAGGAACAATGCATCCTTCTCCGTACACTGTGCAGAATTCCCATCTTGTGCATTAGAATAGATGTTGAAACAGTTCTAATTAACATTTTTAATTTGCATTTTAATTGCCTGCCAGGGTGTGAAATAACATGTCTGGGTAAAGGAGCGTTCTTCTTAGTTGCAGTAGTTTGCACAGTCCCAGCAAGGTGACAGGGGCAGATGCACGCTGGCCACTGGTCATTTTTGCAGTGTTCCCCATAATCCACAACCCAAATAAGTTAAGATTAAAGGGTTCACATGGGTGTTTGATTGTTTGTTTATTTCTAATGAAGGGGACTCCCATAATTAATTTTTGTCTGAAGATACATATCAGATCTTGATTTTTAAATTGTCAGTTGCAAAGAATCAGTGCAATCATTCAAAGGTTGTTTTAGTGGCTAATTACTCTCTTTGTAAAGAAAACACCATATACATACACATGAATACATATATAAGTATTTGTAAGGTGATGTTATTTCAGATATTCATTTACCTCTGTGCAGCTTCCAGCTTGTGCACCCTGCAGTTACATAAAGGTCATGAGGAAATCATCCTGCACCTCTTATTTTTTCAGCAAGACGGGGCGAGCTATCCAGATTTTTACCTCTTAGGGCAAATTTTCAATTTCCACGGCTCATCCTGAACTTCTGCAAATCATGCTAGAGTCAGAGATGTATGAACTAGGAGGTTTTCAAATCTCAGCCATAGGGATGTCAAATGTGGGGGTCATGTAATCTCCTTCTGCCAGCTTTGCCCACTCAACTGCTGCATTTGCTCTTCTGGCCGCAGAACCATCTGGGCACGCCAGGTCCTTTCTGCCAACCAAACCCATATCCAGGTCTTTTTCTTTTTTTTAGAGCTCTTCTCCCCAAGGCAAACTCACTCTGGTCCATGTCCTTGGCGATACGACTTCATATGTGGCCATAGTGAAATGTAGACCAAGTTGCTGTACCTCTGAAAAACAAAATCTATATCAGAGTGTACCTTTGAGCCACCCTATTCAGTATTTGCTGCAGTCCAAAACTTGGTTCATCTATAAAAGTTTCAGTAACACCTTTTTTTTGGGGGGGAAGGTAGGTTTCCCAGTCAAGATCTAGCAGTTAAATCATGTCGGGACAGGAACCACTACCTGGAGGACCCCACAAAACATATAGCCTCTTAAAGATGATTCCCCTTTTAATTACATTGGTTAGGTGGTTTTAAATTCATTTAATGCGTGCCATGTTGAAATTATATCATTACCATTTCCTCCTCAAAATACTAGGCAATGGTGCCAAATCATGTGCCTTACAGAAGTCTATTACCTTAACACTATTTCATTTGTCATCCCAACTTGTAATCTCGTAAAAAGATATCGAATTAGTTTGATGAGTTTCATTTTACTTAAACTCACCTTGATTAGCATTTAATTTTATTAGCCCCTTCTGATTCTTTATTACTCAATCCCATCACTGCTTTATTCCGGGGATCAAAGTCAGGCTGACACTCTCTTGCGCTGGCCATTCTCTTTCTATTTTTAAAATATTGGCACAATCTCAGCTTTCTCTGGGCTACTGAGACTTCTCTCATGTCCTAACGTGTCTGAAAATTCATTATTAACAGTTTAAAAAGCTCCTTGGACAACTTCTCGGATACAAAGTTCCCGATTCAAAAAATTCAGTAGTTGCTGTTTAACATGCTGTTTAAGGACTGCTGGGATGAAAAATACTTGGTCACCAGCAGTGTGTAATGTTCTACTACTACCTGGCCTTTTTGTCTGCACACAAAAAAGACATTTATTTAAAAATTCAACCTTTTTAATAGGACTGTTGAGGAATCTCCCATTCCCGTTTGCTTTGTATTCTTATCATTGCTGTTTCAAGCTATTGATACTCCCTGTGCGCATTTGCTTTCGTTTAACATATATTTTTCACTTCATCAGTTCGGTGTGTGTATATATATGTTTATTTATTTATTTATTTTTAAATTTCCCCAGTGTGCTTTTATTTACCTTCAAAAACAGGATTTTTTTTTTTTAAACTAGTTTGGATCTTTCTGGATTCTGGGACTGTTCTTTGGCAAATTTGATTAAAGCTTGCAAATACCATCCATATTTTCCTGCTTTAAAATTCTCCTAACTGATGTGTTAGTATTTGTCTTCGTAAAATCGCCCTCTTGAAAGACAATTTATCTGACTTGTTCTATCTCCTTATTTTACGTTCACACAGTGGATGTGATTGAAGTCATGGCTGCTGACACCTCAAGCTGCTCCTGCGTCCTTGTTCTGTGAACAATTCTCCTTGTCCACCAGGATGAGACGTGGTGTAGATGTTGTTCCTGTTAGAAGTAGCCTTTTTGTCAGAAAATTGAGATGTGGGAGATTTAGAAACTCTGGCAGACTGAATCTCTACTTTCAACCATTCAGAACAAACTGCCTCGCAACAAAGGGTGAGGGGCATGTTGCGAGTGTTATTGGTACATGTGTAAGTAGTAGTCATCCTCTATAGGTATGACTCACAAAGCTCAATTGAATTTAATGGTGTCAAGTGCATGTCACCTGGAGGGACACAACAAGCTTTACTTCTTAGGTCCAGTGGATAAATAAATACTCCAGTTGACTGACTTCATTGTTGCCAGGAACACCATTTTATACTGTGAGCCTGTTTTATTTCCCTTTCGATGAGTTATCTTTTCTAAAGAGATTATAAACAACTTAATCAACATTCCTGTCATGTGTCATCCTATTAGGTTTCATTAATATCAGCTAGTTCAAATGCATGTTTCTAAACAAGCAATTTCTATTCCTTGCATTTATTACTTGGGCTTTTAATCTTGATACATAATCAATTTATGAATTTCTGCGCAGCATAGTCTTTGTAATACGTTGCTAACACAAAGACCTTGTACAGCCTAAGGGTTTGGTGTTCTCTTATTTTCACACACCTCTGCTAATTGAAACCCCTCCTTGCAGCTCCAGAAAGCCTGGTCTTCTGCAGAAGAGGAGCTCTTCCAAACCCTGCAGTTTTTCTGTTGTCCTAAAACCCCAAATTCTTTAACTTATACCGCTAAGTTAAGCAGCATTTTCATTGTCAGGTCTATGCATCTTCTGATTTCCTTCATTTAGTTCCAAGGGGATACCTTGGACATCCCTCTCCCTCAGCTCCTTGAATCAGTGCAGCGGTGTGGTCTGATTTAATGAGGCGGTGTCCATTGTGCTGTGACTCTTCGTGTCAGTTCATCACTCTGCTGCCAGTCTGTCCCCTGGAGAACGTTTCTTCCTCCTCTTCTCCATGCAACAGGAGTCCATCTGCCTCCCTGATTTTGTCTTTTTCTGCTTCTTTCCAGTACCTCGTGTGGGGATCTCTCTACATTTCACCATCCCAGTAGAAAAATTTCCTTAGACTTGTCTTGTGGAAGTAGTAGAGGCTGTGCACTATATTAACTTATCAAAGGCAATAATCAGTTGAACAACTTGGAAAGCAAAATCCTTCCCCAAAGAACAAAACATTTTGCTTGACATAGCTCAAGTTCCTGCATTTGAAGTCTCATATCCTGGCTAAATGTGAAACAAACTGCCATGGTTTGCAAATAACTACATAGCCCAGCACAGCGAGCATCTGGCTCTCACAAGGATAAAACTGAGGTGATGCAGGGGCAGGTACCCATGTCTCACTGATGTGTTGTACTGCTTTGAAGATGTATTCCCTCAAAAAGCTGAAACGTTCCTTGGAAAATCGTCACAAAAATAAAGTGAAAGTGGGCTGTAAATTCAGGCATAATGAGTACAGTCTTTCATTAAACATGATCAGAGTGTTTCCCCTGGAAAGGATACTGCTCTAGTGTGGCCAGGTGAAGCAAAGGTCTGGCACAGAGGGTATTTCCCTTTACAATGCCAGCTCACGGCACAGTGCAGAGATAAACATGACTACTCTTGAAAACGTTCCCAAAACTGCATAAGCCTTAGGGTGCAGTCATGTTAGGATGCTCTTGGCTCAAACTTACTGAGTTAGCCACTCATTTTGCTGAAGACGGTTCTCACACTTCCACTGACTTCAGTAGGACCAAGACTTCTTTTCCAGCACACATTTCTTCAGAGTAGGTTTTCTTCCTGCTCTTCCTAAACAACCAAAGCAAATCAAGCTGTTGCACTGAAGTCATCAGAGAATAAGAAAGGAAAACAGCATGCTCCAGAGCTTTGCTTTGTCTCCCATCAAATTTTGGAGCAGCTGGGGCAGCCAGATGGACATACCAGCTGCCTGGAGGCCACGTGCCAGCTCTGAGCCAGACACAACACAGGGCATCACCAAGCAGGACGTCACCGTGCTTGGTGGTCCCTCACCATGTAGCCATGTGGGCTGAGGGACACTGAGGACAGGGAGCAGTGCAGGCACCTTCCCTTGGGAATGCAGGACATGAGCTTTCCCTTTTACAAGGAGGAGTGTTTTTCACCATGAGCATGGTCAAACACCCACACAGGTGCCCAGAATGGTCATGAGATCTCCATCCTTGGAGATACTCAAAACTCGTCTGGAGGAGCCCTGAGCAGCCTACCCAACTGGGTGGGCTTCAGGTTGGAGGTTGGGCCAGGTACTGCCAGAGGTGCTCCAACCTGAGCAACCTGGAAACCAGACCTAGGTCGTTTTGCTCATCACAGAATAAGTTGGTTTCCAGATTGCATGGACCTTGGGCTTCTGACACAGCATGGGATGGATTACACTCAGATTTGCACTTCTACTGGCATCAGCACCCTCCTCTTGTGGGAAGAGCTTTGCAGGCCTCTGTAGACACATACACAGGAAAGGAAATGCCGCTGTGAAGCCATTGAGGAGTCAAGAGAAGTAACTGCCCTTTACATATATGGAACTTTTAAAGATTTATTATTATTATTATTATTATTAAAAAAAAAAAAAGCCACATACCACCTTCTGGTTTCAACTTTACATGTGGGCTGTGATTTCCTCAGGGCTTTTATATGAAGAGCACAGTTGCAGAACGCAATCGCTGTTAATAGCTACAGCACAGAGACTACCAAGACAACACTGTTCTTTAAAGGACACTCTCCTTTTTCACTCAGAAACAGAAATGAAGCCAATAGGGAGCACGAAACGTCACCGTCACTTCTGAGAGCCCCATTCAAGTCATTTGCTTTCATACATTTTGTTGCCTTCCATCTCCCGGCTTTGAGTTCCTTTTGTTGTTCCTGCTAGATAACACCAGCTTCAAAGTTTGGAGGAACCATTCTTCTTCCGCCGCTGTTGTGTTTTTTTCTTTTATTCCTTTAACAAATGTTGATTTTTTTTTTCCCAGTTAAAAGGAACTGCTTTAAGAAAGCACTCCCAGTACCCAGGAGATCTGTGCCTCTGGTGCTGTGATGTCTTGAGTTCATGGAGGGGTGAAAGGACCCTTTCCTGACCAGCAAAGTGAGCTGCACCTGTTGCCCCTCCAGTCTACCCAACCTTGGGGGCTTGGCGGAGAAGGTCCTACATTTTAAATTAAAACCAGTGCACTAAAGTTCTTGCGCCTTTACTTTAAGGGACGGCATGTGCCCGTGAATTAAAAGCAATTAAGAAATCCTCTATTTTACCTTAGAAGCAAGCACAGTATTCTCAAGTTCACCTCAGCACTAGTGAGAGCTCACCGGTTACAGCTGCCGTGCAGCAGGCTCAGCCAGCGCTGCCTCGAGTGCAACACACTGACACAGAGCTAAAGGCAATTGATGAAGTGTCTTCATCATCGTTTGTTGAGTGCCTTGTCTATAATTTTATGATTTATTACTTCCCTGACTTTCTTCGGTGTTGGGAGGAACAATGAATCAATCCAGTCATTTTCAGAGTAGGGACTGCTAATTGCGTGAGCTCTGTTTACCACTCGAGAGCTCCAGTTTTGACAAGTCTCTTGACCGCATGTTAATACATATGATTAATTATTGTTACAGGTATCCACAGAAATGGACCGGATAAGTAACACTTCAGAGCTATTATTTCTTCCTGACCAAGCAGTAAACATAATTATGTACACACTGCGTTACAAGCATAACAGGCAGGGAAAGAAGGTGCTTTTGAAGGTGTGTGGGCAAAGCATCACTCCCCAGTGATGGGTACCCAGATGGCACCGGCTGAAACGATGGGGTGGCAGGTGCAAAGCAGTTGCTTCTCTTGACTCCTTGGTGGCTTCACAGATGCTTTTCCTTTTGTGCTGCATCACCTGGTGTGTGAATGAGGGGTGAACATCATGGTCAGAGTGCCAGAGCGAGGCCACAACTTTAGTGAGGTGTCAAATTTCTGCAGTGTTTCACAAATGGATGGGACCTCAGTGCCAGGAGGTTGGTGGACCCTGCTGGGCACACCTCTGTGGAGGCTCGTCCAGCTCTGCCATGCTTTGCACTGGCCACCCTGGTGAGAAGCTGCCTTTGCTCTGGCTGTTGTTGGTATTTAATCCTGCTGGAGCAGGACGTTTCCCCCCCCACAGAGCAAACTCAGCTCATACATGGGTAACTGCTAAGCCAGAGAGGCTTGGGGTGATGCTGGGAGATGTTGCAGGCTCACTCCAGGCAGAAGGACCTGTTTGCCTTGTCCTACACCACTCTTGGCTCATTGCTGGTCATTGGAGTCGGCGCTGATGGGGGAGGCAGCGGGGTTTGTCTGTGAGCTCAAAAGCATGACCAGAATGGGGTAAGGCTTGCACATCATCCCCGGGGAGACCATATGGGTATCCAGGGTGGGGGTGGCCATGGCGAGAGGCTGTTCAGGGAGTCCTGTCACAAATGGCACAAAGTGGCAGAGGCTGGCAGGACCAACCATGGGAAGCAGAGGAGACGGTGACAGAAGAAAGGTAATCGACAGCCAACACACGTCTCTGTGAAGCAGCTCTCTGCTCATTTTAAAATATCAGGTAACAGATGCAATCAGAATGGCTGCGCCATGCAGCAGCCTCGTAAAACAGTAGAAAAAATATAAATACAGGTTTAATTGCCCACTCCACTTAAATTGCTTTATCCTGCGTAACTTCATTATTTCTAGAAAATAATGACCCAGCCCATTATGGTGAGCAGTAAAGTTTGTAGGAGCCCATGAAATTTCCCACTGCAGCAGCAGCCTTCCCCGGTGGGTTATTCCACCAGTCAGATAAGAGTATTTCTGCTTGCACAAATCTCTCGGTCAGCATGCTGGAGGCAAGGCAAAGCGCCATGCAGCTGGGGCCCGACCATCACTCTTTGCGTCCCTTGTGTCTCTCGGCGAAGGGGCAGCACCACCCATCTGAAATGAAAACCCGAAAGGACAGGGGAAATCCTCTCTCCAAAATCCACAGCAGATGACACCAGGGCTGCCCGGCTTTGCAGAGGTCAGGACAGAGTCACCTGCCCCATGTTGTTGGCTCTGGCCCAATGCACCCCCAGGAGAGGTCCCCACCAGGACACTCACTGCAGCATCCCCAGACGTTCCCTCATGAGAAGGGGGAATTTGTTTGGAAGAGGCACCCAGGGCTCTCTGTGACCCCTTCCCACCACTCCAGTGGCCTCTGCAGAAAGGTTCGTACCATCAACCCCAACAGCCTCCAGTATCCCATGAGGCACTCATCAGGGAGTGGGGCCAGCCCCGGCATCCATCTCGGACCCACAGAAAGCCCCTGGCCAGGTTCACATTGCAGTGGGGAAGGGGAAGCCAGAGCTGGGCTGGTGGGAATGTGCTTCCATGTCACTTTCGCTCCTCCCCTGCTTTTGCTGTGTACCGGGTAGCTCAGTTGGTGGGGCAGAACACTTTCCTTACCCTGATTTTGCGGTTTAATGCTACCATAAGCTGTTGCAGCAGGTTTATAGCATATAGCATTTTCCCATCTGGCCCTCCCCAAGCTGCTCATCCCATCCAGAAAGCAGAAAGCATTTAAAGAAAAATGCAATCAGAGTAAGCGAAATGGAACCCTGTTTGGGTCATAGCTTCCTACGGCTGTACCCCTTCCCCTGCCGCTCGCTGCAAGCACAGCTTCACGGTGCAGCAAAACTGGGGGGAAGCAGCTGCACTACTGGGTTTGCTCTGATGGAGTGTGTCAGTTGCACAACCCGATGAGATCCAGAGCCTTCAATAGTGCAGCTGATGGCTCTTCAGCACCTTTCGTGCCCCACTGTGCCTGTCCCCACATACACACCTGGGATGGTACTGACAGTCACCTTCTCCCCACTGGTGGCAGAGTGACTTCACCTCCACGCAGCTGGGGGTAGGACCCTCAATCAGTTGACAGGGTCCTCAACAAAGGAGGTGCCCAGAGAAGCTGAGAAACTTCTGAACCAAGTTGTAATGATCACAACCAGATCTGACCAGGCTATAAAACGAGGCCTCTAGTTTTGTTTCTCATGAGTGCATGTGTGCATGTTGTGGATCCTCATTATTCTTACGTTGTCATACCCCAATAATCTCCTCAACTGATATCCGAACGTGTTTTATGTTGTCGGAGTGCTAAATAATTTGTACAAGCCCTGTTTCTAGTCGGTTTATTTACTGCACTTTTCTGGGTAGAATAAAGTCTGTTTTGGAACTTGTCCGCCTAAACTGACTTTTGTGATGCATCCGTGACAGGGAGTGAATGTCACCTCGTCCCGTGGTAGGAAGCACTTTGTCCACTAACTGGGCCTGGACTGCACTGAATCAGAGCAAACGGCACGAGGGTGAGGGCATGTTGTGCACTGGCCCAGTGGCTGGTAGTGAGGTTAATTACTCTGTTCATATATGGGCCATTGTGCTCTAGAGTGGGAATACACTTTGCCGGGCAAGTGAAGAGGGGAAAGCCGACAGGTTTGTGGAAGAGAAAAGCCTGTTCCTTTAATCTATTTGAAAGCTTTTGGTACATCAAAGTCCTGGTGAGAAGAGATATCTCTGATATATAATTGGTGTGGACACTTGCAAAGGTTTTGATAAAGACCTTTGCGAGAGAGCTATTTATGGGAGGCAAAGAAGGGTCATGCGTTAGGAACTAGCCAAGAAACAAAAAACCCAAAAGCAGGATGAGGACTGGGCAAACATCACACCCTACCCAGTACAACCCCACCATACAGGGTGGACAAGGGGCCCCCGAAAGCAAAGCCAAATCGGGGATGATGAGGATTGCCAAGGGCACCACCAGATCCAGGGGAATGGGCCACAAAGGCAGAAAGATCTCCCCATGGACACAGCCTGGGCAGGGCTCCCCGGGAGGAAGGGGGTGATGGTTGTGAAAACCGGCCGGCCAAGTCCAAACCAGTCATCATCTCAAAGAGAAAACACAGCTAAGGCCATAGGCAGCTCACTAGAGTCCTCCATGAGGGGGTACAAATATATATTATTACCCTCAAAAATCCTAACCACATAAAGAACAGCACTGGATAAAGATCGGGAGAGAAAGTAGCGGAGAACTGTGTCCAAATGTTCAGAGAGGAAGTAAGAGGAGGTCCTCTTCTGGCATTGCTGCCTTATGCTAGCTCCCGAAGGAGACATCTAAAGGAGAGGAGGGGAGCGTTTCCGAGATGGGAAAGTAAGAGAGGTTAGAAGTAGAGTCTAGCTAGAATTGAAATTGTTTTAATTTCTACACAAAGTGAGTAAAAAGCAACATAACGGCAGTATACAAAATAACGAATGGCACAAAGAAGGTACATGTAAGTACTCCAATTTACACTTTTCACAGAAAAAGAGAACAAAGGGACAGTCAATAAAGCCAAACAGCAGCACACATACAAGGATAAGCGAAATACTGTTTGTTTTAAAGCACTGTGCACAATCACCTGGGGAGCTCACTCTTCCAAAATATCGCTAAAATCGCAGATGCAGAGAGACTTGCAAGAAAGGGAGAGGAATGTACCTGAAAGAAAAGAACATTTGCAGTTATATTTGCTATATGTGAGTTACGTTAGCAGTGAGCAATAATACAGGTTTTTAAGAGAGAAATTCTCATACAAACAAGAATAAGTGGAAGGGGGGCAAGGATCCCCCTGGGCAGATTATTTCCAAAATTGCCATCTAAGGAGTGTGTTGTTCCTTCTTCCTCTGAGGCATTTGCATCGGCTGCTGGCAGCAGTCAATGATTGGAGAGGAACAGCTACTTCACAGCCCCTGTGGCTTCCTCCTGCAGCAATACCAGGCACCTTCCCACCTGCTCTGTCCCCGTGCATCGCCCAGAGATGGGGATTTTCACCTTCCTCCCCACAGCCACCTTGCCAGAGGAGCACCTGGCAGGGCCAGCCCTGCGTGCTGCTGCCACCAGCCTTGCTCCCTGCAGTGACCTCCCTGAAGACCATGATAGTTTTGGGGTCTCTGGCTTCAGGGGCTACCAAATAGCACCATGTGACAGCCCTAACCCAGTTCTCCAGGCCGGGCTGCAGCTGTGGTGGGTGGGGGCTGCCTGGGCAAAGGCAGCTGCTCAGGAGGGTGCCGAGTCCCAGCCTGCTCGTTCCTTGTAGCCAGGGAACATTTCACATCCTCAGCCATATGTGACTGAGAGAGGTAAAAATAATAATCTTTTCTTCCTTTTTCCTTTTTTCATTGACATGCAGCGATATCTCCCATATTCGTCATCAAGATGAACTGAAAGTAATCTCTGTAACAATTCTGCCTGGTGATGGGAAGGCACGTATTGGTGATACACATCAGCACACCTGCAGGAGTCATAGTACCTGGATAGATATCACTGAAGGTCAGCAGTGGGGAGGGAAATTATTTGAGAGACCATCCCTGAATTTAAATAGAGCTGACAATTGCAAAACTGCGTTTGCAGAATCCTTCCTTTTCGTGGCCTTGCTAATCCAAGGTAGATCAGATTCAGGGAACAAAGCCCAAAATCACAGAATCACAGATTAAGGATTGGAAGGGACCTCAAAAGATCATCTAGTCCAATCCCCCTGCTGGAGCAGGAACACCTAGATGAGGTTACACAGGTAGGTGTCCAGGTGGGTTTTGAATGTCTCCAGAGAAGGAGACTACAGAACCTCCCTGGGCAGCCTGTTCCAGTGCTCTGGCACCCTCACTGAGAAGAAGTTTCTTCTCAAATTTAAGTGGAACCTCTTGTGTTTCAGTTTGAACCCATTACCCCTTGTCCTATCATTGGTTGTCACCGAGAAGAGCCTGGCTCCATCCTCGTGACACTCACCCTTTATATATTTGTAAACATTAATGAGGTCACACCTCAGCTTCCTCTTCTCCGTGCTAGAGACCCAGCTCCCTCAGCCTTTCCTCAGTAGGGAGATGCTCCACTCCCTTCACCATCTTCGTTGCCCTGTGCTGGACTCTCTCCAGCAGTTCCCTGTCCTTCTTGAACTGAGGGGCTGTCAATTGTGTCACAGTTTAAATAAAAATAGCCACCTTGTCTTAATTGCCTTCTCTGTGAGGGTTGTGCTCTTACAGACTCAACCCAAACCACGAACCATCTTTCCCCTGATTGCTGCTCGTTCCCAAAGGACGGCACCTCAGTTCCCCACTGCTTCACCGCTCTGTTGCAGCGTTGGCTTCTCCGTGCCTCACAGGCACATCTGGTGCATTTCCCCACCAAAATACCACATTAGTGGAAGCGGCTGCTGCTTTCCCTTCTCTCTGCAGTTGCAACTTCCAACTTGTGCCCTTCTGCAGGAGCTGCAGAGACCTGACACTGGCAGATGGATCCGGGCACCTTCTGCCATCACCCCCATTGCCCCCAGCCCCTCTGCCAGCTGCCCCCCGCGCTGACCCACAGGGGTGGGTCGTGGTGACAACTGCAGCATCCCACAGGCTGGCTCCTACCTCTTGAGGCATGTGGGCAGCCTTTGCCCCCATGGAGCTGAATGCATGAGGTGGATATAAAGAGGTGCTTTTTTTTTTTTAAGACTTTATTTGTCTAACATGCTTGACCAAAAATTACAACAACAATCAAGTTATGCAAAAATGATTAAATAACCTTTAAGCTCTCATACCTCAAGTACTTTAAATGATATTTTGAAGTAACAGCTGCTTTCGTATCCTTTTCACATAAAAATACACAGCATTTTGAAGATACCTTAGGAAAAAACTATTTTTAAGAGAATAGTTTATGGTTGGCATAGAAATTTTGTTGAGGCTAATAAAAGGACCTCTTCCCCCCACTTGAACATTTTAGTCTCTTTAAGTGCCGTGAGCGAATGTAAACATTTCAGACTTCTTTAACATACAGCCAATTTCCTGCCACATTTGTTTCGAGCCACTTGAATTGTGACTAGCTAAGACACTTTTATTCTAACTACATGCTATTGCTCATCTTCCCAGTGAAAGCGGGAGTTCATATTCAACTACGCAATTCAGTCCTTGCTGATTAAGGAGCTGATCCTGCAATTTCTACAGCAATAGTTTTGACAAAAGTGGCCCCATCTGAATTCATGGCAGACTGCTCACGCACTTTGTGAACTATTCACCCAAAAACCAGTTGCAGGTACCACCGATCATTCTGGGTTTCTTTTCAGGAAATAGAAGTTAATGTAGACTTCAAGCCACCCAAGAGCTTACAAGAAACGTCAGAGCTGTGACTTGTCATGTTGTCTGGTGGGTTTTTGGTGGGTCCACAGCACAAGTTAGTTACTGGGTTTGCATGTCACTGCTCCCGGCAGCAGCTGGAAGAGCTGCTGCACATGCAGAGCCAGACAAACACCATGTTTCTGCCCACCTTGCTTAGAATTGAGGCTGACATAGCCTGGTTTTGCGACACAGCTATTTCTAATTGTGTATGCACATAATGTACATGCAGCTGCTATGTGAGGCTCACATTTCCATTCATATATCAGGCAAAAAGTAACATACACAATTATCCAATGCATGTGTGCAGATGTGGGCTACGCACAGACCTGCTCACAACCTGCTGGCATCGCCAGTGCGATGATTTGCACAATGTGTGAACAAGATTAATGTCTAGATGCTGTCAGCCCCAAATTCAGGATGTCCACATTCAGAATACAGCAGTTATCTCCGTCAGGGCAAAAAGGCTCCTCTTTGAGCATGGAGATATTTGTTAGTTCAAGGCAGACTTACTTCTTGTAGGGCATGTTGAAGCACTTGGCTTTGGAAGTGGGTTTGTCATCAATTCTCAAGCTTCTGCTTAGGATGGGATGGAAATCCCAGCAGCTTCAACATCACTGTTCACCTGCAGGAAAGCTGCATGGGCAGCCTTGGCCACTCCAACCAGCTGCTGACACTGCCGTCACATTGAATGTGACAGGTGGATTTCAACGCGGTGGACGATTTTGTCTCAGGCCTCTCTCAGCAGTGTCTGTGAGTGGGCAAACAGCAATGACAGGTTCTGTGAGGTGAGCCCTGCTCGGTACCCACTGCTATGTACTCGCTACTCATCACACTTAGGATGCCCAAACTCCACCTTGGGATGACCCCTTCCCCCTGACATCCATAACGCTCCCCAAGGACAAAACTATCACAATGACATTTAACTGCTTCTGAGTGAGGCTAAAGTCAAACCAGGAATCCCATCATTGGCTGTATGTCACATTAACAAGTTTTAAACAAACAGTCCCAGTGGGCTTTATCTAAAATGCCACTGCTGAGTATTGGGTGGGGTTTTTTTTTTTGCTTTTTACATACAATCACATACCGCCTTACCAGACAAAAACACAGTCATATTTTTTCTTCCTTATTTTTTTTTTTTAAGGGAAATGTCACTTTTTTTTTCACAGGCGAGGCCAGGTTACAAATTCCTGAGTTTATACTGCACTTAACACAGTCTCCCTTCTTGAACGTTGAGCTGTTTACAGCATGCTGGCAATATGCACCATTTCCCTTACCATCTGTAACGCCAGATGTAGTAAAACTTCATTTCAGTACAGTGAATTAGGGCCTATTGCATTGGTTTTGAATAGATGCAAAGACTTAGACCTGGAGGACTTGAAGTAATAGCTTTCCTCCTGTGACTGGTCATTCATGCACCATCTTTTATACTTGCCATGTTAATTAAGGGAAAACATCTTTACCATCATTTTTCTTTTACCAAGAGCTCACTGGGAAACATCTGAAATGAGGAAATCCTAGTCTAAACACTTAAGTTTAAACCGCAAACTTTCTTAAAGAAACACTCCTTTGAAAGATGTCTTTTAATAAGTCCAATATAATGTACGGTATATACAAAAGTCCCTACTTGCGAGAGATATATATGTATATGTATATATATATATATATGTGGAATGCATTCACTTTTCTGTGTTCACAAATATTTTAATGGTGAAATGTTGAAGTCTTTAATCTGTTTCTGGCACCAAAATGTCTTTGTTCCTCATCCACTTTTGTCACTCAAAATTTATCTGTGAAGAGCTAGCAGGGAAAAAGAAGAAGGTTTTTGCTTTTTTGTTGAATGGTTCCCTATTGGGATTCTCAGCCAGCAATACAAAGTTGCTAATGTGTTGGGTACAACTTTAAATCCTCATTATAATCATGTGTTCCTGGGAGTAGGTAAATCAATAACTATAGGTGGATTAAGCGGCTGGTAATTCACAGTGCACACAGATGCATTCACATAGGTAGTAGTTCCATCAGCCATGACGCCATAACCTACAAAGAAAGAAAAAAACACTCTGGTTACTCTCATTATTATTATCTTCTTTTAATTATTCACCTTTATCACACAATGGTAAGTGCCACATTTATTAGTCCGAAGGAATTTAAAAATCCCCTACGTGCAAAACACAAAAGTCTCCTGAATTAATACCATCTTTGTCCTACAGCAGAACCTTCTGCCATCTTTTAAATTGTGTAAGAAAAGCAAAATGGACCCTCACTAGTTAGTGGCTACAATCTCTGGCAGCCAGCTCAGCAAACCTCTTCAGAAAGACAGATACTTTTCCCAGCAAAGCTTTTTTCTTAAAACCTTCTCAGTTTTGGAAAGGCTTAGAAGATAAAGCTTAGGGCATTGCAGCATTGAAGAAAACATACTTCTCGTCATTTAGGTTTGCAGCCATCAGTGCAGTAAACTTTGGGTAATTTTCATCTTTCCACCTTTTTTCTTGCCCTGTGTTGTACACCAATGAAGAAAAATCATTGCTGGACTAAAGGGAGTATGTGTGCATGTGCACCTGGTTGGGATTTGTCTAGCAGTAACCTCTTCTTCCCACGTGTTTTAAGTTGTTGACCAATTTCCACCAAATTTGATGGAAAGACACTAAAATACCTGCCCAGGCAGAGGAAAAACAGCTTTATTAATACATTCTCAGACATATAAAGTGAATTCATACCCTAAGACACCATAACATTTCCACAGGAGAAAACCCCCTTCTGTATGTCTTCTCAGTGGTGAAAAAGCTTTAACTACATCTCACGCCTGACAAGACACCCAAGCCAAACAATTCCAGAGAGAAATCTGCAGAAAATCAAACTTTCAGCTCTAAGGCCTTCAGAAATACGGTGAAATGCTGTTTCAGAAAGTGAAGAAGCAGCCCTTTAACTGCCCTGGTGTTATGAAAAAGTAGACATACTCTCCATTGTCAAAAATCTTTTCATGAATGGCTAGGAAGAAAACATAAGCTTGATCACACTAAGACTAGAAGCTTAATGCTGGAAATTTGTGTTGAAATGTTATGATCAATATGAAGAAATGCATTCAGAATCAGAAATATATGATTTGGGGGAACTCACCTGGTAGAAAGCATTTGTACTTCAATTCAATCTCACCATTAATGAAGTTAACAGTAAAACGTATGCATTGCTACACACACTGAGTTACAGCTATTCAAATCCTAGCATTCTACAGTTTTTCTGGGTGCGATTTTGTGTCTTATAGCAGCATTGATAGTTGCATAATTTAAAACAAAACAGTAGCCAAATTCCTTTCTTTCTTGTTTCTCAAAATATCCTGAATAATGCAGGGCCTCCTGGACTCCCCATGGAAAAACCACACTATAATTAGGGACTGGGGAGGGAAGAAAACTCTGTCAGGTTCCTGTCACAGCCATTTCTTTAAATCATTTGCTGTTTGCCACAGAACAATTGTTCTGTGTAAAACACAAACTGCACGGAGGACAGTCAGCATTGCTGCTGGGACTTTCTGTCTCCTCGCCTACACGTTCAGAGAGAACGGAATCAGCTTGCTAATAGGCTCTTTTTGCTGGAAGATTCCTAATGCTACAGTTTTCCCTCTTACCACACCACCAACAGAGTTTCCTTGGCCATGACCTCAGCCCAGATCTGGCTGTAATGGGCTCATCGGGATTTTAGTCAGAGTCTCTGCTACGCTGCTTGACACTTCCATGGGTCGATCAGCAGCAAGCCCAAGTGTAGAGGTATGTTTTTGGCAGAGACAGCAGTGCAGAGGGGGAATAGGGAAGAAACATCTCTTCTAAGCATCTCTTCCTCCCGGATGTTCAGTAAATGACTGCTGCAGATGTAGCTATGCTCAGTCAGGGGAAGAACTCATCTGTTCAAATCATGCGTTCTCTCTGCAAAGAGCAGCTTCGTTTGCACAGGCTGTCTGCAATGGGAATTCTCCTCTGCAGAGATTTAGCATCCCACTGCAAAACAGGCTATGCAGTTTCCCATTTGTTTTCTCTAAATTATGATAGTTAACAAGAAGAGCATCTTGTTTCTGTTGTTCCAATACCTACCGTGCCAACTGTATAAAGTGACCAGATTTACCATTCTGTGGAGGTGCCATTCTTTTCCATTGGGAGCCAAAGTTGGGCCCAGTCTTAGCAGATGTGGTTATGTTTACCTGCCTGAAGCTTCGTGGCTTGCTAACTATTTGCTTATATGCCCTGCAACCCACTTGGCTTACGATTTCTGAAGAGTTAATGCGTTTGAACTGTATTTACTAGCTCTCTTGTATGGAATCTCCAAAACTGCCCTAACAGCAAAGGGTTAGGAAAAAATACTGCCTATGTGTTGTTTGTTTATTCAGTGATTTAACAGCACTTTAGACATTAACTAGGTATTAACAGGTCACTGCAGATGAGACACATGAGGAGAATGGACCTAATTCCTGAGCTGTAAAATAATGATCTGAATGTCTTCTCCACCGATTTTATACCATCACACCTCTCAGCCATGTCACTTCTAACTTATAAAATCATAGAATCATTTTGGTTGGAAGAGAACCTCAAGATCATCGAATCCAACCACAACCTAACACTGGCATTAAACCATGTCCCTAAAAACCTCGTCTAAACACCTTTTAAACACCTCCAGGGATGGTGACTCTACCACTTCCCTGGGCAGCCTGTTCCAGTGCCTGACAACCCTTTCCATGAAGAAATTTTTCATAATATCAGCTTAGCATGGTGAAAGCCCCAGCAGCAAGTCAGAGTGGGATTTGTTGGGAAGGATAAAATGGTTCTTCACAAACCCAGAAGTATCTGAAGGCCAGCTACTCCAGTTTTTCTATTCGTTCATTTCTACACTTGCGAGACCCACAGAGATCCAACATCAAAGGCTGGAGCAGTCCCAGAAGCAGAAAACTGGCAGTTGTGGAGCACCTTTTCCTGCCAATAAGTTAACACTGCCAAGAACTAAGCAGCTGGCAATATATGCCTACATACCACTGGGTACACTCCTGCACAGCCCAGTGGTTTCTTTTGCTGGGGGTACTGCTTGAAGTCTTGTTGCCATGATAAGTGAACAGGACAGACTTCTCTACAGCAGAGAGCATCTACCTTTTCCTTTGTCTGGAGAGGAACTCCGGCTGTCACTGACTTCAGTGGTGCATATTTGTCAACATTTACGGACTTATGGGAAGGAAACCCATTTTTTTTCCAGTTAAAAATCAAATAGTCAAGAGAACTGCTTTGTTTAGTCTGGGCGCAAAATGTTTTCCCTGCCAAAGCAAATAAATACATGAATAAATATCTTGAACTTCTACACAAGTCAGCAGTGACATCCCTCTTGATTTCAACTTCACATAAGCACTGATGGGGAGAGACAACTTTTATTGTACAATCTTGAAGATTAAGCCTCAGAAGCACCCCTCAAAGCATTCTTACCCATTTTATAAACAAAGAAAGTGAGACACAGAAGGCTTACATTAATTATCTTAAGTCATAGAGATTCAGCAGAAGAAAATACAATCCATCAATCCTAATATTTAGTCGCTTTCTGTAACTACTGGACTTGTGTTCTTATTTTAAAATTCACAGTAATCCTCCCTGTGAAGGAGGCATCACCCTGTTTTATAGATGTAGAAACTGAAAGACAATCTTGTTTTGCTGCATATATAGTACATATACTGAAATATGGGTATCGGCCAATTTCATCGCTATACATGCAGCTAAATAAGTATCTGAATTCCGTAAGTGCTTCAGTTCAGACATTCAAGTTTGAAAATGTTAGATAACCAGACAACTTCTGCGTTTATGGTTTCCAAATATATATAGAAAGCAATGTGTTCTGACCTTCATGGATATGTCCAAAAACATGAAGCCTTGGCTGTATTCGTCTCTGGACTGTGTTCAGCAGCTCAACACATCCTACCCGCTGCATTTTCTTAGGAACCCAGTCTAGAAAACCTTTGGAAAAGAAAGGAAAGCTTTAAAAGAAGACAGGTTATCTGCAAAGCTGTACTGCTACACAGCGTTTCTGAGATTTCATGTCTCGTGGCTTTTCATAAGCAGCAATGGAAGAATTGACATGGAAAAAACAGCATTTACCTTGGTAAGTAGAGGAAGGAAGGAAGGAAGGAAGGAAGGAAGGAAGGAAGGAAGGAAGGAAGGAAGGAAGGAAGGAAGGAAGGAAGGAAGGGAGGGAGGGAGGGAGGGAGGGAGGAAAGGAGGAAAGCAGGGAGGGAAGGAAGGAAGGAAGGAAGGAAGGAAGGAAGGGAGGGAGGGAGGGAGGGAGGAAAGGAGGAAAGGAGGGAGGGAAGGAGGGAGGGAGGGAGGGAGGGAGGGAGAAAGGAAGGGAGGGAGGGAGGGAGGGAGGGAGGAAGGAAGGAAGGAAGGAAGGAAGGAAGGAAGGAAGGAAGGAGGGAGGAAAGGAGGGAGGGAGGGAGGGAGGGAGAAAGGAAGGGAGGGAGGGAGGGAGGGAGGGAGAAAGGAAGGAAGGAAGGGAGGAAAGGAAGGAGGGAGGGAGGGAGAAGGGAGGGAGGGAGGGAGGGAGGGAGAAGGGAGGGAGGGAGGGAGGGAGGGAGGAAGGAAGGAAGGGAGGAAAGGAGGGAGGAAAGGAGGGAGGGAGGGAGGGAGGAAGGGAGAAAGGAAGGAAGGGAGGAAAGGAGGGAGGGAGGGAGAAGAGAGGGAGGGAGGGAGGGAGGAAGGAAGGAAGGAAGCAAGGAAGGAAGGGAGGAAAGGAGGGAGGAAAGGAGGGAGGGAGGGAGGGAAGGAGGGAGGGAGAAAGGAAGGAGGGAGGGAGAAAGGAAGGGAGGGAGGGAGAAAGGAAGGAAGGAAGGGAGGAAAGGAGGGAGGGAGGGAGAAGGGAGGGAGGGAGGGAGGGAGGAAGGAAGGAAGGAAGCAAGGAAGGAAGGGAGGAAAGGAGGGAGGAAAGGAGGGAGGGAGGGAGGGAGGGAGGGAGGGAGGGAGGGAGGGAGGAAGGAAGGAAGGAAGGAAGGAAGGAAGGAAGGAAGGAAGGAAGGAAGGAAGGAAGGAAGGAAGGAAGGAAGGAAGGAAGGAAGGAAGGAAGGAAGGAAGGAAGGAAGGAAGGAAGGAAGGAAAAGTACTTGAGGAAAACCATAAAAGCCCATCTGAAGAACAAGCCCTATAGCTCTTGCTAGTTGTTTTTCAAGGACAAAAGAATTACTGCAATTAAAGCATTTTTGCACTGCTGTTAATGGGGAAAATCAATGCTTTATCCATTCTTCTTCCTTTCAGAGAGTGAGGTGTAAAGAGCAGTATGTCCACAGTGAGTCTCCAAAGAATCTAAATCAGCATTTATCTATTTAAACCTAGTCCTGGGATCTAGTTTCTTAAACTGAACACTTTAACTGATGCCATGGAATCTGTGTTGCTAACAGTAAAACTACATTGCTATCACATGGAATTTTACAGGAGTGGGACTCAGGTGAGGAACGCACAGCATGCCTAAAAACAACATCCTCCAGGAAAACTGGATTAAGTACTTCATGACACAGCAAGCCTAAATCTATGGACCTCAGATAGGAAGAGAAACCCAGCCCTTCCGCAGTAGATGTGTTTAAGTGCTATATTTACTTGCACAAAGTTTGTATAAAAATGCAATTTTTATGAATACAGACAAAAATGTACACCAACTTGCTCAGATGTCTAAAAACATACTGCAGGGGGATGCTTATTGCCAACTGAAGTCTCACGTTTCCCTCAAAGCAGTAGTATAAGAAGGATGTTGTTGTATTAGAGAGTTTGCAATAACCAATCTTGTTTTCTTTCTGTTGTTCTGCCATTTTCATCAGGCTCAAATTTTTCTTTAGTTGGTACTTTCCCTATGTGCCTGTCATGGATTTGTGTCTCTTACAGTGCTGCGATAGCATGAATATACTGTGCCTTTGAGAAAACAGTTGTCAACCAGAGAGGTATAGAGACTGGACCTCGTTTTCCTGTGTTTACTTTTGATGCCCACTCAGGCGTGGCTAAACAGCAGCTAACCCACTGGCTTAAAAGACCAAAACTGTGGTATTCAAGCTCTTGGAAGAGCTCTCAGATTTTGTTAGAATATCAGGGTAGGTTCACACACAGAAATAACTCTTTAGATGCCAGTGCTTGATAATGTACATTGTGCGGTTTTACAAAAATGGTAAAAATTTGCCCTTGCATCATAGTGACTCAGAGAGCAAAGTCCAGTTTTCAGAAATGAATTGGGACTGCAACATCCTAAGTGTCAAAAGGGAGTTCTGATAATGGCCACAGACTCCCAATTCATTCAGACGCCTCTGAAGACGCTGCCGGAGGGATGTGCAAAGAGAAAGCCCCACTGAATTACAGACAGAGCAGAGCAACGCCCAGCCCTGGTAACCAATTTTACCAGTCACTCCTGGTATCCGAGGCAGGTCAAAACTCACTGTAGGAAATAATTAGCATTTAAGATGTCAAAGTGAGGCCAGCAACTCCTCTGGAATCCAGCCGTGCTTTTTTCAGAGCACACATGCTATAACCGTAGGTTTTGTTACTACAATGATCTGAAACGGTTAATTGTCAAAATGTCTGTGGTGAACATAAAGCCAAAAGTATTTCCACTTCAAAAACTTCACAAACAAAAATCCATAAAATTAACTTCTCCATTAAATTAAGCATTATTTATGTTGAACATGTTTTTGTTTACATGCATTATCACCCTTCTGAAGCTTTCCCATATGTTTGCAGCTTATTATGTACACCTGACTACACAAACTAAGAATAATTGATTACACCTAGCTAACAATTAGAGCTCATCTTAGGGGTTTTTTAATGTTTGGTTACTTGAAACAGGTTTCTGCAGCTGTCAGGAGAAGTATAAATCTTTGTCACAGACAATCAAGCAGACAGCGACAAATGAAGACTTAAAGGTGAAATTAAATTAAAAACAAAGGAAAGTGAACTTTTTGAAGAGAAATAAAAGAATCATAAATGCAGATCTTTAGGAATGAGATAAAAGACTTAAGAAGTTATACTATACATGAAAGTAACAAAAACATGCTGATAGAGAAATGAGCATTAGCACTAATCCCATAATCATGAATTCTGTATTTCATAAACTATGAAATAGTATCTTTATTAATATTAAACAAGTTACTAATAAAATGGTCAATAATAGCTGTTTTAACCCTTGTTTTCTGTGTGAACCTCCTGCATGTCCCTGTCCCGGTTTCATCAGAAAGCACTATTCTAAAACAGGAAAAAAAAAAACAACAAACCCTCAGATTTTTATTATGTGCCTAACTGACTTAAACCCACCACGTCTATTAACTATCAATGGTGCTTCTGCATCTAAATCATGCAGGCAGTTTGAAATCTCTCTAATAATGTAGTATTAACTGGTTTAGGAGGATGCACGCTCTTTTGAAGTGAGGGAATGAGATAGCAGCACAGAAAATGGATGATAGACAGAATTCAAGTAGCCATGCTGGAGAAAAAAAGAGGAATTTGCAAGAGCACTGATTTCTATTTGTGATCATTAGGAACAACTCTAGTTATGCTGTCCAAGATCAGAACGACAGTAATCAGCTTTCTGGTTGAAATAACTGGCTGGGCGGGTCAGGAGGATCCTTTCTCCTGAAACGTCTGTGGACAGAGCTACACAATAAGGAGGTTCTCTAAGTTAGGCAGAGTGCTAATTTCTTTTGAAGCATCACGTATTTGTTGCCATGGGTGTCAGGGGGACCAACAGCTGATGCCCTCAGGGAGAGGGTTCTGTGCCTGAGCCACCTATTAATGCATCAATAACAAAAAGACAAAGAAACGGGAACTTTAGAAAAGAAAATCCTTGGAGGATGGTTGAAGCTTAAGAAATTTTTTTAAAAAATAATTGAACAAATACTGAGATACAGACATGGGGGGAATTCACATTATCCCCTTACAGTCAGTGGAGAGGGACAGCTCTTCCTCAGAATTACTACTATTATTAAATTACTTGTCAATTTTTAAATTTAATATTAAACTTATTATTAAAGCATGTCTGTTGAGTGCCAGCTCTGCAGTGCTCCTCAGAGGTTCTCCTCCCTCTGCTGGTTCCAGAGGTTGCCTGGAGAGGCCTGGTGGCTAAATTAGCAAGGTGGCTGACAATGGGTGGTGCCAACCACTCTCTCCCCTTCCCAACACGGGATTTCAAGTGCTAGATACAGGGATGTTCTGTAGATCAGGCAAAGGTTGGACTTCTTTACCACTGATGAGCTGGTTTTAAAAATGGCTTTAAAAGTGCCGAAAAAGCTTCTGAAAAGGTTTTAAATATGCCTTATAAATAAAACTATATCAAAGACCCAGCAACATGTCTTGGATCCTAACGAGGATTAATCTCCAGTACCAACTGTTTGGAGCCAGTATCTCAAGGTCTAAACAATTCCTGCCATGCACTTTTACAACACAGGTCCATGTTAGAAACAGCCTATGGCATGGCATGAGACTCCACTGAGGTGAAGTATCAAAACACATGCCCTTACTGTGAGAAACCGCTCACAAAGAAGCCCTTTCCATCAGGATTAGTGAGCAGTGGAATGCAAACATGTCTTTCTAAAGAAAACAACAAAACACAAACCCTTTAGATACTTTCTCCTCCAAGCTCTGAAAGAGAAGAAAGGGTGGAAGACAAGAGGGTTTTACCTTCAGGAAACTGACTAATCTAAAGGTTTAAAGAAACCAACTGCCTTCATTTCACACAAAGGACTCCTCCACAGTAAGACTCAGCAGAACACTTAAGCACATGCTTCATGTTTGTGTCCATTTATTAAATCGGTGAGAGTTAAACACACAGTTGCCTTAATATAGCTTGCTATATGTTAAATACACCGAAAAATACATTAAAAGCCTTAAGCCTTTACTGAATCTGCACAAGTTTCTGTGACTATATTATTTCTATATAATTTCACTATTATTTAGGAATACAAGATATCTCTCTCCTGGGTTTTACAAAACCTACATTAATATTTTTAAAACACAAATACGAAACTATCTCTTGTTGGCCTGTTAGTGTTGCCAGATTGTATATCAGACAGGCAATTCACCCATGCTATCCAAAGAACAGGCAAACAATGGCAGCATTTGGGTTTTTGAAGCAGAAGATGCACCAAGTCAGCATAATGAGGACAAATACAGACTCTGGGTACTTGTTGGTGGGGAATGCTACTGCAAGGGAGAGAGAAAGACAGTGCTAAAAATATAAGATCCCAATTCTTCATTTCTCTTCAAGCAGGCTCCATGCTTTAAATCTACTAATTTCACCAGTGGCAGAGTAGACAGATGCACAGGAAAACTAGACTTTGCTTATTTATAAAGCTCACTAAGGCTTTATGTGTTAAGGCTTTATTTTAAGCCATTATTTAATTTCCTACCCTTGACCATAGGTCATCATGAAACATAACCTGAGCTGAGGTCCTGGTGCTGCTGAAATCATTATAGATGTCACTTTTAACTTTTCTAAGTCAGGATTGCACTCTTTTCTAAGGAGAGCCATCAGTTACTCTATAATCATCTGAAATACACAGCTAAGAGCACTAGTATTTTCTTACCGAGAGGTGGTCCATGTGTTATAAGAATATCTATTCCATCTGGAATAAGGTTCCATTTCTCTAATAGTGCTTGGCCTCGTGGAAGATTAAAGCCCCAGCCATAAAACCAAGGTTGCCTGCCAAGAGAGGAGGAGAATGTCTTCAGTGCTACTTCCATGTACTGGTTATCTAATTAAAATATGGACATTGACTCTCCACTAGCATGGAATTTGGAGACACAAATAGCATTCATGTTCTTTATTGTGCGCACAGCAAAACCCTCTTTCCATACATCCAGTGTTATTTAACTTGTGTGGCAAATCAGTGCAGTCCTTACCGCTTTCAGTAGGCAGCATACAGTAAAATATTCACGGTACTCCTCTAACTAGGTGAAAAATAACTCTTATGAGACCTGGACACCAAGATCTCCATCTGTGGATTAGCATGCTGGACTCTCACGACACCTAGAAGAACACCTGTCTCAGATACTTGGGTGTGGATACATGTTTCACATTGGCTCCCACCACCTTTGGCCCTCAGCCTACGACCAGCTGGGCAAGGACAGACACTGGCACAAGGAGAGATCCTGCTCCCAAGTCAGGGACATCATCTACGCTGCTTTGTTTCCCTACTTGGAAGCATCCCATCAGAACAAGAATACTGCTTCTTTTCTCACACACAATTTTCTTCTGTCCTCTGGTGTGTGGGCTTGATTTTAGGTAAGACTTTACATATTCAGGATTTCTTATCAGACAGGCATTTACATTTTTTAAAATGTGCTCACAATGGAGCAGTGCGACAGTAACACCGCCAGTTATAACACAATTTATCCAGATCTTGCTATCCCATTGATTAAAAAACTGTATTTCACAGCAATTACATCACACTGGTAAATTATGTCTTGCTGTTTATACTCTAATTCTAGGTCATAAAACTGAGGGGTTAGTTTTAGGTTGGAATTTTTTTATAATTTTTTGACTGACGTCTTCTGGCCATGTCCATATTTGGAGAACAACAAATAGGCTGCTGTGATTTAATAAGGTTTATGATAATTGCAGCCTTAGTGTTTATAAATACATACACATCAACCAGAATTCTCTTTGAGATGTTACTTTGTCGAAAAAAGCTTTACACTCCCTCACTGCATCAAGAGACAGAAAGAATTCTTTCAAACAAATTCTCCGAACTCAACTTTACATCATGTATGCCAAAGACAAAAGAAAATGCCCATAAAGCTATTATTCATCCTCTTCCACTACTGATGCTTGACTAACATTTCAGAAATTAGCACGTCTTCATGATGATATATTTTCCACTTTTCTTTTTGGAATGCTGTAAAGCACATGCCTATTGGAAACAGCTTTTAAAACACAGATCTTGCTAAAATACAAAGGCATGTGGCTTACCTGAGGGAAGAAAATAAAATTCTGGTCAAAGGAAGAAGGGAGCTTTGCGGAAGGTTCCCTGCCTTTCTTTCACAGACAAAAAAGAGCCTCAACCATTCTAGACAACGACTGAAAGGCTTTCTGTTTCCACAACTAAGAGCTCATCTCCCAGCTCTTCATCACATACCCTGGATAACCAGGGTCTTGATAAACAGGTGTCCCAGGAAAAAAAAAAAAAGGTGAGGTGAAGGAGTATGAAGAAGAGATGCTAACAGCAGTAGCAATGAAGCAGAAGCCTTGTTCCAAGTCAGGTTGCTCAGACCAAGGCACCTGGCTCACAAAAAAGCATATCGCTATGTCAGGGACATGAAATCACACTTTTCTGGTTACCTGTTCAACTCCTAGCAGCTTTTCTCATCGGAAGAACAGCACCTGACTCACATGCACATGTTTTCTTATCTTCCTACTGCTGGGGTGGTAATTCATGGTCCAGGTAGGAGGCTTAGGGGAGACCTCATTGCTGTCTACAACTCCCTGAAAGTAGGTTGTAGTGTGGAGGGTGTTGGTCTCTTCTCCCAAGTAGCAAGTGATAGGACAAGAGGAAATGGCCTCAGGTTGCACCAGGGCAGGTTTACACTGGATATTAGGATTAATCTCTTCACTGAAAGGGTTGTCAGCCATTGGAACAAGTCACCATCCCTGGAAGTGTTTAAAAGACGTATAAATGATGTTCTTAGGGACATGGTTTAGTGGTGGACTGGCAGTGTTAGGTTTGTGGTTGGACTTGATGATCTCAATGATCTTTTCCAACCTAAACAATTCTATGATTTTAGTTACTGGCTTATTCTGCAGTGAGCTACCCGTGACATTACCGTGTAACACTGTCACACAGAACCAAACCCCAATCTGGGGGGCTTGATCACCCTGACTTTACATTCAGCTCACCACTGACAGAATGGGAGTATTTTTACCTCACAGGAGAACCCTGAAAATAAATAAACCCAAGTCTGCGACGTGCTCAGATATTACAGAAAAGAGAGGCTTTGTAAAAATATACAGATGTTAGATTTTTTCTAAACTGCCCATTCATTCATGTCTTGGGATTGTGTTTCACACTGTACATGCCGAGTATGTTTCTTCACCAAGATGAAAATACTCAACCATTTGGCAAACTGTCTTTAGGCCCAGAGCAAGCTTTCTGGGAGCAAAATCTCAGTGAGAGAAAATATTTGCAAGGGCAAATAGGAGACAAACAAAGTGTCAGCAGAGTAAATCATGCTTTTAAAGTCTCTGACAGATTCAGTGAATACAAGCCCCCGCTCCCTCCCATCCTTCGCCCCGTTGCTGCTGGGCACGGACAGGATTGTCCCCAGGTCCCCAGTGGGAAGCTGGGCGAGGTGCCGTCCTGCGCCCCGCACGTCTGCCAGATGCAGCACAATAGCCCCAAGAAAGAAACCGAGGGGAAAGATCAATATTTGCCCAAGAAGGAAAGGTTAAAAACCTACAGAATAATTATTTTAATGCCACAATGAAACATTTATAAAGAAAAATAATCATGACTGTCACAGGTCTCGCCAGAAGTCAGTGTAATCCTGCTGAAATCCAATGGCGCAGGCAGCTGTGAGAGCCTCTGCCAGGGCTAGCCTGTACACGGCCACTTTTTAAAAATCCCGTTTACCCTTATGAATAGGCATGATGTGGTTATTAAGACAAGCAGCACTTTCCCCCGTCCCTCCTTCCCTCCCTCCTTTTGTGGTGACGGCAGCGCGGAGCCGCCTGCATGCGGGGCTGGTAAGTTATGCATGCTGGAGCTGTTCTTTTGTGAAGGGGAGATGTTACAACTTGTGTGATTTGCCATTATGCTGTCTTTTGTGACAATCCCGAGATTGAAAGAAATGTCTGGAATATTTCTGGTAAAAAAAAAAAAAAAGAAAAAGAAAAAATAATCTGAAGTCCAAGAAAGGATTCAGCAGAGGATGTTGGTGTGTTTTACAGCTGAGAGAAGAAAGACAAATCACACACTTCAGTGCCCCCACCCCCAAAGCAAAACCATCTTTATATGCACACATGGATTTTACAAATCCCCACGTCTCTTCTGAAAATTTATTGCAAAACAGCCATCAAAGTTTCTGAGTAGGGGAAAAAAAATCTTCTCTAATACCCACTGATGATTCTGTGACCTGGATATCATGCAAAGACAACTTTCTCTAAAATTTCCATTTAGGATGGAACCTGAAAGGAAAGTTAAAGTGTTTGTATCACACCCCAAATTTCTGGATCCCCAGTTACTGCTTGCTCAGGAAAAGCATCATTTTTTAATATATTTTTTTTCAATACTACTTTACATTTTACCAAGAAAATGCTGTCATGTATGTTCCAGAAGAGAAAAGTCCACTGTTCTCAAAAAAAAATCCAAGAAAAACATATTTGGCAATTAAAGACATACAACACGAGTGTATTTCACCTCTGAGGTGAAGCGCTCATGTGTCGAAATGTACTTTGATTTCCGTCTTATGTTCTCAAAGTGAACAGTTTGAGTCTTTCCACATACTACTGGAATTCAATGGCATTATTATTATGGTAAGTATAACGATTGTCTACATACAAGACTCTAGGGGGAAAATACACTGGAAGTGAATTTGTTTACAGCACAATTAACCTTATGTTAAAAACATATGAACAAGTTTTGCAGGTCAAATAATCTACCATACAAAAAGGGCTGAACTATCAGAATTTGTGCTAGCAATCGGATGTTGCTTTATGTACTGAATTTCTGTCTTTCTGTTCTAAAGTAACCATTGGAATAATTTTCTTACAGAATGATAGTTGCTATGACAACGATAGCAAATTTTCCTTTTCTGAAACAGATGTCTCATTTAGTTGAAAATTAGAATGTGAAAAACCCATGGGAAAAATTAATTCAAACTTTAACAGAACACTGACTACAATGTAATCTCTTATAGGTTAACCCCTTAACATCTTTCTACACTCTTATAGTAACCTTCTCATAAATTCTAATTAAACCAGTTTAACCTCACAGGAATGACCTTCTTAGCTACCATTAGTGCCTTAGTTGTCTTTGAAAGGAGCATTTCTGTTACAATTATAACAGAAAAAGTCATAAAAAAAAGAAGCGGTCAAACATATTAACTCCTTAATTATTTATTAGTTTTTCTTCTTTTATTCAGCCACTCCTGGAAAGAGCTACCATGCAGACCAATAATTCTTTTGTCATTTAAATGTGACATAACTTAGTTTTGGATGTGATTTACTGTAAAGGGTGGTGATGCACTACACAGATTTGACCTGTAATTTACGTGAAAATTGAAGGCTTCCAATTTTCAAGCCACTGGTACCCATCTCAGTCTGCTCAGAAGATGCACAAAAAGGGGACACAAAAAAGGATACTTGACCAGGGAAACCTATCTATGTGCATGGATTTTTCTATTACAAGCAGTAAGAGAGTGAAATCTGATTCTCCGTTACCTTGATTCAATTTAAACATCTTAACTTCAAGAATGGATTCCTTCCTCTCCGTACACTTACCAGCTCAGGAGGACCCCCCAGGGTACTTGGTCATCAGCTACAAATGAAGGCAGCAAGCAGCCATCAGCCCCTCAAAGCAGAATTCCCAGCACGGCTCAGCTTGCAGTGCTTGCTGGGTGTCAGCTACCAGAAGAACTTTGGGACTGCAAGATTTACTGCAGCAGCTGCCTCCAGGTTGTCCAGTTGAATACAACAAATCCTGCCACCAGCAGGCACTTACTCTCTTTGACTTCAAGGGAGAAGTCCCTGGCATAGGCCAATACCCGTGGAGAGCAATAGGTGGTAACTGACTGAATGGCCCTTAGCATATCAAAGGGATTGGTGGGCAGCATCTTGCAAACACCTTAATAGCAAAAAATGCAAAATGAAAGCACAACTCGTTTCTGTAGTTTCCTGCAGAAATCTTTTCTGCAGCTCAAAGACAGGTTGTCTCCCTAGAATTCCTTTGCTTACAAAACACACTTAAAAGGTTCACAAACACATGTAACTTGCTCCAGTGTTTCCTCCGCAGCAGTTGGCGTTTTTCTCAGATAGGAAAACAACCAGATATTGGCCAGTGCCTGTAAAGAAACTCAGCGGGAAAACAACAGACCAAATCAGTCTTCTCATTTCTGTTCCCCTTCCTGACAATTGTAGAGACACATATATTGAAAGTTTAGAAGACTGGACTATGCGCACTGAAAGTCACACTGGTTAAAGTGACATGTCATGGAGCACCGAAATGTAGTTCGATTCGGCAGTGGCGATCTCAGGTAAAATTCCAACACATCCTGATTACCAGCCTAAGAAATCTCACTGTTGGAGACTGAAGTCTAATTTTTCCTGGTCTTGATTTAATCTTACTATTATAACTAGCTATAGACCTGTGAACACAGGTACACAGTACTATATACACTGCATTTCTGCCTGGTGTTCACATCCTTCAGGTGTTCATATTTTTACGTTACTTTAATTTACCCAATGTCTGTAATTACCTTTTTAGCCTTTCCTCACTACATAACTGTCCAGTTCACTGAGTCCTTCTACTGCTTTTTACTCAAATTTCCCTCCAAGTAAGGATTAATAGAAGTTCGCTTTTTTTTGCAGGGGGGGGGGCAGTGATATTGGCTGTTTCTGCATCTGAAGTATTTGTGAAATAACACTCATTTTTCTAGACCATTAGTGCGAAGAAGGACTTGCTGGACACTGTTTATGGGCTTTCAAATACCGTTCAATATCTTGGTATCTGAGCATTTTAACAGTGAAACTGAGATTTATAGAAATATAGGTTTCAGAAGTTTCAAGGAGTTTTAGGAGACATATAATGATCAACTTCCATGTGAGAGACAAGGGTAGCACGATTTTAGAGAAGAGGTACAAAAGGAGTGTACAAAAACAATTAAATTCCTCAAAAAAAATACTTAGTTTCACTCATTCATAATACTGTAACCGGGGCTTTTTTTAATGAAAGCTAAGACCTTATGCTTAAAACTAATAAATGCAAATGATGGATAATCTCATATTAGATTATCCCCTGGAACACATGGCCACAAAGTACAGCTCAGCAGGGGGAAAGGAGAAAGCAGAAGGGAGGGGAATGTAGGAGCTAAGACAGGAGATGGTTTGCACAGCGTTACTGGGGGGCTGTACTGAGAAGCAAACTGAACTCAGACCCTCCCTCAGTCTGCTGGCCACAACCATGTTTCTTCCTTGGGAAAGTTCTCCTGTGTTTTTGGTTTTTTGTCTTACTTGCTTTGCATCCAAGGTTGTCATTCTTGAAACCCTGAATCAAATTAAATTATTGTTTTGAAAGGAAAGGAGGGTAAAAATCAGAACATGGCCCTTTGTCAGTAATTATTTCTTTTGCAATTTGAGTTATACATGAAATCATTCATCTTTTGTTTAGTAAAGGATTTCATACGTCTCTGACTGGAAAAAAAAGAATGAGCTGTGACTAATAGGAACTGATCATTTCTGAACATTAATCTGTTATAAAACAAAGGAAAATACAATGAAATCTACTTTGTCTTCACAATAAGAAAACAGAAGATAACAGGTAAGGAGAAAAAATAATGAAAGACTGAATTTAAAACATGACAACACCAAATGCAAATTCTGCTGGGAGCCAAATGATAATATCCCGTCTGATATTTTTAAAAAATAATAAAATAAACCCAACAACAACAAAAGGTAAAAGCTGATTTGGAATAGTTAGCCAAGAGATCCAATGCTGAGAGTACAGAACTGTACAGACCTTCAGTACGGTCTTACACATTTAAAGCAAGGCTAAGGTCTTGAGTTGCTGATGTCTCGGAGTCTGTCCTCTCAGTCTCTCAGACTATCAATATGTAAAAATATAAGTACAGCCAGGTTGTGCAGACTGTACTTCACACACTGACAGCTGACAGTCACAGAAAGAAGAAGGGTTAAGAGAGAGGAGGAGTTAACAGCCTCTCTGTCCACAGTAGAGTCAGCATCTCATTTTAAATGTAAAACTTGCCGTGAATGGACCAATCAGTAAGGAAAAATAATTTGAGGCCCATCGACGCGTAGCATCTTTATTGTTTTTCAGTATCAAATGACCCAACAACTGAAGAAAAACAATGTTCTTACACCCAGCCAGCCAGTTAGTGTTTGCTGCAGTCCTCTCGGACTCTGCAGAAGTTTGCTAACTGTAGAGCTGGAATATCCCTTCAAATACAGATCCTATACTTGTGGGTTTTTCTAATGATGCAGCTCCTGGAGGCGCTATCCTAGATGAAACATGACTAAAACACATAGGATGTGTAATAGGTGCACTGAGCATCGATAAAAAAGGCCCTCACGGTAGCCACTTCTCAGTTTAGTAACTCACCAGGTTTACATTCTTTCCTCAAAACACCAGGAGTAATTAGACCATATGGACTAACTGTCTGCCAGTTCTTTTCTGTTTTTCCTTCCTTTTTGTTTTTTTTTTTACCTTCTTTTCCTTAGAAAATTCAAAGCCATTTTGAGTTAAACAAGCATGAAAGTGCTTCCAAAACTAATAAATTAATCTAGCACATGTGCATATATGCATGAAGTCTATTATTTTTAACATTTTCAATTTAGCAACAGATGAACTTCTTGTTTGAAAAAAGCAAATACTGATACTTCATACACCATGTTTTCACCTGAAGTGCACGAAATCTAAGCAATCCTAAATTCCAAATTTATGTTTTCCTACAGTCCTAAATTCACCCTACAGTACAGTGGTGGAAACCAACTGCTGCAATGTAACTTTCTACATCAAAAACGTACAGCCTTAACACCTGGATGCTCATTCAGCTAGCGAGGCATTCTGAGATAACCTTAAAAAAACCATATACTTATCTGACGTAAATTATGTAATTAGAAATACCTGACACACACAGCTGCAGCCCTCTGTTTTAATATTGCTTCCAATGTATTCTAATACCTTACTGGGGAAGAAAATCCTCATATTAATTCATATTAAACAATGCTAGTTTATTAAACAAAATTAATTTACAAACTACGAATCCAAAGGAAGCGTTATGATGTTAAACAGCTTCACAACAAGTGGTAAATTACTTTTCCCCTTAAAATCTGGTCAGGGAAAAGAGAAAGAACTCAGAGAACTGTGCTGCAATTAGTTCCTGTGACTGCGGCTCTATTTACAGTTCTTCACGTTGAGCACAGTGTCAAGTCACCAGTTACTTCTTGATGTAGTAACACATGTACCACGTAGAAACCTAGAGAAAATGCACACATAGAAGCTACTGTGAAGTAAGGGGGCTGATTTTCACCAGGTGTAAATGGCTCAAAAGCCGGTGGAGCTCTGCCAGTTTACTACAGCTGAGAATCAACTCCATGTAGATTCCGCTCCAAACTAGTTATCTGTTTGTGTTTCTCTTGGAATATCGCCAAAGGGCTCATCGCAATACCCAACTGTGTTTGCATCTTTGAAACATCCTGAAATTGCTGCTGAGACTACAGATAGAACTGGTAGTCCTTTTGTTCAAGAAAAAATGGGGGGAAAAAGTGCAAAACCAACAACAACACAAAAAAGCACTTTAAACTTTAAAATCAGCTCTGTCTCATAAAATTAAACTTTCGGCAAATGTGAAAAATAAAGAGAAAACTGCTGTGGGGGATTGCAATTTCACTCTTGTGGTTTATGAACTGCAGGAAAGTGAAGCCAATTCCCTGTAGTGAGATTACAGGTCTCCTCTTCTATAGGTATTAAATTAAAAACCAGCTGAATCCAAAGTGAGCTAGTTTACTGGATCAGAAGATTTAATTATTTCTGCTAAGTAACCAAATGTGAACTACCTCCTTTTAATAATATACAACTAATAATTACTGCCCAAGAAAGGACTTTTTTCTACCAAGCTAATTAAACTAAAGCAATATATTTTTTCAACTGCTCTCAAATTTAACTAAAGCTAGAAACATTCGCAACAAAACAAGCAAATACAAATCTCCACTCACAAACAGAAATATAAAGCCACACAATGTGTTCAGACAGCACAAAAACCACGATTTGCCCAAAAAATGTTACATGAAATCACGATAATCTCTGGTCTATATTCAGCATACGTGCAGGTATTGGCAGCGTAACGTCCTGCACTTGTACAGACACAGTGGAGGAACACAACTGCAAAGTGGATGCAAAGAACCTTTGGTTTCAGCAACAGATTAAGGTCACTCTGCGAGAGGTCACCGTGAAATGTGTTGAGAGAATTGATCCATATCCCTAATACGCAAACACGTACAACCAGCATGTGAAGGAGTTTGACTTGCCGGTTTTCCTCTATTGTGACTATTCCAGGATTGAACTGTTCCAGACTCCTCCACCTTGGGCAACGTTGAGAGGAAATTTTATTTGGGAGAAAACATTTTCTGGAATGTTTGCTAACAAGAAAAGAGAAAAGGGATACTCTAAACTGCTGTGACCTTGAAAAAATCTTGTGGGAAATGAAAAAATTCAATTTCTCAGGAGCACATAATTAATAGAATTTATCACATTGGTCTAACTTTTATGATATTTGTGGGCTAAAGTAGCTGTAGTTCAGTTTACATTTTCATTCACTCGTATTCCTTTTGCAGAGCTTAATTATAGTTAATAACAACTAAGTTCCTTTAACGTGCTAGAGAAACTTCACTTGGAGTCTGCGAAATTTTTATTTCGTTCAGTACACTTTTTTTCAGCAATGTTAATGATTCTTGCTAATTCATTTCAGTCACTTAATTTGTACAGCAGTGTTCATTAAAAAGACCTCTCCTGAATTCAGTATGATTGCCCACATGAGCAATAGCACCTGTGTACCTGCTGTCTACTGAATGGGACTCACACTTCCTGTATTTCCAAGATGTGTTTATCACACGAAATGCACCAATTTTAGCAAAGTGCTATTTGGTTGGTTGGTTGGGTTTTGTTTGTTGGTTTTTGTTTTTGTTTTGTTGGGTTTTTTTTTAGAAAAAAGGAGAAAAATTATCTGTTTCTGATGTTAAAACAAGCAGAATGCATTCTTTAAGTCTCACTTTCTGCCACTGAAAAGCCTTTCACACTTCAGGAGTTCAATATCTTCCATTTCTCCCCACCACCTTCCCTGAACAGCTGAATTTAATAGATCAAAATCATTTTTCAGGAAAAACCATTCTTACGATCTTCCATATGCTGCAAGCTAAACTACAGTGTATTGTGGTTTTATGTATTTTTAGAAGCAGCACTTTCCAAAATGGAAAATGGTTTCTGATAGGTATGGAAGAGGAAATAAAAATATCGCTCCGGCATTCTATTAAAATACAATAAAACCTATATGTATGTGCCTCAGACTGTTAATTAATATATTTTAACAGGATGATGAATTTTGCTTTCTCTCTTCTAAACACATTGCTGCTTCTTACACATCTGTCACATCTTACCTACTTTTTACTGAATGCCTGAAATAAAACACCTGCAGCATTCTAATCATAGTAATGCAGCCATATCAGGTAGTCTTAGATGCCAGCCTTCTCCCCGAAATTTCTGAAACTTGAGATCCCTCAATTCTAAATTATGAGTGGAGTCTATTATTCCCACCCATGATTTTAGTTTTCTTCAAGAACCGTATCAGTCTACCTAAATTACTCACATTGCCTGCCTCAAAGTCACAAATTAAAAAAAGCTGTGAATGGTTCCCAACTTCAAAGATCAGGGGACATCTACCATTTTTAAAACACACTTCTGAGCAAACAAAACCCAACACGCCGTAATATGTCCACATCCAGCATTTCCACATCCATACATACAAAACTGTAGCGCTGACAGAGCTAGACACAAAAACGAGCCACCTGCTCAAAAATCTATCTATTCCGAGGTTTGCAAGAATTTTAGAGTGGTATTTTATTGCTTTAGAAAACAGTAGTTATTTGTATTTTTAGCTTTTGAACAAGTGAGGGTGCAGAAAGAAGAGAACACAGGAGGATCAGCTATTTTACATAGAAAAACTTCTAGAATGGTTTTGTCCAAAAGTCACAAATTTTTTAGTCCCTATATATATATATGTATATTAGCCCTGTGCAAAGTACTGAATAGGGTTTTTTCCACATTTGAAAGGGGGCATAAGAACTCAGAACAGGAGTAGTCACTTTGAGGCACAAGTTATTATTTTCTGTGAATTTTACAGGAAATGAAACCTACAATGTAACGCCTTGAACTGCTACGGATGCTGTGTCTGGAAGCCACGCTCCCAGCTTGGGATACACATTATGTTAAATGGAGTCAATATTTTATATTAATACAGCTTCATTTTAATTGATGTTCACCTCAATAACTGTAAAGATTTGTACAATGTCTGGGAAAGTAAACATTAGGTGATTCATCACTGGCAAAATGAAAGCGTGTCCTTCTCATGAAATGAATCTATAAATCTTTGCTACATGATTTTACTTATGGAATCTGAGCTCAGTGAGGAATGAAAGAGACTATTATTATAGCTGTTCTTGAAAAGATGGAGGAGGAAGGCACTGAAACGGAGACCTAAGGTATGGTGGTCTAAAGCCTGTGGGGAACAAAAAGAAGTTTGCCCCATTTTGCCTTTTACTTGCTCTCTGAAACAACCCAAATTACACATGGAAGTTACCAGCTTTGCTATGCAAAGTGCACATACACACACACGTTTACACACACAAAGAAGAGAGGGAGTATTTGAGAAGGAATAGAACAAAGTCACCTACTTCATGATGAAAAAACAAATCAGACGAGGAAATATTAAATCAGGTGGGAGTTACACACCTGTAGTTAAGCACTCATGATCACACTGGGCTACACAGCTGAAGTAAAGATACTGGAATAGTACAGACAGCTGCAGTGTACCAAGGAAAGGGCCAACAAGTTGGAACAGATTTCCGGCCCTCACATCCAAGTGGGATGAAGATTTGGAGAATAAGCTCCCTGTCAGGGTTACTTTGGGCTGATCTGGTGGCTGACACTCACTAAAACAACCTCCAGGTTGATGTCTTTTACACTGGAAGGAGTTCAGCCTTCTTCTCTGACATAGCCAGAGCTCACCAAATGACCCTGACCCAGAATGCTGAGCTCAGTGAAAACAATACTTGAACAGGAGAAAAACACTCCCCATATACACACCCCTAATCTCCTTCACTCAGTTGCCATCATCAGAACAACAACGTTGTACAAGAGCTGTTGGCCTGCGTGTAAACACACGGGGGCCACATCTCATCAATGTTCCATTGAAGAGAAGCTGCCAAAACCCAGAGTCCAGCCCAGGCATCTGTCACTTCAGGACAAATGGTCACAAATGTCTTTCTAGGCTGATATTAATCTTTGCACTCCCATTTTCCCTGACTGGGAAATAAAAGTTTCTGAAGTTCCAGATGGCCTTTAACAAAAGAATGAAGGAGGAAATGAGGATACATAGACACTAGAAAAAATGGTAATTCTGCAAAAAGAAAAATGAGGTTCTGTTTCGCAGGCGTAGATCCCTCCAGATAATCAAAGCCAAGCAAAAATTCACTCTCTGGATAATGAGTCTGGAGGCAATCTCATTCCGAAGGGCTTCCTTACTCTATCCAGGCCAATATGTCATTTAGAAATATGAAATTGTCATATGTTTGGCAAGAGGGCTTTGATTGTCCCTTCCTTTCCCACATTGTGGAGAAGAAAAAAATAAAAGCTAAAAGAGATAGAATGCTCTCCTGCCACCTTGTAGGCCTGTCTGAGGGTAGAAGGGGCAAAGTTTCTCCTGCAGTTCTGTACAGCTGCTTAGAAGCATTATGGAGATTCAGTGGCGAGGAAGACGTTTTCCTTCTGCCACTTGCATTTCTCTTGCTATGGCAAGTAAAAGGTGTACTCTTACCCTGCCATTAATACACAATAATCCACGTTTTAATAGAAAATGCCACTGGAATTCCTGCCATTTTCCACAAGATCAGAGCATACACACAGAATGCCTGTTCTGCAGATGCACACATTTTCTGTAAATTTGGAGCAGGGGTGCAATATTAGACAAGGAGGAAACAGCCAGCATAGCCTTTACAGACACAAACAGCAACTGATTCTTGATCAGGTGTCTTATCAGTAGTTATTGCATGCAACAGAAAAACAGCCAAGTTGCTTACTCATTCAGTTGTAAAAAACTCAATGGAAAAAAACACACAGTTCATTATGGGAACCTTGTGCAGCAAAGAAGCAGACAGAGCAACACTCAGGGTCACACATGCAAGTATGAACCTTAGACAGGTGTTCTCACATTCATACGAAAACATACTTGCACAATTAAAGGCATTTATTTTTACATGGCAATTCTGAACAATGACTACCAAAGGAATAAAATACAGTTGATTCGTTCAGCAAACACAGATCTTGTGTACTGAATGCATCAGGGATTTTTGTGCAAACAAGGTGTGTGAGTGTGCAACTAAAATCTTCACCAGTGCAGAGGCACAAGTGGATTGGATGGCCTATCTTCATTCCCACTGTAGCCAACGCTTAAACTCTTTCCTGAAAAATAATAACGCATTGTAGGGGTAATGAACCATAAGTGAAGGCTGAAAACGTATAACTGAAATACTCACTGATCATTTATTAATATGGTTCTATGAATGACATCAACATAGAGACAAAACCCAGTCTGATGACATAGGAAAGACCTCCTGCTTCAAACTCAAATTCAGATTTCCACTATTATCTTGGCTTCTTGGCTTCCAAACCACCTGTCAGGACCATCTACTGCTTGTAGCATGTTTGGTAACAACAGCAAAGCTCACTATTGTAAGGGCTTTGTTGATACCTGTTCAAGTATCAACACTGATATCAGCTGTAGCCCCACAGGGGGACTAAAAGAATCACAAAAGCATTGCTCAAAAGGGACCTTTGGAGATCTTTAGTCCAACCTACAACTCCCTACCACTCACCACCACCAGACCTGGTCAGACATGCATGTCTAGCCAAGTCTTGAAAACATGTAAGGATGGTATCTCTGTCACTTCTCTACAGTAGAAGGAAGCATGTTGTACTCTGTCTGATGCCCTGCTCATCCAGATTTGGCAACAACACTGGACAGTGCACTGTCAAAAGCATCAGCCCTCTAGGCCCAGCACAGCCAACCTTAAAATTCCAGATTGCACTAGATGCATTTACCACATTGGTATTCCCCAAGTTTCTCATTAAGTATTTAATGTTCTTATACTCCTCTCCCTCATCATCTATACTTATAGTCTGTGGTCCAAGATATCAGTGTTGCAAATACTAATTCATAAATAGCAGATTTTGTGCTGTGCAGCTCGCATTTCAAAATTGCTGCTTCTTGCTTGATGATAATACTAGCATAATTAACATTTAAGGCAGTCAAATTTTCATTAGTCAGTAGAGGGTCAATCTGGCACTTGAAATCTTGCCCTTGGAGCCCAGAAGAGTTAGAGTATTGGTTTCTGAGACAAAGCAGTGTCTCATTTCTTCTATGCAATTAAAAATAACCACTGAGTTTTAGATAATAATAGAGGTCAAAATACCCAAGTGCTTTTGAAAATATTTAACCACACACAAATGGTACATATTTAAAAGGCCTTAGAGACTGGCATGTTACACAAACCAATCAAGCTCTCATGGTGTACTTGGCAACTAAAACATCTTAAGCAGAAGTACAAGCTAATTGTGCACAGGTCACATATAAAACCACAGATGGCTACAGGTAAACACGCAATACGTTAATGCTGGTTGGCATTCACTCAGACCTTACTCTAGAGTTCTCAAAATACTTTGCAACTACTAGTCAACCTGTTTTATAACGGAGGGATATCCATAGTTTGTACTTATTTTTACACAGGGTGAAGTAAGACAGAAGGTCAGGGCTGTAACCAGAAATGAAAAGGCAGGATCTGGGGCCACAGTCTTTTCATTTCTAGATTGCTTACCGACTCATAAAATAGTGTCATGTATGGACAACAAACATAAACTGTAATTGGGAATTCTCCAATTAAACAAATCGATTCAAAAGCTAGATTCCTATTTTCAAGGCTGGAAAATAAAGTATTTTAGGATACTGGAACAGCAACTGCATGAAATTTAGCTTTCTTATTGAGTTCTGAGATCTCAAAAAGCTCTAGATTTTGAAGTCTTGACTAGGATAATAAGCATTTTCTAAAGGACTAGCTTCATGATGCAAGGGCAAAAAAAGATTCGCCAGGGAACGTTCACCGAAATTCTGTAGTTCTTTAGAGATAACACTACAAACCTCTCTTTTCAGGGTGAACAAAGTACAGAAACAAAAAGAAATGCTAAAGAACAGTAGTGATCAGTAGGCACAGACTTGTACTACAGCCTTCAATCTAGAAGGCAGCAAGTTTAACCCACACAAAATAGCAGTTTCTCATCCTAAGTTTTCTGACTGGTGGGCTGGTTGCTGTGACTTCGTTACTTCTGCATCTGCTGTTCTGATAGACTAATGAAGAACAACTTCTTATTGTTGTTGCTGTTTTCACTGGACAAGACATCAACCAGCAGGGAAACTTCATGCAGTATTGCATCATAACAAACAAAAACCACAGTTTGGCTGGAAGACTTGCATCAAGACTTTCTCCCACATGGAGAAGGCAAAGATCTTCAAAGGACCTTAAAACACTCATCTTCCAGGAGCATAAGGGGGTGGAAGATGAGTTAGCAACACTGGCAAACATGTTGTGTGGAAGTTTAGATATAACCCGAAGATGCATAGAAGATGGAAAGCAATCTTTTTTCATGAAGAATAGCTCATGCCAGATAGCTTAGACAACTTGTGCAAAATGACAGGATTAGCACACAGAGGGAATGAGGCAGATCTGATTTTACAGAAACATTATTTATGGGTTAGTGGGTGGACAAAAGTTTTCTCAACAGATGTTTACAGATCTAATCACACACAGAAAGTTCAAATGGTTTCCTTTAGCCTCCACTTAGTGCTACTTTATAGATAGTGTTTTACTTTAATTTAATTTATCTAGACTTTAATGAGACTTTTGGTACTTTACTGCCTGGAAAATGATTACTGACATTGGAAATATGGTGCTTGGTTACGAATATTGCAGTGAAGATATGAAGTTGCCAGACATATTGTAAACAGAGCATAATTACAGTATTTACAGTTGAACATCAAAATGGGAAGAGATGCCAAGTGGCATTTCTCAGAAGTTAATATTGGGACTGATACCATCTAATATCTTCCCTAATAATTTGGAAAATGAAGTAAATTGTACATTGATTGAATACAAAGTAGACACAAGAGGAAGATGAACTACAACACAGCAGGTGGGTAGGTTGAAAAAAAACCAGAAAGATCTGGAGATCTAAGAGGGAGAGAGAGAAGTGTGCATTTAAGACGGGAGCTATTTAATGTAGGCAAATGTAGAATAATAAGCTCAGAGAAAATTAACACCCATCTCAAGTAACCAAATGGGAAAATGCCAATTTTCATTTAAAAACAAAAATATCCAAGAGATTTCACAGTTTATTCACACTGAAAATTCACATTGGGGTATATGCATCAGGTTTGACAACTTGTTTGCTACATTCCAGCCTGATGTGATTTTAAAAGAATAACAGATTCCCTTAAAAACCTACCTTTTAAAATTTTTTTTTTTACTTATTTTAAATACATACTGATTGCTCATAAAAGACCCACTTTCCAGTCCTGTTAGCAGAAATAACACAGTAGTAATGTAAGGCAAGAGACACAGATGCAGCACATCCAAGGTCCAAGGTGGAGGTCACGAAGCCAAAGCCCATCTGTCTCCAACACTGTCAAGGAGTTCTGAGTGTTCACTCCATACAGTAGAGCAAAATCCATGAAATACTACGTTGCTACTGATTTGTTGACTTTAGTCTAAAAGCTCAACTATACCTTGAGGAAAGCTATTACTGTATAAAAGAAAGCAAGATTCTGAGGGATACTTTTAAAAAAAAAAAGCCTAAACAAATACTAAAACAAGCTTGCTGCGTTAAGTGACTACTGTAGGCACTAATGAACCTTAAATATTACCTGTAGGATGGAAAATGTCAAAAGAATGTACCCTTGCAATAAAATTAAACTGTAATTTCATAAATGAAGTATAGAAAACATATTTTATGACACAAAAAACCCCTACATGGACTACATTAGAGAACTGCTCCTGGTTGAGAGTTTAAAGAGCACGCTACGTTCTTCCCACCATTATTTGGTTAACAATACCAATAGTACATTATTTTGTCACAGGAATGATTAATTTTAAGAAAATACAAAAACTTTATCGAACTGAGTATTACTTTTCTTCCTAACACAGCAATCCAAATATAGTTGATGCATACAAAATGGCTGATGTGATAGCAATCAACAATATTTTTTGTTATGTATGCTTAAAAACCTGCTTACCAAGGGGAGCCATATATTCTGAATCCCCTCACCGTCACTTCAGAGTCTTGAAGATAGATGCAGTTTGTTAGAAGAGACTGTACATTTTCATAGCTCTCTGGCTTCAGCTTAGAAACAGAGGGGAAATAGTAAAAGTCCTGCTTGATTAAGTCAGCCATGAATTCCTGGTCAAAGGTCAATTCATGATTTCCTGCTATCACAATCTTGTATTCATAGGGCAGGCTACCTAAAACAGTGAAAAACAAACAAATTACTTGTTTTGTGGAAAATCTGATAAAAGAAAACAGATACTCACAAAATACTATTGATTCCTATAACATGCTCACATATTTCAAACAATCTAGCATATCCCTACTATGTGTTACTGTAATTGCTGGTGATTTCAGGTAAATGACATCACTGTCCTTTTCAGGGCATACTATGATTTAGCATGCCTAGCATTAATGTGTTGAAACTACTTTCAACTCATCAACCTTAAAAACCAGTCTGCAGACTTCTGCTCTACTATTTACTTCTAGTTAATTGCCATTTGTGCTGCACGTATCACTTACTGTGACAGTGATGATAACTCTTTGACAGAAATTAGGGTTCAAAGACAATTGGCCATAACGCTTCATAAAATAACATCAGCTCTCTTCTCCCAGAGCTGTGGTCTGAATCAGCTTGTACTGAGGAGGCCTTACAGACTCAGAACTTGGGTCAGCAAGAGGGGTCTGCCACCCTCGTTGCCCTGACATTAAGATCAAACCTTCAGCCAAGACAGGGATTGGGTTTAGCTGTCAAAACTCCCCATCCCACAGAGAAGTCTTGCAGTTTGCCTCTAGCCCGTGGGTTTTTTTCAGCTCCATTTTCTCAGTGACTTCCTTAGATCCATGGACTATAATTTCAAGTGATTCATGTTCATGAGTATTTTACAACCCGTATTTAGTGAAAAACCTTACAACAACCTTCTGCTGAAAGCA